>NW_024038786.1:585000-1185000 GCF_016077235.1 Cyprinodon tularosa
AACGGATTAGTGCTGAAATCCATCCGTCTGAGCTTGTCTCATGGCACAAAGCTTCAAGTTGCAGTCCAATGCAGGAAAGTAGCTGGACAAAAGTCGGGAATAATCTAAAACCTATTTGACAATTAAAGATTTCAAAGTTTATTTTCACTTACAGTCTAGTTTTACATAATAAAACATAAATTGGTAAACATTAAAGGCTTTAAAAAATAATCATGTTATAAAAAAATTACAATTGAATGCTTACATTTTCTTAGAGCAGAACATTTATACTTTACTATGATTTGCTGCATAAAATTAATTAAATAAGTATGGCAGAAACTTAAACAGTTGACTCTTTAATGAATGAACAGAAGTCAGTTTGTTAGCCTCATACTGGAACTACAGCTCATGTTTTACTGTGGAAGGATGAATCTGACTATTAGCAAAGGAAATATGGGCTGTCAGTGCCTCATAATAATCTGGTTAAGTTATCTTTAGTTGTATGATGATGAAAACATATAGGCACCTTTAAATGAACACTGCATAAAGTGTAATTTAAGAAATAAACACACACCCAACATTTCCTAACTGCTAAACGTAATATTACAAATACTCTTCCAGCTGAAAATCTCAAAATAAAAGCACTTCCTGCTCCATTCATTACAAAGTTTAACTCTCATTAATGTACCAACTACACTAGGGATGGACAATTACTTTTGAAAGAGATAAGAGAAAACCAAATGTCTAAGTTTTTTGACCATCTTGCTTTCTTATTATTCTTCATCTCATAGTTTTTTGTAATCCAAATACAAAATACGGATATGTATCATGGATATCACAACTCTAATACAAAGCAGCTGAAAACAAGTGAGAACTGTCAGTTTTCTTTTGCAGCCCAAAGCAACAAATTCCACACATTGTTCTAGATCAGCCACGTCGGTGAATCTGACAGAGAAACAATTATATACTATATTTTTTTCTTAGGGCAAATTAGTGTCAATACATCATTCAAATGTGGATGCTTCAAACTGTAATCCATAAATATAGTTTTTTATTTACACACTAAGCATAAAGCTATTAGATTTCAAATAATAAATATTTGATCCATGCATTTTTTAAAATGCTGTATGTTGCATTATATTTGTATATAATAGCTTAAAGCATTTTTTTTTAAAGCTGTTCAACACATTTGCTTAAGAATAAAAGCTAAGTGATAACTTTAGAAAAAGTAATGGTGGCCTTCAAAATGCAAGGTATATCATTGTATTATGTGAATTTTTGCACTTATGGCAAAGCAATAACAATATCATGTTTACAACTAACTATTATGACCAGCTTAAAGGTAGTCAGGATGGAAGAGCAATTGTTTTTGGACTTAAAATATGGCTTCACAATGTTATTAAAATTACCTCAGAGTGAGGAGAGGAAAACCTTCCAAACCATATTTAATGCAATTCATAGTAAGGGAGTGGAATATTTGAAGACAAGGATAAAGATGGGTCAACTTTACATTTACAAAAACAAAAAAAACCACTTTGATTCCATAAGAAATTTAAGTTAACAAGTTTGATTTTATCTTTCAAAGAGCATAGATGCCAATTATTTTTAAATAGTGTTTAGAGGTGCCTTAGACTGCTCTCATAAAAGCACTCAAAGGAATAGTACAAGCAAAACATGATTAGCCTTCATTTTCTACTCACCCCCATGCTGAACAACACTCTGGAGTACTTTTTTGATATCTCAAATGCATCTGGAGATCTGGGAGGCTTCTTGCTGTCTGCTGACATTCAAATAATGGAGGTCTATGGTGCCCGAGGCAGAAAGGTCCATAAAAGTCCACAAAAAACGTGTCAATATTCCTCCATACTGCTCGTCCAATGTATTCCAAGTGTCCTGAGTGGGTAGCGTCCATAATTTACTCGAAACGAAGTAATTTAGAATGTTTTTAGAGCATAAACAGTAGTGTAGCCTATAGGATTTCCTAAAAGCGCGTGCCTGCGAGTTCATGAGCCGGAAACCGCGGCAGACCAAACCAGATGAAAGTGCGCATTTAGCTCGGCAAAGAACTCATGCTCTTCCTCAACACTGAAGTCCTCAGACATTTTTCTTTCGTTGTTTCTTTCTTTGCACAGGTAAACAGCACATTTCTTCTTCTACGCTTGCATTATCGGCAGAGCAGACGCTGAATGAGCACTTTCATCTGGTTTGGTCTGCCGCGGTTTCCGTAGGCTCGTGAACTCGCAGGCGCGTGCTTTTAGGAAATCCTATACACTACTGTTTAGGCTCTAAAAACAATCTAAATGACTTCGTTTCGAGTAAATTGTGGACGCTACCCACTCAGGACACTTGGATTACATTGGACGAGCAGTATGGAGGAATATTGACACGTTTTTTGTGGACTTTTATGGACCTTTCTGCCTAGGGCGCTGGGGACCTCCATTATTTGAATGTCAGCAGACAGCAAGAAGCCTCCCAGATCTCCAGATGCATTTGAGATATCAAAAAAGTACTCCAGAGTGTTGTTCAGCATGGGGGTGAGTAGAAAATGAAGGCTAATCATGTTTTGGGTGTACTATTCCTTTAATTTAAAAATCATCAGAAAGAAACACCCCTTGAATGGTAAAACAATGTTCATAAACATAAACGTTACATAAACATAAACAAGACTAAAAGCTATGTAACAAACATTCATTTGGTAATTTAGACTGAAGGACAAAGTGCATGTTTGGAAATGTAATCAAAAGTGATCAAAACTAATGTTCATTGGAAGCACATTTGATTAAATATTTTGTATGTCTCAGTTCTGCATAATTTAGAACTTAAAGGACAAACTTTTATGTCAAGGTGGATCATCTAAATAAGTGGTTCTCCTAATTGTCAATCATTGTAGTGATATGTTTACATAAGGCCGTCCTACGTGCTCGCTCCCAGTTTGTTATCTTTTTGTGCGCATGCGCACTTTCCTGGTGTATATCTGTGTTGAGCTACGATTTCATCCAGTCATTGAATCTCACCTTTTTCACTGTGGTTCTTTGAAAATGGCCGAGCGTCGTAAGAGAAAAAGGGTCTACGAAGTGAAGAAGCAAAGAAAGGCCTCAGAAGAGGCAGATATATCCTGGGATGCTTTGCGCATAGAGCTCTCCTCGCAAAGCATTATGGGATTTGCTGTCACAGCAGACTGCTGTCGCTTTAGGCTGTCGCAACCCAACAGCAGCGACTAATAACACAGATGGCGAAGGCACCGTGCAGTGGAAGAGGAGTTACGTAACCAATGGGGCGCAAAAAGGTTGCATCATCTGTCCAAATGATCAGTTAACTGAGTTTACGGTAACTTCCACTATATAGTCCCCGCTCTGTATAGTGTTCGAGGGATTTAGGGGCACAGTAAGCTTGTATGAGCTATGAGAACAGTAACTTTTAAATAGAGCGTGCACAAGGAGAAATGGGCTCATGCATGCTCACGCACGCGTTCAATAGGCGTTCCCTATCAGGTGCTGGTACAGGGTTGTGCATGTGCATTTTTTTAAAGAGGAGAGGACGGGTCTTTTGAAAAATTTGCAAAAATCCTACACAATGCCTTTAAATATCTTCCCCTTTTATATGAAAATTGTCTCCAGCTTATCCTACCACTAGATTGCCCTGTATTTAGTTCCTCCTTCTATTCAGCCCTGACTAGCCTTCCTGTCCTTGTTAAAAATAAGCCTCCCCACAGCACAGTGCTGTCAATACTTCAACAATTCAACAATTTTCTTATACATATATAGAGTAAATTTCAGATTTGTGGAGTACAGGACTAATTATAAATAGTGTGCACAGAATCTCCCACCTGAGCTTTGGCTCATTTAAGTTCCTCCAGAGGTATTATGAGTTGCTTTTTTGATGAATCGTCTTGCTTTTCCTGCCAGGTTAAATAAATGGGCGTGTCTTGGTAGGTTTGTAGCTGTAGCAGACATTACACTTTCCCTTTTTGACAAATACAAATGTTCACATCTTAGAATGCTGATTTATAAGCTAACCCTGCTTTAAACTTCTCTACAACTTTTCCCCTGCCGTGTCTGTTGTGTTCCTTCATATTATGATGTGATTGATCTCTGATGTTTTCTAAAAACCTCCAAAACCTTCATAGAGCTTCTAATTTAGTGTCTTTTAGATTAAAATAAACAGGGACTGACTCTATTTACGATTAAGGTGTCTTTTCAGTTCAACGACATGAGAGTGAGGGATGCCGATATGCTACTTCTCAGACACCTATTTGTAAAGAAAAAAATCTGAAGCATTAATAGTTTTTCTTTCACTTCACTCTCATCTATTGGTTTTTGTTGGTCCACCACACTATAATGCCGTTTGTAAAGGTTTCAGTGATTTTTAAAGCTTCTTATATGGGTTGAATGTGGCACACTGGGTGGAGCTTGCAATCTGTTGTTCGATTTAAGTGATTCGAAGGCGCTCCAAACCAAGTTGTCTATAAATCTTGGAATTAGGTGTCAGGTAAACCAATGTTTGCATATTGGTGCTCGTCAGGATGTCTAGAAAAGCAATAACAATTAAGTTTATCATTTCACTTTTGCAAGACACTGTATGTTGAATATGAAATTCCAAAACAAGATCATGTCATTGTCAAATTCCTGCCTCCTGCTTTTTCAGTGTAAAAATGGTTAAATGACCTGAGCTCAACTGACATTATTCTTAAATGTGTTCTTAATGAGTCGTCCACTGTACAGTATAAATTCCAATTACATCCAATTAACCCCAATCAGAAGCCTCTCATCTTTAGCCTCTTTTTTATTTAATGGTTCAGTGCGACTTCAACCATTGATTAGGCTGAGTGAGCAGCACCACTAAATGACCACCTTGAAGGAGATGGGGGCTGTTAGCCTTAATGGAGACCACATACCCATTACACCTTTGCATGCACAGTTCTTCTCTTGTAACAGCCAAGATCAACTTTTATATCATGGTCTGACGAGCCTCTATCCTGGCTTGATTTTGACTTTAGCCAATTTGCTTCTAGTGAAAATGTTAAGTAGAAACCTTCCATCCATGAAAACCGGCCTATTATTTTCTAATTACAGTGCATTTAGGTCCTTCAGTCGGCATCTGTGATGATTATCCATAAAGTCATCTGACTCGGTGCACAGTGGAGGTTTTCTCTGCTGAACCTAAGTGGCATTGTGTCTTTTTATGTTGTACTTAAATATTTATCCACCAAAAACAAAGACTGAGTGATATTGGATACGCAGAGCTTGAGTCTGCACTTGTTAGTCTGTTACTCAAGAGATTATTTGAGGCAGGAAGTGATCAAAGCTGCTTTACTTTATATTTCTTATGCTTTGGTTAAGAGCAGACAAAAGTTTCCCTTTACTACATCAGAGAGACAATGAAGGCAAGAAATAAAAGCAAAAACCCATTTAACGTACAATCCCCCAGTGTTAAAACTGGCAACAGAAGCTGTAATAAGCCCTCCCACATATTCAGTCTTGAGAATTTCATTATCTGTCCTCTTTTGAGGAGTTTGCGCTGCATAATACCCACATGGCTTTAGACATAACAATCTGTAGATTAAGCCAAACAAAAATGTTTGCAATAACAGCCTGGATTTCAAGTGCTTTTAAATTACAATTCCCTCATAGTTTGAGCTTTATTAAAACAAAGGAAACAGTGTTGGTTTCTAAATGAAAGCAAGCAAAGTCAACATTAGAAGTGGATTAACTAGAGGAGAACCAGAGAGCCGTAAGTCTTGGAAACAAGCTTCGAGTACAATTGTCAGCGCCTAAGATACGAGGCCTTCACAGCAGGCATAAGTGAATAATGTGTTTATTTATAGATGGTGTGAAATTAAACACACTTAAAACCAAGGGACAGTCGGCTTAATCACAACACCCTAAATCCAATTCATGCTCACAATTTACAAAGCAGCTGTAAGCAGGGAGCGTTAAGTGCATTCTCTCATCACGCTATGAACGGGAGTGGCCAAGCAGACAAAACCCGAATTGTAAATTAATAGTAATAAAAACACCAACAGCAGAGACAGATGCTGAAATTAAAAGCCACAAATGAAAACAACAAGCAGCTCATCCCAGTAAAGTGCTGGACAATGACATTTCTCACAGCCAATCAGATTCACCCAGAGTGGAATATTTAAGCATATTTATTGTTGATTTGTATCACATTTAACACAGACTGAATTAATCCAATAAACATGTAGCATCCAGAGGTCTTTTGGTAGGTGTTGTTTGAGTAAGTGGCTCAACTTGTTACTCTTTAGTTTATGGCATACTGGGGATTGCAAGGATCTTATCTTTAGCATAAAGTCTAATACAAACTTTCACCTGCATAACCATTTTTTCTGACTCTCCCTAACATGTTCTTGCTAGAACACAGTTCTAGTTTGGTCCTAAAATATCAGTAGCATAGTATATTTAATCTTATCAATTTTCATTTGTCAAACTTAACATCTTTTGACTGTCGTTATTTGGAAGTCTATCTTTCATGAACATTTTTTTTCTTTTTGCTAAGTAGAATTACTGTTTCAAAAATATTATCAGTGTTTGTTAACCATAAATTCACTTTTGTTACTTGGACTGTGAAGGAGGACTCAAAGTTGAAGCATTATTTTCAAAATATGTTTTGCACTTGCACAGGTCCTCACCCAATGCAAATAACTAGTGTAGACATAAATAGCATGAGTGGATTTTCACAGGGTGTGTAATGTAAACATTTTTATGTAACCTCAATTCTGCTTTCTGCTAATCAGTGCTCCACTGCATCTTTGCTCCCTGAATTTGATTCTGCACAAACATTTTGCTAACCACATATGAGAGGGGAGCCATTGCCCTTTAAAGTTTGGTTGCAGTAAATCTTCGTTGTTTGCACTGTGTCCTATCAATTCAGTTTCAGTTCACTCTATGTATATAACATCAATTCACAATCAACTCACACATACAGATTACTCAAAACATCCTCTATCTGAGGAAACTCTGCGGATTACACTTAGTCAATGACTTCTCTCTGTAAATGCAGATTTCTGTCCTGCATTTACATGTAGAATAGGTGGGCAGTTGTTTGTATTGTTTCATTGATATTGAATATATGTTGGTGTATGCATGCTAAGTGAGCATACCTGCAGTGGAAAGAAAAAATCCCCTTTAACCTGAGAGTTTCTTCCTGTTAAATCTCCAGAAAGACAGTGAGGTGAATTTGAAAAAAATAAATAAATAAATCATACGCCCAAAAAGAAGACCGAAGTAATGATCTGGGACTACTTTCCAAGTAAGGCCAAAGTAAGGAGTAATTCACAGTAGTACTGTAGCTCCAACTAGGAGAGACATGTGTCTAAACAATCGGTTTTCAAGTCTAATTTTAATTGTGTAATAAACTTCAATGACTATTAAGCCATTTTGATTGTAAATTTTAAATAAAATTAGAAAGTAGATGTTCTTGATATTGGACACAACGTATGATCATCAGCTCTTCTGTTTGTTTTTGCTGTTGTTTTTAGTATTTGCATAATTTTCACACTGTTATTGCAGCTGTTTTTTTTATTGTAGGATTTTTACTTATATTTTCAGTAATTTTAGCTTTCTGTGTTTGCATTTGTTTTTTGTGTGTTGTGTTTTTAAGTTTGCTGCTCACTCAGCTGTATGCTGCATGATTGCGCCTGTTTGCAACTCGTTTCTTTTATGTTTGCAATCTTTTCCTTTGCATTTGTTTTTTGTGCTTACCTGTGTTGGAGTTTGCATCACATATGTTTTTGCAGAGCCTTTTGTCATTTGCTCTGCATTTTTACCATCATAGTTGCAGTTGGCTTGGAGGATTAATTAATCTCGGGGTAGACTAAACATAGGCTATTTTTTATACTGCATGGCATTTCGTTATTGTAAAAATGAAAATGGTTTCATACATTTTGAATAATTTCAGGAGAGCAGGTCAAGGCTCTCCCCAGCACAATTAATGCAAAAATCGCTACAGCTTGTGGATTTTCTTTTACAAGAGAAGTTATTCAAATTTTTGATTGAGTTTCCACTACTCACTCACTTCAAATGAGTTGTATCCTACTGAAGAAGGTTGTATTCCCTCATTCACAGTTCTCAGTTTTCCGCAGTTCAAGAGCCTAGAAGGAATTTCTGTACCACAAATTTAGTCCTTACTTGCTTGTAAGATATATATATATATATATATATATATATATATATATATATATATATATATATATATATATATATATATATATATATATATATATATATATATGAAACAAAAAGCTGACATAAACACGAGGCTACACCTTTGGTAATAATATTGCAAATGTTTTAAGCAAAAGAAAAGTCCACAAAATCTAGAAGCACAACTTTCTAAATGGTAATTTGAAGGTGATGTGAAAAGAGTGACTGCTTATAAAGTGGATGTAATATAACCTCTTGCTTGTAATGCACATGTATACTGGCAAATTACATTAAGAAGATTCTGCAGACTCCTTTTGCTCAGAATGGCTTTTGAAATAAAAGGGAAAAGAATAAACCAGATTTGTTACATGCATTCCTCTTAACTCCAACAAGAAGTAGCCAGATGTCCAGTCAAGCCACCCCCCCCTCAATTTTCCTCCTGAGGGACCCACTTCTACAACTAAGTGCACTTGAACAACACTCTACTACTCCCAGATGTACTGCTGTAGCTGTTCTTACGCAGAGAGGTCATCTTTGTGACAATTCATGACAAGTGGTGTACAAATTGAGTAAAAAAAAGCCCAAAAGGTGAGTTCATCGGAGAAAAAAAAATGTTTTTGATAAACAAAAATGTAAAACAAAAATAAAATATTATAAGATAATGATTCTAAACAATATCTGATGTCAACGATATAAAAAACATTTTTAAAGATTTCACACACATTAAAGAATTAACAAAATTACTGAAAATTACTGCTGATCAATCAATAGTTCTTGAAATGAGATTTGATATTTACAGATGCAAAAATATGACACAAGGTAATCTATAACCTTTTTTTTACCTTGAAAGATTACATGAAAATTAATTTTAAAAACTGGTTTATAATTTTTGCGAGTCACAAAACATGCATCAAACAAATGTACAAAGAAAATGTTTGCAATGGCCCAGATAACCTAGGAAAAGGCTCTATGTAAAAACATGGATAGATTGGAATTTTGAAGAGACAGATGCCATTACAGAGCCGATGTCTATCCCCAGAAGGCCCAAGGTTGTTTAACCAGGACAGATGTCAAGACAGATTTTAACGAGTTATGATAATTTCATAGGTTAGGTTAATTACCGTAATTGAGCTTTAACAGATTTATCATAATCATGCAAAGAAATAAAATAAAAAATAGGAAACACTGATACAGATTTTTCTGTAAATAGTAACCTGCCATATCAAGTCCTGTTACACATATTAACACTAATGAACCAGGTGAGCATTAATAAGAGAAAAACCTAAGAGGCCAATTTTAACTCTGGATGAATTCAAGCCACATATTATCCTGTTATCCTGAGATATGTTCATGTTATCCTGAACATATCACAAACACATTGTGCTGAAGATGCCACTCTAAAAAGAAAAAAAAAGAAAAATATACAATAAATCTTAATATAACGTGTTAACTACAACCAGTAAGACGCAAAGCTAATCTGATTTTCTCAGTGTTGTTTTGGGAAAAAGCACACTTTTTTCACAAAAATTAGCACATGCATTTCTGAATCAAAAGATCTAATATTTGTGATAATAACAACATTTTTAAACTTTTATAACCTTTGCTATCTTTGAACAATTAGTTAAATAAATTGTCTTAAGATAACATCAAGAAAAACTTTGGTTTCATTGCCTGTAATTCTATTATGTGTGCTAAAAAAAACACACACATAAAAAACATCTGCCATATACAGCTTTTTAGTATAGTCTAAAAATTGCTTTATTCTCTTGCTGAAAAAGTAAGAGAAAATTAAATTCTTTCATGTGTTGGCCTTAAAATTCATCACTTTAACACCCCGGTAAGTGTCCTCCACTCCTTTCACACTTTCCCAATTACACAGCATCATGGTGATACTTGCTAACCCCGAAGGACGTACAGTAAGTATACAAGGTTCATCATCTTTCAACCAGAAGTTCCAAATCAAAAACTCCTAATTAGTTAGGTTTCACCAGAATGTGTCATCACAGTGTCAGAACCCTCCACACCTTAAACACGTCCCACTAAGATTTCAGACATCTCCTACAAGTAAAATCCACTTATTACATGACAGTCTATTTCAAATGAAGCATTGTGCAGAGAAAGTATATAATGCAGGACTTTTTCTCATAATAACTCACCTGTAAGAAAGATTGTATAAAAGTGTGAACATCTGGTCAATGAGTGCAATATATTTCTTTTTTTTTTCTTTCTGATGGGCCAAACAGCTTTCATGATGGCTGGGTTTTCTGTGACCTCTTGCTTCAGTAGGATTGGTTTTATCTCTGGAGGGTCAATTACCATTCGCTTTGGCTTGGTCTTGTTTGTTTAACTTGACACAGTGAAGAAAGGCCTGACATTGACCAGAATCTGCTGTATTAATGTGTTCCATGTTCTGCATTCATCACTGTCAACGAGCTTGAGAAGATCCCAGGCATCAGGTTAGAACAGTAAAGGGACACTGTGTGTGTGCGGCAGAATGGACAGCAGAAATTGGACAATTGTCTTTGGAAAAAAATATATATTTATTATCTTTATAGTGAAATGTTCACAAAAATAAATTTGATATGCATAGGGTATATTCAAATTATTTTTTCTTTTGCCATAAATATCATGTATGGTAAATTTCTTCAAATCAGGCATTTTTGTCGCATGTAATTTAGGATTTTCAAAATTCATTATACTTGCTGTACTGAAATGAAAGAGTAAGAAGAGAAAAATTTGAGGAAAAAATCTTTTTATTTCTTAGAGTGTAACTCACCCTATTTGAAAGCATAACCCCACACCAAATCCAAGAAGCCCAGAGGTGTAAGGCTAATTGAGCATGAGAAGAGTGGGTTTAGTGGGAATAACGGTCAGAAAAACAGAAAGTGGCAACTATCCTAGGGACATGCTGGTGAAGCCACAGACAAATTTTTTGAAGAAGATTTTATAACCTTGCTCTGCAAGCTGGATTGTAGCGAGATCTGAGTTTTCAGTCTAAAACAAATCCATCTTGAAAGACTCCCGCTAATACATCCATCTTGTAACAACCAGCAAGTCGGACTAATGACATACCAGCAGTTTTTTTGGGGCAGGACATGTAAGAAAAATAGCTACGCTGGTTGATTCACCTGTCGATTACTGCAATTGACTCTGTTTTAAGATAAGATAAGATAAGATAAGATAAGATAAGATAAGATAATCCTTTAATTGACCCACAATGGGGAAATTGCAGCGTTGCATCACAGTGAACAGTACAGTAGGAAAAAAGAAAGAATACAAAATATAAAAAAATGTAAAAAAAAAAAAATATAGAAAATATATATTAAGTATATACAGACAAGGCCATCACACTTGGTGTGAACAGTTAAATGGCTAAGGCTAAGGTTAGCTAAAATAGCATCAATTTCTCATTTAAAAAAGGAGCGCAGGGAAGCACTTTGTCCATTTGTAGATGGGAAATATTTCTGTGCTTTTCTTCCAACAGGATTTGGAAAAATTGTGATTTCGCAGCTTACTCCGCTAGTTGTGAAAATACTCAATGCCACGATTTACTGCTATGATTTGAAGTGTGTTATGGAAGGTGTCTAGTAGCTGGCACGTTACCCAATCAGCTTGAAGTACTGTATTAAACGTCCCTCCTTTTCACGGACTGCTGAATGGCAGCCATCCCAGATTGATAACATAGAACTCAACTCAGTTCTTCACATATCAATCTTGCTACTGCCAGGTTACATATTTTACCCCAGAACATAACTCCAAAATAAACCCTGAAAATAATTTGATAAGAAAAACATGTAAAACAATTAGAAATGCTGCTTATTTATGTTTGGAGCAATGGTAAATACATTGAGTTAGCTGTTGCTCTCACAACACTGAGTTTAAAAGTATTCAAATCCGAGACTCTATATAAACCTTAAAATAAAAGTTAAAATAAAAGCTCAGAAATCCCTCTGAACTAGATGAATGTAGAATAATATTGACAGTTCAGGTAATAAATGAAAAATTGTATGAGTAAGTTTCCTCAGTATTTGCTGTTACTGAAATCTGTTTCATTGGGAAACTACTTTGATGAAGACTCCTACGCAGGCGCTTACGGTAAAGGGAGCTGGTTTCACATAAGGAGAGCTTTCACTTGATGGATCTTAGTTGATATATTATCCTTTTGTTTTTCTTAGCTATTTGAGATTATTAAATGCATTAACTTTGTAGATGAGAGGCACAGATGGTTACAAATTCAGTTAAATCACTATATTCTGAGATTTTCCATTATAAAATAAGTATTAATATTGTATTATGTCCCTGTACTTCATAATGGTACATTAACGGGCATTTTCAATTCATCAGGACTATGTAAAGTTTTATTTTTTTTATTCTTAGTTGTCTTCTGAGCAAAGTACATAAAAACACTAGAGGCAGCGGTCTTTACTGGATCTAAAATCTCAGTTTTTAAGTTTCACCGAAGACTATTTCAATTTAAGATTTAAGATCTGCTTTGGATTATTATGTTTTAAATATGTCAGAGAAAAAAACAAAAACATCTCTAAGAGCACAATTTCAGCAAAAAACAAGATGGATGTACTGTTCCAGTGAACATCCAGCACATTGTATTTGATCTTGCACATCACACTAAGAGGCAGAGTGTCATGGTTACCGAGCTAAAAGAGGATCATCACCATTGAGTGCCTATTAAAGCAAGGAAACCTAAAACCTCTTCTCATAAAGGAACACCAGAGAAACGCCCACTGGTAATAATCATGTATGAACCTGTTCTCACACACATGCACCTTAACTCACTCATGTCTTAATATCTTTTTCAGGAATCTATTACAGTCCGTTGACATAACAAAGCACAAGCAGTGTCAATGTGACTGTTTGCATTATAGAGGGAATAGTGAAGCAATCACAGGCAAATTAAGTTTAGTTTAAGTTCGTATTGCAGTTTTATTCCACTATTTATCATCTACAAAGGTCCAAAAAAACAAAAGTCCTGAAACCTAGAAATTGGTTGCTGAGATGCTTATATAGAAAAATAATGTATTTTACATTCACATAAGGAAAAAAAAACACTTAGCAAATCCAACTGATGCACACAAAGGTTTTCTTCTTTTTCTCAGAAAAAAAAAATACTTTCACTTCTAACTAACTAACTAAAATTAGATAAAGTGTTAATTAAATAATTTAAATATAGAGTTTGGACTAATCATCCTAACTTAAAAATTAATCAGCAGTCAGAGTGGGAGTGGGAGACAGTACAGCTGGTCTTTTTTCAGAACCTGGTCAAGCTTCAAGGCTTGGCTAACTGCATGCAACGAGGCTAACACTTTATTGTTTTTTCCCTGCCTCCTTTTTCAAACGTCAGGATGAGACCAGCATGGATTAAGACAAGTAGGACTGATTTAAAGCCCTTTTTAGAAAAGGCAAGATGTTTGTTAATTTGCATAGTTGCTCTTAAAGAAACACATTCTCGGAAAATTAATAGTTTTTCCATATCAAAAGATATAAAGCTGCCTAGTAGCTTCTCTATTGTTAAACTGGTACATCATTTTTTTTTTGAGTATGTAACATAATATTTGAACCATGCAAAGAAGGGCAAAATATATGTACAAAAATTAGACCTGTACATGAAACTATGTTTCGTTTTTATAAAGTGTTTTTATAATATTTTTTTGTTGTTGGCATTCATATAAATATAATGGTGTGATAACACAGTATAAGTTTGATTGGTTTTTGGTATACGTCCCTCTGGAGAAAACTCCACCAGCCGCTGCTGGTGCTGGCTTTAAAGCCACTGCTTTCCAGCGCAGAGCAGAAAATAAGACGTGGGTGACCGAGAGCTTCTAGCATTTAAGCTGGCGTTGGAGGAGTGGAGACATTGGTTGGAGGCGGCCAAAGTTTTGTTTCTTTTATAGATTGATCATAAAAACTTGTATCACCTGAGATCAGCTATGACACTTAAACCCAGACAGGCGAGTTGGGCACTTTTCTTTGGGGAGGTTTAATTTTCCCTTTCTTAGAGACCCGGGACAAAGAATGTAAAACTAGATGCTCTCTCCAGGATGTATATAGTGGACAAGGACAGTACCAGTAGTGCTGAGGAATATGTTCCACATGACTCCGAAAGATGCACAGTCAATATGATCAACTTTGAGAAGGAGGTCAGAGGGGCTCTCATCACATCAGACTCCGTGGGACGTACAGCTGATCCATAGGACCGGATCCCCTGATGAAGAAGGTATTTGAGTTTTGTCACTGTTCTTGTGTGTTCTGTCATCTCGGAGTCATCAAGACTAATCAGTCAGTACAGACACAGTTTCCTGTCTCTCGATGTAAAGGAGTTTGTGGCAGCTTGTCTGCAGTGTAAAGAGGCTAAGTATTCTAGCTCCATTGGGACTACTCCGCCCTCTGCCTGTGCCATCTAGACCATGGTCCAACATAGCAATGGATTTCATTACTGGGTTGCCTGTGACTCAAGGCAGCTCAGTCATCCTCACCATTTCTTCAAAATGGTCCAAGTGGTGACTCTGCTCAAACTCTCCTTTGCCAAGGAGGGGAAACAGGAAGTAGAAACTAAGCTGCACATCTTATGTGACCATGATCCCATGAAATGGACAAACCAGAAGCCATGGATTTAATATGCCATAAACTCTTCTCCAACTGGTCTCTCTCTGTTTTACTTTAGGTACGGGTTTCAGCCGCCGGTATTCACCCTCCAGGAGAGAGATTCTAAGGTGCCATCTGCCCTATTATCTGCCATGAGGTACCAGCAAGCCTAAAGAAGGACTTAAAAGACGCAGATGTCACAGTGTTAAAATAAGGCAGCCAAACTGCCTCTCGGACACTTTTAAACAATCTGACTACATTGTAAAGTGCATTAAAATGACTTGTGTTGTGAATTGGAGCTGTATAAATAAACAGTTTTGAACAAATTCCTGCAATTTTTGGGAAAAGCCCCTTTAAAAATATTACATTTCCTGCTGCAATCACAGTCAGAAAGAAATTACATATCCAGATGTTACTTAACACCTGTTGTTAAGACGGTTAAGTGTTCATTATGCTTGAACATGGCATCCAAGAGCAACAGTGACTTCTTTCTAGGAGTTTTTCACAGTCAGTTGATAGTGGTGGCATTTATGAGATACTATATCACAGTATCTCTAGATGTTTACATCTGCGAACTCTCTCCAGCAGGAGCTTTGCTTTCCTGAAATTATGGATTTGGCTGCACAGACCACGCGGCTGCATCAAGCATAAACCAAGCTGTAGAAATCTTTTGCTATTAAGAAGTACTTTTGTAGTTTTATATCAGTTGTTTCTAGCGTGAAGTATTTTATATTATGGCTTTTATATGTTAATTAAAAGAAACCTTTAATCAGCAATTAACAACTTATTGTGACCAAATTTTAAAATCTAGCAGTGCAAGGTGCATTACAAATAAAACTTAGAAACCATAAGACAATCCTTTTCACATGTACAGTTGTGCTAGGACAGCTAGTGGATACAGTAAATAAGAGAAGAACCTGTTTAAACCCAGAACCAACCATTACATATAATTTACTATCTTTATTATAACCCATTTACTCATTCTTGCAATGTGCTAAATAAGTACGTGGTTAATTGTTTTGGCATGTTTAACAGTTTTTTTTACACTACTGCTGCTGAAGAAGTTCCTTTATTATTTAATGATGAATCCTAACCTTTTAGCTATTAATAGTATGGTAAGAGTGAAATGCTAAAGCAAACCATGCATTACTCCAATAAAAGGATGTTTCGATATATTGTGAGGCATTGTTTTAAAAGTTTCTATTGCACAAAAATAAGACTAAATAACTGCATTTAACTGCCTCACAGGAAATGTATATTGCTGTATATAAAAGCTTACCTACTTTACTTGTTTTATATAGGTAAAAAAAAATTGTGATTGCTTTGTTTACTGTCTTTTCAATCTGTTGTCATATGTTCCCAAAAAAGTGTCTTGATGATTTCAAATATATTTGGGAAGATATTACACTAAATGATAGACACATAACTTATGAACATTACAGAAAGGGTGTTGATTTTGTTTTATCTGCCTTAAAACTAACTAAAGTTTTTAAAATAGACCATCGCAAAGACCATCATCCATGGTGTTGGTAGTGTGTTCTGTACAGAACCTTGACAAGGTGTAGGAACCACAGAATGTTGCCTGTACATAAGTCACAAAGAAAAACAGTAATGCATCCCTTAATGCCTCACAATGAGAAGATTTTGGAAACAACATGGACAACAATGAGAATTAAGCCAGAGACATTACTTTACCAAAAACCATTCAGTATGATTTAATTAATCCTCCATAGCCATAAAAAATACTCACTGACAGTTATCATAACTGCTAAATGGCAAGTTTAGTGGGCTATTTTTTTCCCATAGCTTATGGAAGACTAGGTAGTTTCGAATATTTTTTTGTTAATATATTGATCACCTTTTAAGAAGAATTTTAGCTATACTAAGGTTTTCTTTGTTTAACATTAAATCATACTTGATGATCTGAAATATTTAAGTATAAGAAAAAAAGCACAAGAAACTTTTCTGTTGCTGGATACAGTTTTCAGCTTCAAACAAACCTGTATAATATTAAAAATGTATTCTGCCTTTTTTTTTTTAAGCTGACCTGTCTCTAACAGATGATATAGGGAATGCAATGCAAGAAAACCAACCCACATTTGGGCTTCAGCTCAGATGACGCATTCAGGAGAGAATGACAGGAAGGGTGAGGTTTCTTACTCAGCTTTGCAGAATCAAGTAAAAGCCTGCTGGGTAAAGTGCCAGTTATAGAATAATGCAAACAAAACTCCGGACAGGAATAGAAAGTTCAAGACAATGCCTTTTTGGTACTAATGCAGGTAATGTGAATTCCTTGTATTGCTTGTAACTGCAGTTTTGCTGTAGCCACACTGCTGAACAAATCTTAGTAATTAACCTATGGTAATGAAAAAAGTCAATTTATGGCTCTTAAAGATCAAATGTATCTGGGTTAATATGAGGGCAGTCTAATCCATGCGCAGGAATACCAGTGCTGGAATTGAAGAAGCTGACTTGGGAGATATAAACTACCAAAATAGCCACAGCAAATGCTTCAGTCAGTCAAAACATACATTCTAAATAATGCACAACATGCTGGGCTTAATCTCAAACAGATGTAAAAAAATGTGAGGTGAGAAAAGAGAATCTCATTTCATTTTTTTGTGGTTCCTTGAGGTTATTGTGAAATGTATTCTGTTTGATTATTAGTTTTTATTAGTAGTATTACTTGTTAATGCACAATAAAATAAAATGTTTTGAGGTCAGGCTGCTCAGATGCATGGTACGCTGCTTATTCCTATCATGGTTCATCCATTATGACATTTGATAACGTTGTGATCTTAAGTTAGATGATCCTGCCAGACTACAAGATGCTAATCTTCAGTACAGGTAGGCCATGGGACATTTGGATCACAGATTGGTCTATATCTATAAAATTTTTTAGGTAGCAACATTTAGAAATTGTCATAATTATTAAATGTATCAATATTTAAGAATAATTCTTTACTGAATAAATTCCCAACTGTTGATATAATCAGTTAAATGTGAATTAGCTACTCTTAAAATAAAATAAAATTATATAATTTTTTAGAACAAACCTACACCTCTAAAGATAATTTTGGAACTTCTTTAGCTTATTTTTTACAAGAAGTAGCCAAAGTATAGAACATAAAAATATATATATAAAAAAGAACATAAAATGACTCTAAACCATTGAAATTAGCGGGTTAACCCAGTTTTAGCATTGATTATGTCAGTGCAACAGAATTTAGGAAAGTAAACAATGGAAAGCTACATGTAAGGAAGCAAGGACGTAGTAACTGTGCTGTATTGTTTCGCTCTGTCATCTGACGTCTGGGTGATATGGTCTAAAAATAAATATCTCCAATTTTTTTTTTTTTTTCATCGATTTACAATCATGCAGTCTGAAAAGATCAGTTCAAAATCTGGACAGACAGACAGACAGACATAAGGCCAGTTTAAAATCAGGAAATAAGCTAAGGTGCATGCTCATGAATAACATGAGCAATTATATATGGAAAACAACAGATGGTTAAGTTAAACATCCCAACTTCACAGAGAAGTTGCAGAGTTGAGATTCAAGCTAGATGTGTGTGGCTACAGTGTGAACACTTTCACCTTTCAACAGCCACAAGTGAGAAAATATCTAAATTAATATAAACAAATTCATAGTAGGTTATTTATCCTATCCTCTATTTTGTCTTTTCACCGTGCTATCAGAAGCCAGATGTTGGACCACCTGAACTCACCAACACACAGTTGAAGATATTAGGTATTCAACCGAACTCCAAACAGAACCCACTGACAGATCAGGGCTCTCGGGGAGTTATGCTGCATTTAAATAGCACCTTTTGATATTAGATCAATACACCGGATTAACAGTCAAGTCACTCATGGGGAGATGCTGCAGGGAGACAGCATGCTTTGACTGTGATACATTATGTGCCAGAACTAAACAAAGAAGTTATTTCAATTCCAATGGTTTTGTTACTTTTTTCACAAAAGGTCAAGCGCTGTCAAAAATATCAGCATATTGACCTTTTTAAACATTCCAGAAACATTGGGATCATAGATTAAGCTTTCTTCCCCTTTTTCACTCTAACAAAGGGTTAAAACTAATTCACACTGAAGTCACAAGGGGTTGCAACTCTCTGTGCTTGTCATTTGCAGGTCATTGTACAGTTCATTTGAAGTCTAACACGGTATGGACGGTCCTGGTGATGCCATGTGTATTGTCAGGAGAGCAGAGTAACTGTGCAGGATGACTGCGTGAGCAGATCTGCTTACTTCTCAAATGCACTTGGAACAGTGAAACAGCAGCATGGGTATTAATCTTGTTTGCATACTCTAAAAAAACTAGCTTTCTTCTGATTTTCGGATAAAATTTGTTTTTTTTTAAAAATTAACCAATCTTTTGCTTTTCCGCTTTTAAAAAACTTTTTTAGTATTTGCCTTAAAGAAACTGTCCTTGAAGTAACTGATGCATTGCTCAAGTACCTCAGCTATATTAAACAATGGTTCTACAAATATCATAGTGAAGGAGATATTAGCTGAGAAGGTAGTCCTCACAAATTAGTTTAAATTTTTCCCAGATACACTTCATTTCTAAACTCGATTACAGTCTTTAAGTTTTTGGTCAGAACTTAACAAATGTGCTGACATAGGAGAAAAATGCTTTCCATTTTTGTGCGGTGCAAAGGTAGGTGACAGAACATGGCTTTTCAACCTTTAAAGGGAGAGTTTTTGGAAGCATCTAAAAGCCAATGGGTAAGACCAGAAAATGTTAATAAAAATGAAAATGTAATTTTGAAATTCCATATTAATACTACCACTAAAACTACATAAAAAATGACTCATTACTAGGCATTTAAAGAACTATGGTAAATGCTGGTGTGTCTGAGAAGGAATGCAATTAAAAGCTGCAGGATTGTTGCTTTTGAAGACTAAATTAATAGTTTAAGCCCTAACAAAGCTGTAATAAAATGTTTTTGTCTTGTTTTTGTCTCCTTCTCTACTGACATTTTGTAATAAAAAAATATTTTGTGTTATCTGGAAACTTTAATCATGGAAAAAAATATATTGACATAAAAAATATCAGCATATATTTTTTTCTAATGATATTTTTAATAATGTCCTCTCAAGAGGATCCTGTAAATAACTACAAAACAATAATGAATTGGTATACTAAAATCAACTTTTATTCTATTTTTTTTAGATTTTGTTACCTTTCATTTGTGTTCTATGTGTTGAGGACTAATAGTATGAGGAGTAAATGTGTCTTATCTTTGATTAAAAGACAACTGTGTTGGCAAACATAAACATGTAGACACCAACAGTTAGAACATACTCAATATATGCAACAGAGTCATGGCTGTGTGCGGGCACACATGCCCCTGAAGAGAGTTGTTAAGTCTCTCTGTTTGACTGCTCCTGCAGGAAGATAAATGAGCTCCAGCTGCTGCCTCTCAACAATCCACTTTTTCTTATAACATAGTGACATATAAAGAATTAATATTTAATGCACTATTGTGTATTGATTGAAAAAAATACCTGCCACTGTAATGGGCCGGTTGATATTTCTGAATAAAACAATGACAAACTCGTTAGCAAAGGGCATTTTTTAAACATTCATGACGACTGAGTAGCTGTAGAGCAGAAGGCCTCACGTGGACAATAAAAATGCATGCAGATGAAGCTGGTGCCCATTTATGTTGTATCCGCTAAACGTAAGGTATGCATGATAAACAATCTCTCTCAAGCTCTATTAACCTTAGAGGACCTTACACTATTGATTCAAAGGTGTGAGTGGTTATTTTGCCGAATTTGCCAACACTTACCCTGAGTGTATACAGCCGAAATCAGATATTTACATACAGTGTATAAAATAGCCAAAACCGTTTCTTTTCTCACTGACTGACATTAAATATGACTTGCCATTGACATTTCAGGTCAGTTACATCTAACAATAGTATTTTTGGTCTCTATTTTCCAGTCCTGTTTGTTATTCATACAAAACAATTACTTTGCATTTAAAAATCTTGTTTTTAAAGGAGGAACACCTGTGAATATTTTTAAAATGCCTTGAAACTACTGCAACTTTGTGTGACATAATTGGAAAATCCAAATAAATCAGACAATACTTCACAAGTCTTGCTCATCCTTGAGTCAAATTTCCAGGTCCCTGAAATTGCAGCTTTCGTCTGCCCAAAAAAATCTAAAGTATATGTAAATACATCTGGAGAGGGCAACAATCATTCATCTTAAGGTGTTATGCCATAAATCCTGATATTAACTTTAAACATTGGTCGAACAAAATGCTGGCTCTACTTTCCAAACTGATGCATCACCACCTCTCCAAAACACTCTACAGTAAACTCCAACCGGAGCATTCAATCCTGGACCCCACTGTGCTTGGAGACTAAAGCAACAGCTACATGCTTATGCTTTCTCTTTGGGCAGACCACGTTGGCGAGAACAAAGACAACATGGCTAAATGGACTTCATTCCTCATCCCATCCTCAAGTCAAATAGTCTTAAAGCAACATTTAGAACCAGATTGCTGCAAAACAGAATGTCTTTAGCATTCTCTCTGGGTCTCCAGGAGTAACTCAGAAGTCCCAGACTTTGATCCAGAACCAGGACACCAAAAGGACATAATAATCCCTGCTAAGTCCTCTGAACACAGACCTGCAGACACAGTTTAGCTGTGTTGCAGGTTTTTACAGACATCATGTTCCACTGGTGAACATCCAACATAGTGGAGCAATTCCTCAAGGTTAGTCTATGATCACATTAGGATGGCATCACAGCACTATAGTAGTGTACTTGTAGGCTTTGAATAGAGCAATAAACCAGCATATTGTTTATTTAATCAGTTCTACCAGTGTCTCGAGTGCCTGGTCTTTATTCAATCGTCATAACATTTTTTTTCTTCCATCATCAGTAAATGTTTAAATGTTTATTTTTTTTCAGTTATTCTTTTGTTGATTAACTGTATGAACATAAAAAACAGAAATTAAAATACAATCTTTTAATTTTGTCTCTGTCAACCTGCACCTTTCCAAAATTGTTACTTTGTAAATATATTTTATAATTGCATGATTCATTTATAATAATGAATAAAGATTGCTTAAACACAATAAAATAAGGTCAGTCTGACGTATGTGCAGAACAAGCTGGAGATCAAGATCGAGCCCACCATCTTCAACTACGCTGATGGGTGTTTTTAAAAATGAATTTTCCGTTAAGTTGGAGCTTGTTCTCCGAGCAGCCACTGGTGACCCATCTTACAAAATACCTGTAAGGTGAACTATCATGAGGAGAAAACATGACCAGCACGGAGCAGAGAAAGCCGTAAAAGATGACAAGTTGATCGAGGCGACGTGTGTAGCACGACGTATGTAGAACCACTGGACATCTGTTAATAATGATAACCAGCCAGGAACTTATGTATTTTTTAATTTTTATTTTACCATAACACCACAGATATTTACCACAACATTCTGTTAGCTTCTTGATGATTGCTTGGGTGAATGTGGGTAAAATGGGATGCTTTTTGAAAATGTAGAATCTGTTGTATTTCTTTAGCCTATTCGATTTCTAGAGCTAGGGTGTCATATGATACAAACCTGTACAAAAACAAAATAAAACTGCTCTGTTGATCATACATGAGATTTGTAGTCTATTAAAATATTTTTTCTTACTAGATTGCGTCAAACCACATATGGGACTATATTGATCAGATATATAGCTAAAACATAAACCAGATACAACCAACCAGAGGACATATGAGGTATAAATGAAAGGTTTCCCTACAATCCATTTTAAACATTTACAGTATGTAATCTATCTGATGTAATATATCAAAAACCTTTATAGGGGGTGCTAAATGCAATTGCAATAAGTCTGTATTTTGTGTGTATTCTACACCTGTTTTGAATTTGCTGTACATTTATGGGTTTGCAGGGCTTTTATACCCAACCAGTAACCACAACATAGTTAAAACTGGCACCAGAAGATATAATAACTTAATGGATTCATCTTCATAAAATCTGACTTTTTGATGTTAAAATGTGTGTGTAGGGATTCATTTAAAGCCTGCAGGAAATTTGCAAAGTATAAGAATGGTTAGGTTTTGTTTGTGGACTAGGAAGCAGAAAAACCCACAAGAGCACGTTATCCATACATTTTTTTTCATTATTTATTTCTCTATTTGTACTGATGTAAAACTTGAAAGGGTGCTAATATTAGCACACCTTCTTATCTCCACTCTTCTCCACTAAACGGCTGATTCCAACAATCAGGGACTCACCTGTAGGCAATTAATAAATGTTGCTGCTTGTCTGTTGATTAGGAGACTGGAGATAACAGTAAAAGAACAATGGCACACTTTCATGGTTCTTCCATTTGGATTTCTTTTTGAGTTTCCTTTTGAGTTTTCAGTTATTTATGTCATTCTTTTTTTTTGGTCATTGGTTTCTTTTCCATTTTGTTTTATATTTAAGTGTGTTGCATTTTTTGAGTTACTCTTGTGCCAGTCCCCTTTCCTCTAGCCCTATCGCCCTTCTAGTTATGTCTATCCACACCTGCTCTATATCAGCTGTTTAGCCCATTCTTTGTTCTGTTCCCTATATAAACACCTCCAGTGCAGTTCCTCATTGCTGGTTTCTTATTGTATCTTTGCTACTGGTGTGTGTTTTCCCTGACATCTCCTGAATTTAGTTTTTTCTGTATTTTTTTTCTTGGACTTTGCTCCTGATGCATTTGGATCTTCATTAAATCAGGAAAAACTCATCTCTGCATTTGGGTCCACAACCACATCCGCCACCACACACTGCCAAAGTTACTAATGCAACAGCTTAATAAACGTGCATATAGAAGAGTACATTTTTTGCATGTACCCTTGGGAGAAAAAGAACATAAATAAAAGGTTGAAACATAAATAAAAAGTTTGGAGTAGCTCTTTATAAATTCTTATTCTCCTAAAAATGATTAAACATTGATCATGTGTTCACAAATACAAAAATAAATATAAGCACAGGGTGAAAACAAAAGCAGAACGCAAAATGCTGTGCTATGAAAACAACAACCAGTAGGTTATATCTACATGTCTATGGAGAAGCTTTTTGTCATTTTAGTGAAATCTGCAGCTTACTGCTGCTGTCTGACCATCAGACCCCCTAAGACAAAATCTTTCCTATATCCTTTTTCACACTGGCCAAGGTTGTTGAAGCACTCAGATGAGGCTCTCCTTGAGTGCTTCAAGCAAACAAACAGTGCCTTTCACACTCGTGTTTGTATGTTTCCCTAAAAATAGTTAAATAAACCAGTATCTTCGATCATGCTCTTAGGCTGGGGGATTGCATAATGACTTGTTTGGATTATTCTCTACAACCAATCATTTCCATTCATCCCCTTCTTGCTTCCACATCCTTCATCTAGAACTACCAAGATACAGAGAAAAAAAGTAAAAACTTTAATGTAATAACTGAGACAACATCATAGAGAGGAAACACAGCAAACAAAATAATAGCACCCTCATAGCATCTAAATATACACACTTGAGACCCTGGGAGACTATATTCAAGTTTTCTGGGACTTTTAGAGACTCCAAGTATACAAAATGAAAAAAAATATTCAAATGCTAAGAAATTTGATTTTGCATGACATGTAAACTTTAAAATCTACAGATGAATTAATAAGTCACAAAATGGATAAGAGACTGGAAACTTTTTTTTTATTTTTAAAGAGGCTGAGTTATCTGCACTGATGCCTGCTTTGTTCGGCTGACTCATGGCTGGGGAATGGAACTTTTGGGCAGTGCGGAAATATTTCACCACAAACAAGCAGAAAGATTCCTCTTCAGTCTGCAGAAATTAAACAAAGAACGTCTTTTGATATGCCAGTTCAGACAGTGGGGAGTCCACTGGAGCTGAGCTGTCATCAGTGGAGTACAGATCTACCCCTAAACATGAGAGGACTATGGTGTGACTGTGAGAAGCTACTGAGACCACTTTACCTTCAGGGTAGGACTAAGGAAGACATTGGTTGTCCATTGCAGTGGCCAGTAGGTCCTCAGAGGTGTTACCTCCACACAATGTGACAAACCCCTCTGGTATGACCCGTCTTCACACATCCCCCATTCCCTTTCTTCTATGATTGTAGACAAATGAGTGAAGACCAGACTGGGCAGTACCACAGGCAAGGACGGAGTAGCATGGACTCTACCAGTCACAGCTTCTCTCTCCATCACTTCACACTTATACCCCCCACCCCCATCCACTCTCTTCTCTGACCCCATCCTTTATCTTTTCCATGCCTTAGGCTTTATATGCTCATTTTGTGTCTACAGGACTTTTACCAGGTCCCTGCCCAGACATACGCTGCATGTCACCCTTCCGTCTACATCCACATAGCCTGAAGACAGAAGTTTGCTGGAACTAGATAATCAAAAAATGACTCTAACAACCTTTTCATTGCCTTTATCGCTTGCAACACCATAAGAACTCACATACATGTAATTTAACTTAGAAAGCATGCCACTCTTGCAGGGATTTGACATCAATTACAGTAAGGTAAATTATGCTCTAAGGGTGCAACCAGCAATTATTAATCTTGAGCAAAGATGTAATATAAGTTGAGAAATAAATATTGGCAGCTTTTATTTTATTGACATAATCTCACAATGAATTTACACAAATGAGTCTTTAAAAAAATATAAATGTGCTCCAAACACATACAATGCTAATCACAGGCTGATAGAGTGTGTTCATAATGACTGTCTATACATTTTAAGTCACTTATTTTATTACTTATTGTTTTGAGGGTTGATTCATTGTGCCACAACTGCAATGGATTTCAGATTAGAAATTTTACAAACAGGATTATTTGACAAAAATAGCACCTACATACAAAGCCTGAGTAAAATTTCTAATTTTGAATGTCCGTTACTGCAGAGAATTCACATCCTTCTTGCAGCCATAATCAAGGTCCTTGTTTAAAATTTGTTGGATGTATTACCACTTTGTTTGTTTTTTTAGAAATTGAATTGTTCATTTCAAAGTGATAAACCAATCAATCAATCAATCATCCATCCATCCATCCATCCATCCAGCCAGCCAGCCAGCCAGCCAGTCGGCTAACCCTAACCTTAACCTTAACACTAACACTAACATAAAGTTGATTCCCACCATTGCTCTAAACTATCACTCTAAGGTTAAAAATGGTAGTCTGCCACATTAGAACCAGCCATCTCTTCCCATAAGGCCTGTTAGTCCTCGGGTTAGTAAATATACCAAAAACTGTCCTAAATTGGTAACATAAACAAGTACACACACACACACAGACCTAAGGGCAATGTAGAGATGCCAGTTAACCAAAAAGTCATGCTTTGGTCTATCGGTGAAAACGCACACATCCATGCAAACTCCATTCAAAACGTCCCTAGGCTGGGAATCGAACCCAGGACCTACTCCAAATAAACAGTGCTACAAACTGCACACTAAAGAAACAGACTACCAAAAATAATATGTACAGAAAATAGTTTCTTCATTAATATATTAGAATGTCTGTGTGTTCATATAAGAACAACTATTTGCAAATAAATACATAACGAATTCCACTATTTATTGATATCACTTTAAATTTAAACCCTTCAGAAATTATTAATGCTAAAAACTAGTTTTATATCCCGCTTGGGCATATAGGCAAAACTAATATATAGGAATGCAAAAAAATAAAACCTCTCTCAGACTAATCTTGTGCTGAGTAGAACCATGATAATGATGATGGATTAGAAATACAGCAGTGTATTGGGATTACAGTGCTATTATCCTGCCAGGGAATGAGGACAAGGAGGCTGACCAGTATCAAGCTAATCAATCAAATAATCGGGACAAGTCCTTGTCTACTAGAAACAATTAGACCATTTCTCCAAGATCAATACTCCTGCATTCTGTTTAGATACCCACTGGTCACTCATTCAATAAAGCCTTCGTGGGTTTTGATAAGCCTGGCAGTCGGCAGCGGTCATTTGAGGCTCTGAGTGGGAACAAAATGCATCAAACTGGCTCCAGGAAGGTCTCATAAAAATTGCAAATCGAATACAATATAATTTAATGTGGCAAAGGTTATTTTTCCACTTGTTCATTATCAGATGTCCCATGTGGAAGCAATGCTATAAAAGGGGAAAAATCTATTTTGTCCTCAGTGTTTGGGGAAAACAGGGACTTGTATTATATACCAAGGAAACAAACCAATGATTGAATCAAAGGGCTTCATAAAGTTGCTATGAGAAATACTCATGGCAGTGGAGGTGTCTCCTGTTTTCTAGAACAGCTCCCATACATAATTAAAACAGGAATTTGTATCTGTCTTTACTCTGTGGCCTCCTGATGAATTAATATCGGGTGGAAGTCCTACACAGCCATCAGATTAGCTCATTTATTCCTGTCAGCTGCTTGCTCCATCAGCTATTTGTAAATCAGAGAGGGTGGTTGGGTGGGTGCTAGGGGTGGGGGAGGGGGTTGCTGGACGTGTATTTATTATCATAAATGGATGTTATGAATTACAGCTGATTCAAACGTCCCAGCTATAGTGCCGCAAGTCTAAGTGCACAGTGATGACTCTTTCCCCTCCTTCCTGGGAAAAATGTTTCGTTGACTGTTATGCTGGTTATCATTTTTCATCACATTGGTCATCTGTATTACCAGCAAGGACACATATAAAGTTTCCATCATAGTTTTGGCAGTGATTGACCAGCATAAGCTTTTAACCTGCTTGATGTCAACCATAACTATACAACAGCCAAAGAACCACCTCTCATCCATCCTTCCATTTTCCGTCCCGTTTATCCCAAAGCGGGGTCATGAGCCATCTACGGGCGAGAGTCAGGGTACCCCCTGGACAGGTCGCCACTCTATCGCAGGGCAACACAAACAGGACAAACAACCATTCACGCACACACTCACGCCTAAGGAGAATTTAGAGAAGCCAAGTAACCTCAGAGTCATGTTTTTGGACTGTGGGAGGAAGCCGGAGTACCCGGAGAGAACCCACGCATGCAGGGAGAACATGCAAACTCCATGCAGAAAAACCCCAGGCTGCAAATCGAACCCAGAACCTTCTTGCTGGTAGGCAGCCAATTAGATAGTATAAATTATGCTTTGGTTCTAAACAGAATTCTTACTCTTGTTGTGAATTTACCTGAGTATTTTATATAACAGAGCTGTAAAGTGGTCATATAGACAATGGATGTGAATCAAAAGCAAAGTGTTAAGTCTCAAGTCTAACTTTATCCATATTTATTTCGAGTTTAATGTGAAAGTTCAATTGTGCTACAGTTATGTAAGCTATGGACAATATCATCCCAAACAAACTCTTTAGGTCTGTGTCACATTAGTTTTCTCACAATATTATTTCCTCAAATCAAGCTAAATCTACAAGGGTGATAGTTGGTAGTTGTAAATTACTGATATATAAACTAAATTACAGCTATGATAAAGCACATTTAATTATTTGACTCAGATAAAGAAAATAAACAAATAAATAAGGCTTTACAGAGATGAGATCCAAGCTTATTTAATTACTTTGTACAGCCAAATTTACATGTACAAAGTAAAACAAAAAATGATGGTAAACCATGCGATTTTATGTTTCCGCATACTTAGACTTCTAACCCCTGTAGAGGAATCTTTCATTGTTGTAATAGCTGCTACAAAATCTTGTAGCATGCAATGTTCTAAAAGCAGAGACTGGTTTGGGAAGGTTATTCACTTCCGTATTATCTCTTCAAAATCTCCTCCCTTCTTGTTGAGCTAGACAATTGGTAGAGTTGGAGTGCTCACTCAACCTCTTTGATATGATCAGAACAGATGGATGCAGGATTCAAACCAGACAACCAGTGTGAAAGCTTAAAGCAGTTTATTGAATCAAACCTGCTGCAGATGGTGTCAGCGACTAGGGCAGGACTCTCTTAGTCCTCAGTCTTGGGAGAGCCACAAGGTTAGGTTCAAGCCAGTTGACAGTAGACTGAGTAGCACTGATGAGAATAACTCCAGCCGAGTTACAATGATCCGTGGTCAGGCAGAGGGACAGAACCATGAAAACAATAGTAGGCAGGAGAAACAGAGGGGCAAACCAGAATCTGAAGTCAGGGATGAAATCCAGCTTCAGAGCCAGGTGATCAGAAGACCAATGAATAACAAGAGGGAAATCCAGGAGGAGGTCGAGAAACAGTTTCAGGCAATGTGCAGGCAGAAAAACAGATCATGGTCAGGCAAAACAGACAGGCAGTCAGGTCAGACAGGAATCAGGCAGGCCCAGAAACAGATACAGATCAGGCCAGGCAAACAGGCAGGAAATCAGGAATCAGAATGATCTCACCAATGGTTGGAAATATTGTGGCACTGATGTTTGGTCTGAAGGCTGGTTATATACCGATAGTTGAAGCTTGATCAGATTAGTAGTATAAGCCTATCTATTTTGATCTACTCTGGGTTGGAAGTTCCCACACTGTTTAGTGGATGTTAGATCAAAAGTGTCCAAGCTAAATGGGTCTGACCAAGCAAACAATCAAAGCATAATATTTAAAATGGATCATGTGGATACTCAAAGGCAGCCAGCATAAAGCTCAACTCAGACACCAATGGCAACTCCAGGTAAAGTGAAAGCACAACACTTAGCCCTCCTCTGTCATCCATCATAGACACCAATCAAGACTGTTTTTGACAGATGACAGAGTAAAAGTTGTCAATGTCTAAAAACCTAATGAGTCAGGCAGGGCATCAGATTTTGGAAGACTAAAGCAGTCTAGGTTTAAAACATAAGTTGTGGGTGCCTTAAAATAAGGGGGCAATATTACACCAATCTACCTCAAGTATGAATTGCTACGTGGCCCAGTTTGTAACAGATGAAATAGCAAACATAACATATCCAAGTGGGATTTAGATATACAATTTTAAGAGTGGTTTAATAATTTCAGCAAATTATATTGTAATATTCTATAGGGTTTGCTTAAAAGTTTTGATGGATCAGACTTTTATGAATATACCGTACTTATAAAAAGCACTTGTAACTAGAACCTTCTTTAACTATACCTGGAAGGCAAAAATTATATAAAAGCAGGAAATTTAGAAACACAAAGATTGGATTATTCCTACTTTTTGTCATTGTTAACACTTTTTATTTATGCTCTGTTCAAAAGGAAGGCAAAGATAAGTTACAACTTAAGTCACCATAAACACTCCATGACATTTTTTTTTTTCTAATTTAACCCCGAGTCTGGGCTTTCACAGTAGAAACAGAATTGGCATCTTTATTCATGTATGGAGCAAGAAAAATTAAGGCCATTCACCTGTTTGAAATATAAATAATTAAATTAAACACACAGATAAAACTTTGGGGGGGAAAAATGTACTAAATTTGATCAAGTATGTTGGATATATTTGTGTTCCTGGCTGTGTACTGAGTTAATTTGGTCCTCTACCGTGATCTCTTAATGTACATGACATCCTCTCCCACATCACAAGATGATCTGATGTGATCCTGGAGCTCCACATTGACAAGGCTGGAAGTGTCTGAGTATTATGTTCCTGTGAAGGGTTGAAAGGCTAGGGAGGGGAACAAACAAGACGACTGCATTAACCTTTGGTCTTCTAGGGAGGGGAGGGCACAAGCAGGCAGGGCTGGTTGAAGGGACACCCCATAATCAGGCTCCTGTCAGTGCTCTTTTCCAGGAGATTAATTCAGCTGGTTTCAATTCCACATTGCTTGCTTTAGCCTCAGCATAGGGTGCACATATTGCTCGGTTTAAAACACATGCACATGGCACTGACTCAATTTATATGGGGAATAAGGGGGGTTGGGTGATATTGGTAGCCGTGCAAACTCAAATAACATGCATCAACAAGAAAGCAAAAAACCCAGTCTCTCCTGGGTTTGAGGGGAATTTGATCAAAATTGAGTCGCAACATCTAAGCCAAGGGTCTCCAACTACAGTCTTTGAGCCCTACTGCAAGTTTTAGATACTTATCTCTGTGCTCCAATACAGCACAATCAAATGACTGATTATCTTTTCAACATGTTATCACCTTTGGCAAAGGCCTGGTAATGATACAAGTATGTTGAAGCAGTGATGCCTCTAAAAGCATTGGACAGTAGCAAAGATCTTGTTTAATAAAAGAAGTTCAACCTTCTATTGTACATTCCGCAGGTGGGGTTTGCCGTTGGAATAAATGCCTCCTTCAGGCTCCAAATACCACAAGACTGAAGCTTGGTTGTTGTGGCTAGTACCTGACAAGTGCTTTGCTACAGCTAACCAATGAACAGATGAGACTGCAGTGCTGAGAAGCAGGTGATACAGTGGGATGGTGACAGAGACGTAGAGGTCCACCGTTAGTTACCTGTAATAGCCCGGTATGACGATGCGCACCCCAGCAAGGCTCTGACAGATGTCGTGGTTCTGCTGATCATCCATTTTCCACAGCACTTCTGTAAAAGGTCCTGTGGCATTGATAACACATTTGGCTCTGACATCAAATTCCTGCCCTATGAAAGAAAACAGCATCAATCACCAGGGGCTATTCATCTGAGGCTGGTGACAAGCTGGATTATTAATTTATCAGCGACCGCCCCCCCTCTCCCGTAATAGAGTGGCTCGAGTGTGTCCATGGGAGACTACTCAGGATTGTAATTAATAGGAAAGAGACATACCTAATTTCACTTTTGCCTCTTTGTGTCACAGGGTAGCTCGGTGGCAGTGACTGAAGGCCTTTGAATTTGTGGTAAGGAAATGTTTGTTAATGTGATGCTTGATGTTGACTAGCTACAGCATATAATGGAGGCCACATCAAAGAATACAATGCAAAGGATTTGTTTTGACAGCATTATGAATAACAAGACCCTCTTTTTAGGATCTCCTCTTATTGCCTAAAGAGCAAGTTAGCACAACATTCTATTTTCTCTCTTATAGATATTTCTCTCTCCTAATTTCCACTCCTCTTCAAATAAGTCAGTGAAGCAAACATTAGTGGATTACTGTGGTGCTGCCTTAATCCATGTTCAAAAATATAGTATACCCACTACATTATACTCATAGTAAATATTTGTAAAATACTTCAATACTATATCTATTAACCTAGTCAATAATTTTAAGTGTTTCCGTAGCATTTCTCTCAAAGCAACATGTCATTTAAGTCTAAAAGTCACCTCATTGCTAAAGGCCCAGGTGTGTCAGCTGCGTTCAGCTGGACATGTACAATCAGGTAGCAGCTACAGCTAAACCTGCCTCAGACATGAGAGTAAAAATCTAACTGCTGCCTATAATTTTGCTGGTCAAAACAGAAATAGCATCTGTATAGAAGGTTATTAAATATATATATACTTTTTTTTTTTTTACGTGAGAAACTTTATGCTCACAACAACACCCATGGTCACATGATGGTCTGCTTGAGCAATAGCATAAACTGTAATGAATCTCAGCTCCTCAGCCTTGACTTTTCCTGTCCCTTCCAGCCTAAATATTACATGAAATTTTAGTAGGTTATGAAGTATTTAATTGCACAGTATGTATGTATTTACAGTGTCTGGCATCAATACTCATGCCAGTGCAAAGTAGTCCAGACTGGGTGATTCAATTCAGTTTATTTATAAAGCGCTAATTCACAACACATATCTTCTCAAGGCGCTTTATGGAGACAATTCTACCAGATTTTACATATTGGTTCAAAGCTTTCTATCTAGTAAAAACCAGCTGATTGCATAAACTCATTGAGTAGTCAGCAATTCCTCACACCAAGCATGGAGAGGAAAACTACCTTTTGACATGAAGGAACCAGGTTCAGTGTGAGCGGCCATCAGCCAAGGCCTGCTGGGGAGACAGAAGGAGACATACTAAAAGATAAAGAAATACAAAAGCTAACTGTCAACCAGCTTCAGAGGAGGCCCCATCCCAAAAAAACATAGCAAGGCAGACCAGTTATGAGCTAGTCACAGAAAGCGAAACAGGACTACACTGAAAAACAGGCCAAGTTCCAACATCTATAAACAAAAGTGTTGATGGCAGCAGCACAGCTGATATTTCTCTTCCAGATGGTGTCACAGCCAAACAGGAACAGACCAGATGAAGCTACTATGATGAGAAAAGACAGAGAGAGCATAATGTTAGAGACTGAACTAACAAACACTGCAGAATGGGAGAATAGAGGTCCATGAAAAGGGGTGCCTATATACTCCAGCGGTCTAAGCCTATAGCAGCATAACTACAGAGAAAACTCAGGATAACCTGAGCCACTCTTACTATAAGCTTTATCAAAAAGAAAAGTTTTAAGCTTTGCCTTAAAAGTAGACAGGGTGTCTGCCACGTAGACTTAAACTGGTAGTTTTTTCCACAGGAGAGGAGTATAACTATAACTAAAAGATCTGTCTCTCATTCTACTTTATTCTACTTTATGAAATTCATATAGACATATTTAGCTACTGTCCTCTTCCGATTAACCTTTCCTGCAGACAGCTGTTGCCAGTAATAGTTTATCTATCACACTTTTCGCACTTTGAATTATTAAACATTCAAATACCATGCATTTACCTTCAATTTCATGATAATGTTTAATTTTCATCTATCTATTTCTTTAATTTAAAAAGTTTCTTGTAAAATGACAAAGGATTAAAAAATTATCAAGGGGCTTAAATACTTTTACAAGCCCTGTATATTTTGATTCTAAATATTTATCACAGCTTAAGAAGACAAGGTAGATATATGTACAGAAAAAGATTCTGAAGTTCATATTTTTCCAATAAAAAATAAAAGAGAAGACAAGAGATGAACACAAAAAGTGTCACTATTATCCTGTCAGTCTAAAGCCCCCACTACGTGAGGCACCTCCTCTCCCATTATTAAAGTGAAACATCTCCTCTAAGAGCACACTTCCGTCTTTTTAAAACATCAGGGGGTGCTCATGTGTTGAGATCCTTAAATCTCAGTTATTCTTGAAATGTTTCAGAATACCATCTTTTTCCCTCCTTAACTGCTTTAGTCTTCCAAGCCATCCCTATGCATGACATTTAAAAGGTAAGTAAGGCCATTTGGAGTACGCTAATTCTGTCTTATGTTCCTCTCTACAAGATCTGAGGCAGCTCTCTACACCATAAAACGCTTATGAAATATTAAAAGCCTCTGCATTAGATGTGCAATAACTATGTGCAAACTAGCACTGAGCAAGAGGTGCCGGGTGGGCCCCTGTTGTGAGAGCTAGAAAAAGTGGGAAGAAAGTGCATTGGGATAGAAGAAAACAGCTTCTGTTGGATTTACCTGTGATCAAATCCCTGCAGTATGCTGCATGGACCCTCTTCTTTCCTATCCGAGGGTCTGCCCTCTCAACTAGGTACACCACTTCAGTATAATTGGCTATGGCAGCCCCATACCTGGCAGCAGTGAGGGCGATGGTGAGGTTCATTCGAGCATTGTTGTGTTGTCCTGCAGCGGGGGGACAGGACCAGAGCAGGGGGATGTGAGTCACCCCGAGCCTGTGACTGGTGGTATGGAAGTGTGTCGGAACCGATATGTCACATCTGTCCCTGTCACATTGCATCAGTGCGATGGCTGCTCTGGCCACACGAGGAGCACACTTAAAGCCACAGTGGCCCTTTGGCCTTAGCGTGCACCCCCGAACGCCCCCTCCTGTTTCCCTTCTTGCATTGGGAAGGGTAGCTGCTCTTTAGGAAAAGACAAGGACTGTCTGGATAATGAGCAGATACATCGACTGCTTAAAAAATATTAGAGTGGAAACTGGAGCATCTACAGTAAAAATATTTTCTCTGTTTAGTGTACAATAGTAGCCATTTAAAATTGTCCCAGTTTGCTTGATGGGCCCTTGCCTGGTTCTTGGCTGGTCCCCTACAATTCCTTTTTAAACATCAATCTTTGTACTAAAATATTTTTTCTATCATGATTTGTGGACATTAAGATCTAAAGAGAAGCGTCAGACCCTGTAATTCAGTGAAAGGGTGGAGTCAGAGTAAAAAAATATGCACGCCCAGAGGATGTAAGTTGGAGGGGATTTTGCTGGGAGTCATAGGGAACTGGGCTGCCTTTGGCTGGCATCTGAATGGAAAGAGCCATTTTGAATGGCTGCTACTGTAACTAGACATATGCCATAGAGAGATTATGATGGTTTGATAGACACCAGTTTCATTGATGTTTTTGAAGAAATTTTAAACAGAAAATGGCATGGTCTATTATTTTTACTTTCTTAAAATCCTGCAAAAATGTTGCTTGTCACATTTATAATACTGTTTATATATATATATATATATATATATATATATATATATATATATATATATATATATATATATATATATATATATATATATATATATATATATATATATATAATTTTATTTTTTTTAATCCCTTTGAAGGTAAAATATTTCCAGTATTAGTTTTCAAGTAAATTAGATTGCCGGACAAAACATAAATTTTTCCTGATATGCTCGATATAAAGTTACAATTGGATTCTACAGAAGTTGGGTAATTAGTTGGGCACTATGCTCTGGTAGCAGTACTGAGGTCAGCCACTGAACAGAAAGGCCACTGTTCAGTGGGCTTGTTTTTATACAGGCCAAATGGCTCACCACCTCAGTTAAAATAACAGAGGGAATGCAGAAATGCTTTGTCAATGGGATCATAAGATCTTACAGGTCTATATGATCTTTTTGTGTCTACTTGGTATATTTTTCAGACTTTTATTTTTTCCAGACTTTGCTTGCATTCTTTGGCTTCCACATTAATAACACAAAGCCAAATTGGACTCTGGTTATTATAGTTCTAGAGAACGTTTGGTATTAGATTCTTAGATTGTTGTATTTATAGAAATGGTTTGGAAATTCTGATATCACTCCTGAACTCAAATAAAATCGAAATGCAGATTTTACTTTTAAATAGCTAAAATAGTAAAAAGACATTTTTTCAGAGCCCCTATTTATGCCAAGTCAAAAATGTAACCTTAAGATTTTAAGCAACAACATTTTTAAGTTACAAAGAAACACAGAATGTATGCATCTTGGCATGATCTCCACCATTCTCCCTGTTGTTGTTATTATTGCATAACAACCTGCTCAGTACCTTATTTAGTAAAAAGATGTGTAAAAGCATTATAATAAAAAAAACACTTGAATATAATGGATATAATACAAAAAGATACAATTAAATAAAATTGCAAAGGATTAGTTTTGTTCTCTGCATATTCCAGGGATAGAGAGTAAGAGAAAACAGACACATGTCCAACTAATAATTAGTCTTTAGACATGTCTGTGTGATCTGTTTTCTTGTTGCAAAACCCTAGGAAGAACAGAAAAATCCACCATCAAGATTTATGGATTAATCCCTCTTCAGCTCCAAAATACCAGAGATCTATATTCTGAGTCACAAGGTCACAAGTTTTGTAATTTAAATGAAAGGGTCCAAAAGGTGACAAATGAACAAAGCCCAGTTTCATTAGGAAGTGATTCTTATGTACATCTTTGAAGATTTATTGCTGGACAATTTCTTAGTTCAAAAGTAAAAAGAAAAAACAGTGAATAGAGATGATTAATCACTTTTAATGTTGGTGTGTTGGGTGACTTTCTTTCTATTTGTTATTGCTGAGGAAGTTCAAGTCTACATTGTTGGCAAGGGAAAATGTTCTTTCTTTTCAGGAATGAGCCAGGGTCCTTTGTGCCCTGATTTATTTTACGTTTGAGCGACTCGAGGCTAGCTAGCTTGTGGGGCTCTGCTTAATGCTACGACATGCTGGAAGCCATTCCCTCACAATGGAAAATATATAAATAAACTGAAGGCAAAAAGAAAGCAAAAAAGAAAAACAGATTTAAAGGCCACATTTTAGAATGAATTACATACAAGAGTATGCAGCCTGCCATGATGTATTAGGAAGACCAAGGAATCCACTTCTTCATCTCTGTGGGGTGAATGTGACCATTATAGTTTGTGGTTAGCAAACTTGTGCCACCGGTGGTGAATGAGCGCAAGCGTGCAAAAACACATGCACACACACCCACACACAGAAGCAGGCTGCTCCGGCTCAGCACCGGTAGGCAGCGTCTGATCCTTTATGATTGCTGAGCCTTAAAATGACCTCTGACCCTGTGATTCACAGCTCTCTGTTGCCTGTCACAGATTGGCACCAGGCAAAAAGCAGGGGACAGAATTAATACTATATTAAATGTCAGGAATTCAAGGATTAGTCAAATCACAGTAGTACAGGATTTATGAATGAAAAGTGTAAAACGTGGCTATGATAACCTGACATGCCTATGATGATAACGGTAATGATGATGATAATTATCATCTGTAATTAAAAGCCAAAATGGCTTAGGGACAGAGCTGAGCTAAATGAGCATCAAAGCTCCCTGGAGGACAGACAAGAAGCCCACCCCCCACCACCCTTATCCCACCACTCTCTCACTCTTCCCTTTGCTTGGATCACACCAGTACTCATCCCAGCCTCCTGGAGGTACAAAACCCACTGGAGTGAGAGGAACTCTGTGGTTGGACAAAATGCTGCAAAATGACAGAGACAATTGTGAAAATAAATTTCATGTCTTCCAGTCATAGAGCCATAGATGCTTGGCTGGGCTGACTTGTCCAATTAGATTGTTACAGGTAGGGCTGATGATAAGTGTAGCATGCCAGATTCTTCTGTCATTTACCTCTAAAACAGATATAAAAAGATATTTTTAAAATGTAATAATGAAAATAATATACAGTACAGTAATCTTCATGTTGTTAATATGCACTAAGTGTGACAATCTGTTAAGCATTTCCTGCTAAATTAAATGTTTGACCACAGCATGTTTTCAGCGGCTAAAGGACGTCTATTTGTTGAAACAATTTGACTGTGATGGCTTGAAAAATCCTGAGGAGATGAACCCAAGCAGTCAAAGCCAGATCCCCAGCGAAGAAGGTCAGGACTGAAAATGTCACTGCCATAATGTACCCAGCTGTATATGGGGAAAAGGGGTGGGACAGACAGCTGGAGGAAAAATTAAATACATATTATGATTTTAGTGTTGTCCACAAAGAATATTATTTTGAGTTATTTACTTTTAACTTCATCAGAGCCATATGTAATCAGATATTTAACTATCTGCTTATTTTAAAGCAGAGGGAACATAGATAAGGCAAGAAATCCCCCCCACCCCCCCCCTACTTACTTCTGCTAAATGAATAAGGTTGACAGATCACTGCTCAGATAGTGGCCACGTACCCTCAGAAGTATGTTGCCTTTTTGCAGTGCATGGGAATCCACATGTCCTCAAATGCTAAATGAAGTCTGACAGATAGCCTAGAGAAACAAAGTTGGGAGTTTGAAGCTACAAAAGGGGAGACCTTGAGTGAATGGGACATGCTATGTACACCCTGGCTAACAATCAACATATGCTTTGTTTTTCTTGATGCCAACACGAGGCACACGTAGCCCGGGGAAAAAAAGAAACATGTTGGGACCAGTTGGAACATAATGCCTGGTGGCTGTTTATTTTTATTTTTTTTATTCTTGTTGTTAAATAAAATGTTTTAAAAAAATTTGCTTATGCCCACAAATACTGCAATTAAACAGCATTCAGCATTTAGATTTTTTTTTCTCATTTTAAGAATATATCTAATGTGATGCATGATTCACTGCGATCAAAGCACTCAGCTGTGATGCTATTATTCTGTTAATCCTAGCTCGACAAAATATCCTAAAAGTGAGCCTGTTATGTATTAACAAAGTGCTCGTAGAACATATATATCGCATATCTAAAGTACTTGACTAAATCTAAAAGTATTTTGAGGTTTTAACCTTAGACTAACATAATGTAACAGAAAATTATGATGATAATGAAACCCAATACAAGGGTTTCATAGCTATTTACCAATAAAAAAAAGAAAAAATTTTCATTTCAGCCCCTTTTAGATATAATTTGCAGAACCACCTTTATCACAGAGTTCCATGTCTTTTGAAGCATGTCACACCAGCTTTCCACAAAAACGAAGCTTCATCTACCTAAAAACTGCTAACAAGCTACTATCAGAAAACAACTTTTAACAGAACATTGGTGTGTAATTTTTGCTGTTTTTTTGTTGTTGTTGTTGTTGTTGTTTTCAGCTTTAATTATCAAAAAACTGTCACAGGCACAGAGCAACAAAATTCACCCTTTTGGGAGCAGTGGGCTGCTATTGTGTGGAGCTCTGGGAGCAGTGTGGGGTTAAGGGTCTTGCTCAGGGACCCAGAGTGGCAGCCCGTGGGAGTGGAGCTTGAACTCAGAACCTCTGAATTCCAAGTGCAATGCTCTAACCACCAATAAGGGTCACCACTCCCCTTATTGTAGAAATCAGGATATCTGGTAAAATACTTTTAGAAATTGTTTTCTTCTTGCCCTTCTTTGGTAAAAGTCTTATTTATGGAATATACATTAACAGTTTTTCTGTCAACATATTCTCCTACCTGAGCTGTTGGTCTGCACAGTTTTTGTCACACGTTACTTTTGACTTCTTAGTTGCTTCTATGACTAATGCTCTCTTTCACCAGCCTGCTAATGCAGGTGGACAGGTGTGCTGAAGTCTTACTGGATTAAACAGTGCTTTTTTTAGATGTTCTAATTGTATTTCTGCCTGTAACATTTTAAAGAGATTTTCTTTTGAAATGACTTTTCATTTTTACTGCCACTTTCTCCCTGGCCTGTCTGTTGTGTCACTTGGCTTCATGCTGCAGTTTGCTCACTAATGCTCGGTAGCGAACTTATGAGCATAAACAGGACACCTGTATTTATTCAGCGATTTAATTTACCAGATACTCTATTACTGGCTAACTAGGTGACTGCAGGTGGCAGTTAGTTGAACTTTATTCTTTTAGGGGTACAAGAATAAAAGTGGTTCAGTATAAATAACAAATGCATAAGTTTCATTTTTTCAAAGCATGAAAATATGGCACAATTATGCACTATTTGGTCTTAGTCCAGAACATACAGTTCAGTTCAATTGTATTACAATTTGTGTTTGAGATAATACTAACTGTGAATTGTTCACAAGGTGTGAATACTTTTCTAATGCAGTACACACTTTAAAATATGTTTTTGTCGTCTACTTTTCCAGCTGTATTTTACAACTTTCTATTAAAATCCTAAGCTGTTATAAATTCTGCAATTCTGCACACAGTCTATGGAAATGTTGTTGTTTTTTTGTGTGCATGGAAATAATGAAAGCACATTATTTACAGTTTCTGGAAAATTAGTTAAAACTAAATTTTCAGGAATATTATGGGTTATCAACAGCACATCAGGTTTCTCCTTATGAGTTTGAAAAACAACATTATCATTACAGGGATAATGAAGCAAATGCAAGGCTGGGAATACTTGCTTTGGATCATTTGTTTCCACATAGTAACACTTCCCTATTGCATAGTAGAATTCATTCTGCTCCCCAGCACTAAAAAGGGCTTCATTACATGATAGCCTCGCTTCTAATTTGAGGTATGTTGGTTAAGAATTGTGGGGGTTTTGGAGAGGGAAGTAGTTCTAGGATAGTGACAGGAAGCATGACGAGTTAAGACGATGCCATGGCCCTGAAATGAGAGCAAAATCAGAAAAATCTCCTCGTACTCCTCTCAGTAATGAACCACACCTGTACACTGCTTTAAATACCAGAGAGAAGCTTTAAATGTCAGGTGCAATTAAAGCTTATGATTCAAGTCTGCACCAATCAAATCAAGGCCTCCAAGTTCAGCAGGCTCACAGAGCTAAAGGCGAACTGGTGCAGAAGATGCCATAGACCACTCTTATTTTGCCGAACAGCTCAATGAGCCTGCCAGCCCAAAGGTGACAGTAAAGTTTATTACCAATTGGTTGGACTTTCTCATCATTTCAGTGGTTTTATCAAGACAAAAACTTGACTGCTTCTCCTGGTATATGAGGTGAAAAATTAAGAGAGAATAGGTGACATATGGGAAAGTCTAAGCTTATTTTACAGAAAGAGAGGGGAGGAGTAAAGAATTGTAAAGTTCAAGAAATAAAATGAAGCAATATAAAGTTTCACTATTTTCTCACTAAGATAAAACTACAAGAAAAAAACCAACTACACTAATATTTTATTTCAAATTTTGGCAATTCAAGTTTTAGGTGGAAATTACACATGGTCTCATCCTCCTCTTTGACCAGTGACAGACCAAATCCAGTGCATCAATTTGGGATTGTCAATAAATATCCAAACCAAACATTTTTGATAAACAAAAATTATTAACTTTATATTTTTGTGACCAAGTGACACAAAATGTATGTCAAAATCATAGTATTAGACTAGATAGACAAGTCACACTCCATTTGTCCATTGTTTTACTGTATTTTCTACTTTCATGAGTTTTTAAAATAAAAATGCATGATTTATTTTAATGGCTCATGGGTCATGTGAGTGACTGACACAAACTACTCTCAAATCATTATATTAAACTGGACAAATGAGGCACACTCATTATTAATTTATTTTAATGCCTTTTCCATTATTCTAAAGTCTAATGATAAAACAATGGTGATTTAATTTTAAAATAATCCTTTAATATAGAAAATGCCTTAAAATGACACTAAAGGAGAGCATCTTATATTTCTGGTCTTATATAGGGATTTGACACCAAGTTTGAGTCCCCGGGTAACAACACATGAAAGTTAATAGTTTTTGGCTTCGCAAGATTGTTTCTGGAATTTATTCATCGTCCCCAAACCAAACCGCCATATGTGGCAGTAGAAGTGAGTAGGCAGAAAACAGCTGCCCAAAGTAGAGCTAATGATGGAACAGGGAAGCCAACATTAACCGGGTAAGCCAGATTGACAATGGGTAGTACTTAGGGCTGGGCGATTTAGAAAAAAAGCTTATCGATAAAAAAAAATGCATATTGATCGATATCGATAATTATTGAAAAGATTTGAAACCATATTTTATGTGCAGCTCTGCCTGGACTTTTTATAATATTGCTAAATGATTAAATTTTAATAAAAAACACAAACACAGACTTCGAATTAAATCTTTATTTAACCAACTTTTTTAACCATAACAGAATTGTTTTAAAGAAAAATAACTTAAGAGACCTGAGTTATGTTATTAAATACTGACAAAGAATAAACTAAAGTGCCGCCCCCGTTTCCTGCTTTAACCTGAGTTATTACTTTGAAGTTTCTGGCCCCTCAGCATTTTTATCTCAATTGTTAGAACTACGTGGGAGACTGCCCAGAACTGAAAATATATATATATTTTCCGAAGATTCCTCGGAGGAGAGCCGCACCGGGGCCTCGTACTCCTGCGGCTGTGAGCGGCTGAGATGATAAAAAAAAGTTGGTTTCGTTATCAGACTGGTTTTCACTGGTTCCCTACACATTTTCCAGATGACTGTGGTTTGTTTTTGGTCCGACTTGCCATGACCGAAATACTGCCAGACTGCCAAACTACAAAAACCTTTCTTTGAAACAATTTCCTCCGCCTCTCCTTGCTGCGACATCTTCATGTGCTCTGTGTTGTGGTTTGAGAGGGCGGCGCTTTGTGACGGCATGCCTGGGTCCGCGATTGTGATTGGTTGGGAGGAAGCAGTGACTAGCATAAACCTACATGCTAGGCTACAATGAGAAGGAAGGAAAACTGTGTTTCTTTTTTATCGAACTTTTATCGACCCTCTTTTTTTCTATTGCGCCACACGTCTATCGATCGATATATATCGTTATTGAATTATCGCCCAGCCCTAGTAGTACTCTCGGTTTAGTTCTGCACATTGGGCCTACACACAGGCTGCTCAGTGGCGCATTGGGTAGCACTGCTGCCTTGCAGAAAGAAGGTTCTGGGTTTGCATGTTTCTTCCTGAGCATGCATAGGTTTTTTCCGGGTACTCCGGCTTCCTCCCACAGACCAAAAAACATGACTGTTAGGTTAATTGGCTTCTCTAAATTCTCCTTAGGTGTGAGTGTGTGTGTGAATGGTTGTTTGTCTTGTTTGTCCTTTCTCGATGGACTGGCGACCTGTCCATGGTGGACCCTGCCTCGTGTACCCGTAGACAGCTGGAGATAAGCACCACCATCCCTTGCGACCCCACTCGGGATAAAGCGTGTCAGATAATGGATGGATGGCCTACACCCATTAGATCTGTTCAGGAAAAGGAGGGACGTTGAGCCAAACCCTCTGAGCTGACTGAGTGAAGCGACACTTGAGCTGTGCCTGAAGATCCGTCCTAAGCCCTATAAAGAACACTATATAAAGGTTTGCCATTTTACACGAGTGTCCGAATGTCTAGTGGATAAAAAAAAGTAGTGGACTTGAAATTTCCCACAATGCACCTGGAAAGGTGCCGATCATCCATGGTCAACTGAAAAGCAAATATATACCAGCATGCTTTTCGAGAGCTATCGTGGAATTCATTGTGATTTTGCTTGTGGAGCATTTCGCTCCACAACGGCGAGCGAAAAGCAGTGATCATTTGTCTGAACGGTCAGTTAATTGAGTTTGTTATGATTCAATATGTAGTGATTGAGGGGTTACGGCGGATGTTAGGACCAAGCCCTAGTGTCCGCCTACCAAAGCTTGGTTTTAGCAACAAATATGCTAACAAATAAAACTGTCTAAAGCAGCAGGCACCATGGAAACTACAACAAGTTATATTTGGTACCCTGTTACTGTTTTTCTTTCAAACATAAAATCATGGATTTTTAAAAAACAGATGTGATAGCAGCACCTGTGCTGACATATTTCTTTCGGTTAAGCCGTAAGCTCTGCACTTGGTCTCGAACTTTTGAAGTGGAAACATAACAAGATAGATTCTTGTGTGTTTATAAATGCAAAAATACCACGGATGCAGGTGAAGCCAACACTAACACTGACCTAAAATCTGATGCAATACATGCATGTAAACCTGAGGAGGGTACCAAACACAAGAAACAGGACACAAAAGCAGAATTGCAACAAATTTGCAGTAAATAAAAAAGTAAAATTGATACTCAGACGTCGATCTATACCGCTTATTACCAAAAATGTTGATTTGGAGTGAGTTTTACTTTGATTTTAGTGGAAATAAAAATGTACACAGAAATATTCCACAGGTCATGTGTTCCTGTGTTTGTATATCAAGAAATAGCAGGGTTATACGCCCAACATCTACTCGTGACTATTATTATTATTGTTATAGTTATTGTAATAATAATCATAAAAATTCTAATTAAACAATAACAATTTTAAATAGACAGCCCTGAAGAAGTTTCACACATCAATCAGTAGTTTTGTATTTTTTCATGTAAATACTTTTTTTTTTTTTCACACAGTGGCAATGCAATTATTGAATATAATTTGTCCCTGACCCAACTTGTTAACATCAAACAAACTGATTTTAATCTAGAAAAATAATGGGTTTAAATTCTCATCTATTTGTACTTTTTTAACAACTACTTTTTTTTACACAGGGAAGTGATTATATAATTGTCAGATGCTATTTTGACATTTGATGAACCCCTAATTCAGTTACACAGAACTGTGACTATGGTGGGATTTCCACAATTATAAAGCAATTTGTTAAAAAATGACATTGTGGTGAGTAGATCTCCTTCTAGTTTCAAGTTTCTAGACCCCAAAACATTGTTGCTTTAATTTGCCTTTTGCTGCACAGCCCACATTTTCCTGTTGAACTGCTGACTATGCAGCTGCATTTCCAGCAATCACACTAATTGGTCTCTTCTCCTGCTCACCTACAGCATCCTTGTATGTTCCTACAGATTGAAAAATAAGGTTCCTACAGAAAACACAAAAAGAGAATAATGAGATATTTGAAAGGCTAGGAAATGTAACAGAAAACTGTGACATTTTGGTTTGAACCCGACTGACTCTTCTTAAATAACTCATATCAAAGGAGGACACATCAGCTTCATCTCGCCTATTACTGAGGGATAATTTCATGAATTAAGTCACGAGTTTTCTAACAGTAGAGGTGTGGTAACTTAAAGGAATTCTTTAAAAACTACTTCAAAAAAATATCCCGGCAGTCAGTCATTCAAGGCAAACATGTCAGGGCTTTCCGTGCATGAAAAATGAACATGGGGGGGTAAATAAAGCAATATGACCAGAGGGACCAGGAATTCTGCGGATAAGTGTCAGCTGCGGAGAAAAAATGAAGCATTTACCTGTTTGTAATCCAATTTCCTGATGGCTTTCTGTAGATATCGGACTCCTCCGTGAATGAGCCTGGTGCTCGGGCTGCTAGTGCCTGATGAGAAATCGTTCTCCTGCACGGGGGCAGTTCTGAGTTCTGACAGTGGCAGCCATGGAAACGCATCAACATTTGGATACTTATTGTCCCAAATCTTTAGAGTGGATCAAGGAGCCATGCACATATGCACAACTTTCTACTGTAATATTCATGATGGGAACAATATTGTGAGGCCATACATATTCCATTGGTTCAAAACAACAATCATTTCCACCAGTGTGACAGTGTGAAGCACAAAACAAACTGCCTGTTTTAAGATCATATTGTAGGAAACTAAACTTGGCCAAACCTTCAGAATGATCTACTAAATGAGGATTACACTTATTAGATGTAATTGAGAGAACCAAAATTAAATTTTTACCTTAGAAGCTTCTTTACAGTCATACTTGGTCTTTTGAAAATTAAAGGCATTAGACAGAAGGCTATGGAAAAAGGGCCCTCAGTTCTATCACAGAAGAGGGATTATAAATAAAACAAGCAAAATCCTTTCAGAATGCCACTTACTAGCAAACAATATAGTTGACTTAATAATAAAAGAAGACAGTGCCATGCTCTATATTTATGGCAAGTAAACTAAAGCAATATTATGTTAACACACAGAACAGCTCTAGTCTGCACAGCCAGCTTATAAAGGGTCTTGTAGATGAAGCCCCAAATGAATGGTGTGGAACTTCACAATAATGAAACGGATGCTCTGCAACATGGGAACAAAGATATCCATTTAACGTTAGAAAAAAGAACAGCTTGACAGAGTTCCTGAATTCCTTTTAAGTGTTGCCTCAACAAAACAGTAATGGCTAAAAAAGAAGTGTCAAATTTCCATATGGTAACCAAATTCAGTCAAGTTACTTTAAAATGTTTTTTCTCTTTTTAATCTTTTTTTTCTTACATTTTTAATTATAGGTAGGTTCAGGTATGTAGGTAGTTTTCAGTTCAGATTAGTATGGTACATTTTAGATGAAAAAATGGATTCTGATTGCATCACAAAATTTTCTTCAACTTTACCGCTGCTAAAATTGTTAAACTTAAATCATTTCTAGAACTGCTTACTCTCTGCATAACATTGTGGGGTTTTCCATTCAACTAGATATGCATCTCACCTTAAACAGCTTTAGCAGATAGTCTCTGGTTTGCGGTTGTCTTTTAGTGTTATAAACCTGAGGCATCGCCTCTGCTGTTCTGCCCTGGGCAGTAGTCCCACTGCAGATAACACTTCCTTGTAAATGTTTAGTGTTTTAGTACGATAATCATATTTATTTGAAAACAACTACTGTACTAGACAGGTCTAGAATTTTTGTTCACTCAATACATCAAAATAGCAATAAATTTGTATAAAAAAACAATTGTGCGTGCAATAATGCATAGCCTATGTAATTTCAACAACGATTTTGTTTATGATTTAAACAAAAGCAATTAGATTATGTAAAGGCCAGGGCTCTTCGCAGGCTAAGTTTCTTTTACACTTAACTTAATACACATTCAGCCATAAAAAACATTGGAACATCCAAATTTATTGATTTGGTAGTGTGACCAAATTAAATTTCATGTACATAGACAAGTCGAAAAAGTGCATTATTTAGGCCCTGTCGAGATGAAGCCAGGTTTAGGTGTATCCATTAAAGGTTCAATCTAAGATGTAAATGCTGTTTGTGTAATCTAAATGAAAAAACCTGCAAACCTATTTAAACTTTTGGCTGAGGACATAAAAAATGTATTCCCCTGTAATTTGTGTTGTTTATCTAAACCGAAATTGACAGCAGCTGCCTGCAACTCCTGTCCTCAAGTGCCACTGTCCTGCATGAAGGCTGAATTACCCCACCCATACATACTGTACCCCACATTCATGTGCATTTTTCCATAATGAACATGAATGGATGTGTGTGTGTGTATGTGTATACCTGTCTAGGCACTAGAGTGAGGACAGTTTTTCCAATTTCACCATCACAATGAGGACCAGTTGTTGTAAAGTGAGGTCATTTTTCTGGTCCTCACAAAGTATTTTGTTAATGGTTAGGTTTAGGGCTAAGCTGTCGATTGGGTTAGGGTAAGGGTGAGGTATTCATTGGTTATGTTAGGTTTAGGGTTAGGACATATAAAGGGTTGAAAATGACTTGAAATTAATGGAAGTCAATAAGAGGACATAAAAAATATATTCCCCTGTAATTTGTGTTGTTCATCTAGACCGAAATTGACAGCAGTTGCCTGCTACTCCTGTCCTCAAGTGGCACTGTCCTGCATGTCCTCACTACATATAGCTGAACAAAGCATGTGTGTGTGTAGGTGTTTGCTCTTGTTTTTAAAACATTGTGGATTTTAAGTACGTTATGAGGACAGACTGCTCCTTGTGGGGCCCGATGACTGGACCCCACACGGGATATTGCTGTTTTGGGGTCAGGGGTCACCTTAAGGGTCACGGTTAGGCTGTAGAAATTAATGGACGTCAATGGAAAGGCCCCGCAAAGATAGTGAGACAAGTTTGGGTGTGTCTTTGTGTGTCTGTGTGTGTGTATTTCTCTAACCAGATCTCTGATAGCATTCTAACAACTGATAGCGCCAGCTCTTATTGACTGGTTAGAATAATTTAGATACCTGATTTGATCACCGGATTGTTTATCAGGACACCCATTAAAAACATGTTTTACTTTACAGCATACACATCTCATTCTAGTTTGTTTTTGCTGAAAGTTATTTCTACTCATCAGTGGGTTACTGCCTGATGTCCTCTTTAAATTTACAGTTTTCAAGCAATTATGGGATTTTTGTCTTATACATGTTTGAACTTCTTAGAGAAAGCGTTGCTCACAAAAAAGGAATTAATAACATTAGAAACAGTCTCCATCTTTGATTTAATAAACATTTATCATTGCACTGAGCAGAAACATGTATTGTATGTAGAGCAGATTTAAAATACTACCAAAGGTAGAGTCCGTATCTATTATAATGACAAAGCATGTGACACTGTGTGGGTTGTGAGTGTGTTTTGATACAGACTAATGAGCTATATCAGGCTTTCTCTACATGAACAATAGCCCTTTTTCCATAGCATATCAACTGAATTGTCACGGTTACAAAAGAATGCATATAATAGCAATGGCTGCATGCCATTTAGTTAAAATCCTGCTGTACCAACTGCTTTTCACTCAGTATTTCTGTACAAAATCGTAAAATATTAGGAGATATATTAAATCTCATTATTTAAAGTTTTTTTTACTTTGCAGTTAAGACTGTGGAACCCACTATCCTTGGTCTGGATGTGGATTCCTTCCTTTCTTTTGAAGCACTTCTTCCCAGTCAACAAACCTTTACATGCAACACTATGCAAAAGAAAACTAGTCATCCATTTCATTGTCACATCACTCCAGGGGACAGTACACACTAATAAATGTGCTCATTATTATGCATATGTCTTTGTACTCCTGATGGCAGATTCAGGAAAAAATAAGTCATGAATTTTCTTTGTCAAAACTGTCAAACACTATCAAGCAATAAAAACAATACATCACATGCTTGTTTATATTCCAGTCTCAACATTTCTAAATATTGTCCATCTCAATTAATCATGAAATCTGCATGGAGCTCAGGTGAATGGTACTAAGATGTGGTAACAAGCAACTTGACTAACTGTTAATCAAGAAAATGATGGAACTGAGTTCTGAGTGCTAAAAGACAAATGACGTCTTTAAACTCACTGCAGTTGTGAGTCTAGCATACATTACAGAGACAGCACATACTTCAAAAACAGGTAAAATGCAAAGTAAGTTTTAATTAGTCCCCAACTTCCATAGAACTTGATCAATTTATGGTCAGAGCCTGTTTAAAATTAGTCACTTTTATTATTATTATTTAATTAGACTTTGTTATTATAACAACACACCAAGAATGGCTCTGTAGGATATACTTTTACCTGTTTTGTTGTTCTGTCAGTATTGCCATAAAAAACACACATGGCTCCTCTTAGCTTTGACAGCTTTTCCAATTAAAATGTCGAATGCCTTGCCTCTGCTTGTAATGCCCAACTCAGCTGGTGATCCACAGAGGAAAAAAAACATCAGCAAACACTATGGTGGAAGTGATGCATTGGTGAAACAAACAGAACACATAAGGTTTGCAGCAAGCACTCGACTGTGGATTGGATTAATGGCTTATATCTTTTCTTAGTAAGCCAAAACTTTGCACCCTTTTGTGAAGATGACATGAAGAGATGCTATATAATTCAAAGGACAGTGGCTAAGAATAAATATAGGACGCCAGTTTCTTACCTTTAATAATGGTCTTCATATCAAGCATGGAGATTTGTTTGTGGTGTTTTTACTGCATCTACTAAAAGCAGTGCCTTACAAATTTATACCATCCCTGGAATACTTTCATTTTTTATGAGTTCACAACCAGAAACATAAATGTGACTTTGATTGCAAGGCATTTTTTTGCAATTCAGTAAGAAATATATTTATTTATTTATTTATTTTTAAATATTTTTTACCAATAGAAATCCCAGAGGTGTGGTGCAAATTTGCATGTGGATCCAGAGTTTGAGGATATATCTGTATCTTTATGGGTATAATTCTTACCACCACATCTGTAGACTATGTTTTCCCATACACAGTTTTTTCCACTAATTGAAATGTATTTAAATACACATTAACATGAATTCAACACACTGTAGTAAACAGATAAATGGAGGCAGAAGAGTCATCAATGCACACATTCAGCGACACACAGGAGCTCCTTCATGCTGAGCACCGTTTCATTCACAACACCTGTCCCATCAACGAGGAATCAGAATCAGAAATACTTCAATAATCCCAAGGCGAAATTACTTTCGTTACATTACTCCATAGGTAAGAGAGTAACTATAGGACCAGTTTGATATAAGGCAAGGCAAATTCATTTGTATAGCACAATTCAGTACAAAGAAAATGCAAAGTATAAATAAAATCAAATAAAATAAAAAATGCAGAAACAAAAAAGAAAATTAAAAACAGTTGGACTGAAGAAAATAAAAAAGTTGAACTATTTATGTTTCAGTTGGACTGTTTAACTAGAACAGTCGAAGGCAATCCTAAACAAATGTGACACAATTTTATACAATATATATATAATTAGGGGGTCCCCACTCCATCTCACCATCAGTTTGGTGCTCCTTGGCCTGGAAAACATTGAAGACCTCTGCTTTACACTGTTTCAAAGAAGTATATTGCAAATGTTGGTATTTCTAACCACCTCCACCAGCTGCATTGTTCACAATGCAGTTTTCCAAAAATGAAAGGAGGATGAAATAATCACTCCTCTTTCAGCTTAATGGCATCCAAATCACACAATGATACAACTGATCTCGGACCCAGTGGAAATAGAGAAAAATCTGCCCAGGCGATGTGGAAAGAACAAGAAGTGAAAACCTCCAAGACAGAGCTTGGGAAACAGAATAATGTCATTGTGTTCTTGCAGCTGCTCACAGCAAATACAAATTTCTTCCCTCTACTGGAGTATGTGGGGACCTTCAGCTTCGACCAGCTTTCCTATCCTTGCTAAATCATCTCAGCATGATGCTGCCTCCTCCATGATTTGCCATGAGGAATCTTTTCAGAAAGATGACAAAAATGGCTCAAGCAGTGTTAATACTGTTGAAGGTAATTTATGCTGAACTTCAATTTGGTTTGTCAAGGACAGTAGATATAAAAAGTAACCCTACAGCAGGTTACATTGGTATGAATATACAGGCAAGTGTATTTGTAGCCTATAATTACATATATATAAACGAAATAAAATCATGTGTTAATGACATATTTAGCATTCATTTGGTGTTGATGCAAATTTGCTCATCATTGTTTCTATCTCTATATATATGCATCATATGTATGCATCTGTGATGCATATATATGATGATGTTTTTCTGCCCTTGGAGTTTTATTTTGATTAGATGATCCAATGAGTAATCATTTTAACTATGCTTGAATTTTAAACTATGCTGATGTTTTGAACATTGAACAATCCTATTTTTAGCATTTCTAAAAATGCAGTGCAGTATTGCGTGATTGTCTGCTTCATCAGCTAATTTCTTTGATTTCTTTTGCTTTATAAAAAGCCTGATTTTTTTGTTTTTCATACCTTCTGAAGGCGTTTCAGAAACTGTCAGTACTGTTATAAATGTTCAACTCAGCACCAGTATAGAGAGTTCTTTTGGGACTCCTTTATTGTCTTTAAGTCTTCTTACTGTTATTTGATGTATCAAAGAGCTTCATAAAGCAAACTTTTTGTTAAATACCTACTAAATATTGCATAATGATAAGCAAAACTAATAATAAGAAATGATGGTGATTTCATGATCCAAGGTGTATGAGATTTGGATTTAATTTGTGTCTTTTACTTTGTTTTTCAGTTGTTTACATTTTCTAGATGACATTTTAGTTTGTTCTCTGTTCATTTCAATTATTTTCTGTTCAGCTCCAGTCAGGTTAATTAGTTGTCTCTTTCTCACCTGCCTACTTAGCTGCAGCTGCAGTTGCTCTGCATTTCCTCCTGATTAACAGACCACCGTTCCTATGTTATCACCACATTTCAGAATAGCATAGAATTAAACTTTATTGTCATTAAATTGTCAAGTACAAAGCAAGGAAATTGCCTCTCTGCATTTAACCCATCCCTTTGGGGAGCAGTGGGCTGCCCTTTTTGTGGTGCCTGGGGAGAAGTGTGGTGATTTGGTTCTTGCTCAAGAACCCAGAGTGGAGGCTGTGGGGATCGAACCGGGTACTTGCAACCTTCTCAGAGCACAAGCACACTGCTCTAACCACTAGACCAACACTTCCCCGACATATAAACTTTCCTCGGTAAAAAGCTTTCTGGTGCTTATTTTTCTTGTCGGGAATCTCCCATTAATATTGAAGAATTTATTGTTACTTTCCATGTAGACTTGTGACTTTTTCAAACCATGTGCATTGCTGCTATTGTCTATGTAAGTTCATTTTATAATTATTAAAAGCTCATAATAATTGTTCCATTTCTGGTCTGCACTTAAGTCCTTCTCAAACTTCACACCTCATGACATGTGGGTTAAAGAGTTATGGAGTGGACTGTTTTTCAAAGGTACATTTTGTCACTCTATTACCATAAAGTCTTGCATTTTATTTATAGATTTTATGATATAGACTAAGTTGTGTATAATCATGGAATTGAAGAAAAAAAGGCATATGTTCGGGGCCTTCGAATATATGTATTCTTTGTAGAATCACTTTTCTCTGCAACTGCAGCTGCAATTACATTATCTGGTGTTATGTCTTTACCTGATTTGCAAATTTAGAGATGAAACAATGCAGGTCTTCCTGGAGTATTCAGTTTTAGCTGTATTGTTTCCATCAACTCTTCTTTGCTTCCCTGCCCTTCCTAAAAATGCCTTCCTTGTATGGGGGTAGGGTCAGGATCATCCTTTTTATATAATTTTTTTTTTGCATGAAGGTAAAAAGGCACTTTTTTAAATGCTCAGAAAATTGGACCCAGAATTAAGGCAGACAGAACAGGTTTGTAAAACGCTGTATTGATTGCTCCTGATTGCTCGTCAGCTCGGACAGGCCTGCTAGATTCTCTGTGAAGATAGATATTCAGGTTAGTGACCACTAGACTCAGACAGGGAATAACAACAAGCATGTGAGTCACTAATCTGGTTCTTAGTTCTGTCCTTGTCTAGAGGAAGGAGTATAAACCAGTCGCATGACTTCTCCAAAACTTGTGGCGGGAGCCGCCCAGAGAGTTCCAGGGGTGAGGCTGAGCGGAAGCCAGCTGACGCAGAAGAACAGAAGAGTCCAGAGGCAGAATCCTGAGCAGGTGACAAAGCAGATGTCCAGACCAAAAGATCAGAGAGATGCAGAGAAACAAAAACGAAAATCCAAGCCGGGGTAGGTAAGGCGACAGATCCAAGGTTGGTAACAGGAAGAGTCCAAACAGCAGTACAAACACAGGAACAGGCAGAAACCGACCGGGACAGCGGCAGGCCAAAACTCAGTAATCCAGAGGCAGAAACAGGTCAGGATCAGGCAGTCAAAACACAACAGGGTACACTAGAAAACTATTAAACTTGGCTTGAATAGTCTCACACTGATGGCTGGAAACAGGCAGCCTAAAGAGGAGCAGGAGAGGTTGGATCAGAGAAGGGCAGATGAAACCTGGGCGAAACCAAGCAGGTGGAAGTAATGAACTTACATTTCAGTCATCAGTGCCAAATTCATTACAACTTTGTGTGTTTGGTTGCTTTGATTTTAACGATTTACTGAATTTAGGGGATAAGAACAAATGAGGCTGAATTTAAGCAATTTTTTTTTATTATGCCTTCCTCTACTTCATCAACCCAGGAGAAGTAAAATCCATCCCTCCAGCTACTTAGAGGGAAAAGCCTTGCAGCTTAGGAAAAGCCTTTTCCAATGTGCTCATTATCCACTCCCTGACACTTTGGTGCGGCCGAAGCAGCAGATTCCAACACAAAAAGAGATCTGCTGCAGTGAGACAATCAGAGCAAAAACCTCAGAGGAAACAAGATTGTTTCTGTGCAAACCTCAGACATCTGGTTTAAAAGGGAAACGGCATAAAATAATCACATAAGTGCATGCTTTATCTTCGGGACAATTGAAAATGCTCTGTCTTCTACTTTTAAGAAACAACCGACTGTTATGATCATATGACAGCATGATAGCCAGCAGCATTGGCACTGCTGCTTCTGTGAATCCACAGTCAAAATGATTACAAAGAGATTCAAAAATACAGAGTCCTCTCATCCTTTAATAATTCAGACATATTATTAATCAAACATATTTTGAAAAAAAAAATCTAATAGTTTGTCTGATTTTCATGGGGGCACAATCCAGCCAGCAATTGATTGTGGAACCAGGGACACCTGCAGCTTCAGAATACATTTCCACTTTCAGGAGGATTGAAAAAGAACAGAAAAACACCAGCGTGAGGAAATATTGCCCCACCGCATGAATATGCAGGGACTTGATACCAGCAGTGTCATTACTAATGTTGCTGCCAATTACAGAGCATGTCATGACACTGTGATTCATGAATATTCATCACTGACTGATATAGACAGCAGCAGTATGCAGAGGCCTCTATTCCCATTTTACTGTCTCATTGTGAATGGTGAACAGATACCTCCATCATGCCATGGAGGCGCCTTCCAGCTGCAAGACAAGCTGCTCCATAAGGCATTGCTAGTTAACAGTGTGTTATATAAAGGTGTATAAAAGTGATGAAGTGCTTCCTGGCTCTAAAGAGCAGGCATTAAAGCATATTAAGTAGACGTTTAGGCTTGTAAAGTGGGAATTCAGGAATGGAAGGAAGACACCGAACAAAGAGATGCCTTCAGGGTCGGGCTGTACAGTTATCAGAAAGTTTGAGACCTGCCGAAGGTTGGAGATGACACTAGTCTTGTGAGTATGGAGAGTGGATTTTCATCCTTGGATTAATTTTAAAAGAAAGTCAGCAACCCATTTATTATTCATTTTTTAGATTTTAAGAAAGAAAACAACAATGTGAGATAATTTATAAAAAGCGTAAAATTGTAGTAAGTCCCTTTTTCATCCTGATGTATAGGTGTATTTTATGAAATTGCTTATAAGTGAGCACTTTCATCTACTTTCTATGCTTGCAAGTACGTTTTCATAAGGGAGAGACAAAGGTGAAACAAGTCCAAAGACTTTCCTTTTAATTTTTACCTGTAAACAATGATTTCCTTTCATTTAATTTATGCATAGTCATTTTTATAAGGTTATTGACCAGATAGAGAGGAAACTTTCCATAAAATGTGTAAATCTCAAGTATAATTTTACTTAATTTAAGTTATAAAATGTGAAGACATGTTTTTGCTTAATTTATTCAGTGATGTTGGTTCTTATTGCTGTCTCTGTCAGTCTAGTCTTAAAATACAATGTATTAAACTATTTTAACTGTAGAGCATATATGATTTCTTGGAGTTACAATACAACATAGTTTACAATTAAATCACTTGAAGTCCTGTTTTCCAAATGTTCTTGCAAATAGATTAATGGTCAATACAAAACTTATCTTAGCAGATGACTCCTTATTAGACCAGGAAAAGTCAAAAGCAATAAGACTGAAAAAAGGAAATGCAAGAAATAATATAAGGTAAAAATGACCGAAACCAATTACCAGGACCTTTATATCCAGCAATAAATTTCAGGTTCTTTCTCTTTCAACAGGTCACTTTAATGGACCACAAATTTTAAACCTCTTGAAAACATTTTAAAATTCCACCTTTTAAAACATATTTACTTTAGTCAGATACTCCAGGGGCTTTCTCTAAGCCTCTCTGCTTTGCTAACCATCTGAAGAAGAAAAAGTAACTGGCAGAAAAATATGTGGCAACATGAGGTAATCAATGCAGTAACACAATGAAGAAATCACAAACATTTTAACAAAATCGTGTTGATATTTTAATTGCTTTTGTGTTCTTAAGGGTAGAGCTAAAGATTAAAAACGTTTAAAAATACCATATAATTTATATAATGTCCTGGTATATATATATCAATGCAATGTCTGCTACAGCAGTATCGGGAATATGTATCTCTGAGAAAGGTAAATTAATATTTGCACTTCTGAAACTGACTCTGAAAGAGCTTTTAATTATCCACAAAATAAAACATGTAGATTTTAATATTAAAATAGAGTAGAATAGAATATAAAATCCCTTTATTGTCCCACAATGGGGAAATTGTGCTGTTACAGAAGCAAAATATTATAGCAAAAGTGGTCACACAATGTGGACCTCAAAAAGTATTCAAAAATAACAGAATAAGTGAGAGTTAAAAAAAATGAACAAAGAGTTTTTTGTGCTGTACCATGTTTTTAAATATAAAAACAGTAAACTAATTATATACAAAGGAATATAAACTACTTGGTGTTGTTATAGATTTGACAAAAAGGATAATCCCATTCTATTAGTTGACCATAAAAATTGTATACGAACAATTTGGTACATTTGGAAAAAGTGTCCTTTTCATCTGCACCATTCTGCAGTTGGAAATGAAGTAGTAAGTTATATGATATAAAAATAAAGAAAGCCTCTAGTTATACATTGAACCCTGGACCCAGCTGTAAACAGTATTTCCATCTCTACTGTATCATGCTCTCTTATCTTAGACTAAAATCCCTTTAAATAAAGGTATCAGTTAGGGTTGGAGAGGTGGTACCCCATTTTACATGACACAATATGACTTGTATTTAGGTGTGTTAGGGATTTCACCAAAAAGTTGACTGCCTGTCACACAATGTGTGAAAATTAAATAGAGCGGTGCTGCTGGGGCAAGGAGCCCCTGCAGTTAAATCTGCCTTGGGCCCCATTTAGTTACAGGCTGGCCCTGCATATCAGCCAAATAGGAAACAGGATGAGCTGGATTGTGAAGCTGAAAGGTCTCCACCATGGGGTTTGTGATTGCCTAATTACACGTTTTGCATCGCTGTCAGATTTGCAGATGTTATACTGATAAACTGACAATCTCAGTTGGACCAAACACCAAACGGTGCTGATAGAGGACAACACAGGGAGGAAAAAAAAAACTAAAGGCAAATGACGTAAAGCAGTGACGTAAATTGAGGGTTGACACGGGAAGTTAACTTTGCATACAGGACACAGTTCCTGCAGTGAAAGCCACCCACATGAGCCCTAATCTCAAGTGAGAGCTGATCAGACATTAAAGGATTGAGTGGTGATCACCATTCACACCTTGCATGGATCCCCTAAAGCGCAGCCAACTGCTTTTTCAGCTGTAATTGATTCATGAGCAATGTTTGATCTGGACACGAAGAAAACCCTAAGACTTGGTTACATATAGGATCAGAATGAAAAAAAAATGAACAAGGAAAAAAAAGATAATCCCTTCATTTTCCTACACCTGCCTCAAATACTGAATAGATTTCCTAAAGTGAAAACATTAGTGTAAGCAAAGCTCTATATAAATTGTCCTTAACTGTGCATAATGATATTTATATATTATTTTAAAAATGTGTGTCTTGACATTTCCACCGCAAATATGTCCCGTATGAAGCTGGAGACAATGAGTACGAGATTTTTTTTTAGGTTTAAAATGTTGAATCAATTGCGCACAATATAACCATATCATAGCAGGTTTAAGCTGTCATGGCACACTTAAAAGCAGCTGGCCTACAAAGGGTGGTGTTTGTCCATTAACAATTCTTTTAAGGATTGTCACAGATTCTTAAAGGGTCTTTAGTCATATACTAGAACATATTAGCACACGGAAATGTTTATATAATTCGAGATCTAAACCCTTTCAATTTAGTTCTGATTGTGTTTTTAGGGTCAATTTTGGTATGCTTTTGAATTGGATGCATTAACTGTATATTCAGATTGAATAACACTAAGAAGGACTCTGCTAATTAGATAACCTCTAAAGCCTAAAGATGGGTTGGATTTCGCAATGGATTTAGGATTTTAAAGGGGTTGAATGCCCCATGCCACACTTTTCAGATTTTTGTTCACAAAAATGAAAAGACTAGCCTCTCATTTTCCTTACCCTTGAAATATATGTACCGCTTTGTGTTATTTTTACTGATGAAGTGTGACTTCAATTTTAAAAATGAAGTAGAATAAACACTTTTAAATGGCAATAAAAACCTCCAAAGACAAGGTTTGTGGTTTTAGGTTTACTGGTGAGAGTGCATCTTTGTTAACAATGGCTGATGCACAATAGTGTCCTCTAGAGGAGAGTGTTACAATTATATGCACCCCCTACCCTAACCTCTGCTCACAATGTCCCATTGTACTGTTAGTCTGGGTTGTTACTTTAAGACTGATGGCTGCTTTGGTTGGTTAATAAAGCAGCAGCATATTGTACCAGCAATATATAACACTGCTAGCTTTGCCATGCTGACTGTAGCATGTGGAGCCAACTCCCTGCACATGCACTCTCTGTCTGCACTCTCCCATGCTTTCACTGCACAGGCCAGAACCTATCTAGCAAGATTTAGGCCACTACTCAGCTGGCCACAAGGTGCTGGTGTAAGATTACTCTGAGATCAGTTTGTTTCATCGCTGCAGAACAATAAGGCCTGGAGATTATTTTGGCCACTGCGTCAACCTGAGCATTTTCTACGTCAGTCCATTCTGCCAACTCCTATCACACTTCCCTCTCTAGGGATTAAATTGGGTCCCCCGTGACAACTGGCTACAGGCCCACTAATTATCCCCCCTTCCTCCTGCAGCAGCTCACCGGTGCTATGAATAGGCTAGCTCCTCCCCATCTGAGGTCTAAATTTGGAACACAATTGAAAAGAGAAATTTCAGAAAATAACAAAGACTAATATTGAACCTTGCTTTATTAGGGCTCTTTATCACCCTTATCATGGCTTATATCTGAAATACTGTACTCCAATATACTTTAATCTTTATTAGTTTATGATTTAGAGGAAATTAAGTAAAGTCAGCATATGTCCCCTATATATGTTTGATTAAAAAAAATACATTACCTGCTGTATGTATTTGTTTTTTCTCTTTTGAAAGTCAAAATTGGATGGATGGATGGATGGATGGATGGATGGATGGATGGATGGATGGATGGATGGATGGATGGATGGATGGATGGGAAAAAGTTAACAAGTTAAAGATTTCTTTTTTTACATATTTGTCCAGATATGGACAAAAGTTAAATCAAAAATGAACTACTTTAATAATAAAATGAGAATCAACCAACCAAAAAATAAATAAAATAAATAAATAAAACTTGTTCTCCTAGGCTATCCAACAGGTAAGGCAGACATTAAATCCACATCCCGGGGCGGAGAGATGTCATCTGTAACAGGCATGACGCTGAGTCCAGAGCAGACACTAAGCTGGGTTCAGCCTCCACAACATCCTCTGCTTAGGTTCATGGGGGAAGAAGCGCAGAGGGCGCGCACAGCACAAGACAAACACACTCACGGGGAAAATTAGGAGCTGGGAAAGTTCCCAAGCGGATTGGTGGGCGTCGCTGTCGATGCTGATGACGTCGCGCCTCGAAACACGTGGGCCACGGCATCCAGAGCTCACATAAACAAAGCCACATTGAGGCAGGCTGGATAGTTGGAGCTGGAGTCGCTGTAAGTGCGCGGAGTCACACACAGTTTCACCGCTTGGCGCTTTTTGCCAAAGACAGCTCATGATTTGGAGATTTTAAACAAATTTGATGGTTACCTACTATATGCTTATCGTATGGACTGAGAGCGACGATCCTGATGTGAAAGAGGTAAGATCTGCCTTTCTCTTCTCCGAACCAGAAAACTGGCGCACTTGGTCCTCTCTTAGGGGCACCAAGCGATTTAGATGCTTTTCTTATTTTTTTACTGAAACTATATCAAATCCAGACTAATTCTGAGTTTAACTGTGTGTTACTATAACATTAAATTGTTAAACTGTTTTACGCTTTACAAGCAACTTGTCAGTCGTGCGTAAAGTTTGAATACTAAGCATCAAACTCAAACATTTTTTCTAAGCAGTTTAAGATGAATGTATCTATATTTGGCATGTGTGTTTTGAATTCTGATATTTCTCTGTAAAGACTTTATGATCCTTACATATTAAATCCAAGAAGTGTTTCTTTTTTTAGTGGAAGGTGCAGAAAAGTGGCGCTCTCTTAAAACCTGACATCCACACCACTCCTTTGCATTGCCTGTTTCAAGTGTCACCGGAAAACTGTCAAAAGCTTGAGGTAGGATTGGAATAAGTTATGTATTTTTTGCAAAACAAATAGAGATATATTGGATCGTGTTTATTTTGGTAGTGGGATGCAGATGAATACGTTTGTATGATTTCCATGTTTTTTTTTCTGAAAAATGAATCTTTTTCCTGGGTTTTTCAGCCATGCCCTGCGTCCAGGCTCAGTATGGATCATCACCTCAAGGAGCCAGCCCCGCTTCCCAGAGCTACAGCTACCACACCGCAGGAGAGTACAGCTGCGACTTCCTAACACCCGAGTTTGTTAAGTTTAGCATGGACTTGACCAACACTGAGATCACAGCCACCACTTCTCTGCCGAGTTTCAGCACCTTCATGGACAACTATAACACCAGCTACGACGTCAAACCGCCTTGTCTGTATCAGATGCCGCACTCTGGAGAGCAGTCCTCCATCAAAGTGGAGGATGTCCAGATCCACGGCTACCACCAGCAGAGCCACTTGCCTCCTCAGTCAGAGGAAATGATCGCTCATTCTGGGCCTATGTACTTCAAGCCGTCCTCACCACACTCCCCGAGCACGCCGAACTTCCAGATCCAGTCCAACCACATGTGGGAGGATCCGGGCTCTCTTCACAGTTTCCATCAGAACTACGTTGCGGCAACTTCACACATGATAGAGCAGCGCAAAAACCCCATGTCGAGGCTGTCGCTCTTTTCGTTTAAGCAGTCCCCGCCCGGTACCCCCGTGTCAAGCTGTCAGATGAGGTTTGACGGGCCGTTGCATGTCTCCATGAACCACGACGGCCCGGGCGCAGCGCACCGCGGCCTGGACGCGCAGAGCTTCGCTGTTCCCAGCACCATCAGGAAGCAGGCCGGCCTGGCCTTTCCTCACTCCCTGCAGCTCGGACATGGGCACCAGCTGGTGGACAGCCAGGTACCCTCGCCTCCTTCCAGAGGATCGCCTTCAAACGAGGGTCTATGCGCTGTGTGCGGAGACAACGCAGCCTGTCAGCACTATGGAGTGAGGACCTGTGAAGGATGCAAAGGTTTCTTTAAGGTGAGTTGAGAGGGGAAAAAAAGCAATCATGTATTTAAAAAAAAAATCCTCAATCGAATCAAACTCCCGCCATTTAAAATCAGATTATAAACACACAGCTGAACCTCAAAGGAGCACATGAAATATGGGAGATCACGCGTGTGTGTTTGCTGCTCTATTCCCTCATGTTAGTTCAGTCATGACGCGCAGATAGCGCTGATATTATATCGTTTTCATCTTTACATGTTTTATGTTGTGGAGCACCTCGTGCGTCCTGTGCACTTCTCATAGCCTATATTCTTGTCCAAACCGTGACATGGTTTCTGTATTTGATTTCTTTGCAGCGCACCGTTCAGAAGAATGCAAAATATGTGTGTTTAGCGAATAAAAACTGTCCTGTTGATAAACGCCGAAGAAATCGCTGCCAGTTCTGCCGCTTTCAGAAGTGCCTTGTCGTCGGAATGGTGAGAGAAGGTATGTTTTACATAAAAATAAATAAATAAAAATATCAGCTTTATTTAAACATGTTCCTTTTGTTTAATGAGAAGATGCACCTAAAGAAAGTTTGGGTTTAAATTTGCTTAGGTTGGTGGTTTGACGCACAGCAATAGGAGTATAAATCATTCTTTTTTATATGTGAAATTTCTCTGGACGCAGTTGTCCGAACGGATAACCTTAAAGGACGGAGAGGTCGCCTGCCATCCAAACCAAAAAGCCCCCAGGAGCCCTCCCCTCCTTCGCCCCCAGTGAGCCTCATGAGCGCTCTGGTTCGGGCCCATGTGGACTCCAATCCCTCCATGTCTGCTCTGGATTACTCACGAGTGAGTAGCCTAAACTGCGCTCTTACAGAATAAAGCATGAAATAACAGACTGGCGGCATTTTCCTGATTTATTCCCTGTGAATCTATCACCCTTGGAGTTTTCTGTAATCCATCGCTTTGACTCCAAACGTTTGCTTTTTTTTTCTTGGTTTGTTTTAGTGCATCACATAGGAACTTAATAAAAAGACATGAATTTAATAGTGAGCGGCTCTCTCTCTTTCTCCTCACTTGGAAATGGGAATTTGCAATTTCACGGATTATATATTTTAAGAGGACCTCATTAAGGCGCTGTTTAAATTAAATTCCAGTTTCAGGCGAACCCTGACTACCAGATGACCGGAGACAACACTCAGCACATCCAGCAGTTCTATGACCTCCTGACGGGCTCCATGGAGATCATCCGAGGCTGGGCGGAGAAGATCCCGGGCTTCTCAGATCTCCCTAAGCAGGATCAGGATCTTCTCTTCGAATCCGCCTTCCTGGAACTATTCGTCCTGCGCCTTGCGTACAGGTGAGTAATTGCAAAATAAACCTAAGCGGGCTTTTAGATAATAATTATTCAAGCTTCATTGCTCTTGGCTTTATTAGCTGGCCAATAATTAGAAAGGCTCTTAAATCCCCCCCTTCATTTATCGCCTTGAGTAATTAATGGCGTTTTTGTTTTTAATTGCAGGTCCAATCCGGTGGAAGGGAAACTTATATTTTGTAATGGAGCGGTGCTGCACAGACTTCAGTGCGTCCGCGGATTTGGAGAATGGGTGGACGCCATCGTGGAGTTTTCTTCCAATTTACAGAGCATGAACATAGACATCTCGGCTTTCTCTTGCATCGCGGCTTTAGCAATGGTGACAGGTGCGTAAAGGCGCATAGAATTAACGTTTAGATAAAAAACAAAAACAACCAACATTTTTTTAACTACTTTTGTTGTTTGCTTACAGAGCGACACGGGCTAAAGGAACCCAAAAGAGTCGAGGATCTCCAAAATAAGATCGTCAACTGCCTAAAGGATCAAGTGACATTCAATGGCGGCGGTTTGAATCGACCCAACTACCTGTCAAAACTTTTGGGGAAGCTCCCCGAACTGCGCACACTGTGCACCCAAGGTCTGCAGCGTATCTTTTACCTAAAACTAGAGGACCTAGTTCCCCCGCCAGCAATAATTGACAAACTTTTCCTCGACACCCTACCTTTCTAAGGTCGAAACCTCAAAGAACTTCCACAAAAAAAAAAAAAAAAAAAAAAAAAAGACTGTCTGAGGGGAACTTAACAGTGGTGTTTTCCTTAGTTGGATTTCGTAAAATTTATAATTGAACAACAGTTAATGAGAATTCATGAAATATAGATGAAAGATGAAGCTCAGATTTTAATCGCTACTAGGCCTTTTTCTTTCTTTCTTTCTTTCTTTCTTTCTTTCTTTCTTTCTTTCTTTCTTTCTTTCTTTCTTTCTTTCTTTCTTTCTTTCTTTCTTTCTTTCTTTCTTTCTTTCTTTCTTTCTTTCTTTCTTTCTTTCTTTCAACACAAGACAGTGTAATATATTCCATTTCTATATAGCTTATATGAATCAACAATCACATGCATAACACTGTATATTATAATAGAATACAGGATGCCTCAAAACGCATCGATTTATAACATGTGTACAGACTTTGTTATAATGAAAAAAAGACTTTCTCTACTTTTTTTTTCCTTTTTTTTTTTGGACTTGTGCCTATATATGTGTTTCTGACCGGATTCCCAAAAAGTCTCCAGATAAGATAACGCATGTTCCACCTTTCTGCTTTTTTTTTTCTTTCTTGTTCTTTTATAGGCACTTGCTGAGGTGATGTCTATATATAGAAAAATATACCGGACACTATGTAGTCTGCTAGATTTGATACAGATTGGTAGTTATGGCACTCCTTATAATATCTCATCATCTGTATAGAAAAACATGAGGGGACCCCTTCCTTCATGGTGTTTGTAAAAAAAAAAAAAAAAAAAAAAAAACAACGAAAAAAACTGTCAGACATTCCTTGTTTGTATGTGCTGTAAGTATTGTTGCTGTTGAATATAAGCGTTTCTATATATTTATTATTTCTATTGCCAGGAGCTACACTAAAGCATGGTGCAATTTAAACGATTTAAAAAAAATAACTCCATCAAAGTTCACGCTGAGCACGTTGTCTATGATTTTTTTTTAATGTCTTTATGAACGTCTAAGTAGCTTTGATTTAACACTTCTGGAAGCCGAAAGGGGAAAAAAAAAGTTTGTGATGTAGGCCTCGATCATTTTTGGCATCATGATGTAATAATTACAACTTGTGTAAACGCTTTCGATTCCGACTTCAAAATCTTTAGAGAGAAAGAAATATTTAATGTTTACAAATAAAACTTTGAAAACAATTCATCTGAAATGAAGCCAAATCCTCTTTACAGGCATGACAAACTTTGGTATATTTTCTACAAACTCTTTTCCTTTTTCAGTTTTTTTTTTCTTACCATGGGTTACCAACTGCGCTAACAGCATGTAAAATTAAAGCCAGTGTTTAGATGGTAATTTTACATTTTTGTATTTTTTATTTATTTCATTTTAATACTTTTTATTGATGTATTTTAAAACCAACTAACATATTGCTATTAAAACTGCGGACAATTTCCACACAATAGATGCATACTCATTATGTTTTAATTTTAGTGTTGTTTGATTTTCATCACTTCATAACGCGCTCTTTGGTAATTTTAGCGCACAGTGGTTTAATTTACGCCTCCGTGAAGCGACAGTGTCAATCAAAAATATTAGATCTGATTACGAATCTATTTAAATCAGTTTGCTGGAAGCTCCCTGAATATTTCCCACATTCTAATAATGTAAAAACTCATTGTATATTTAATAAAATAAAAGATTTAAATGTGCGTTTTAAAGAAATATCAAACATATTCAATCTTAAAATAAAAAAAAAACTACTTTTTTTTTTTTTGAGCTTTGAAAAATACAAACATGTGTTCCTTTCATTGCCATAAAAGTAGCAAAGTAATAAATAGTGTCTTTTAAACTAGGCCTATGTAATCATGTAGGCCATTAAGTGGGTGAAATTCCATTCAAAAACTTTGCCGTGTTTAAGTAAATAAAGCGCACGACTTAATGCACAATTTTTGAGGGAATAAAACAAGGAAAGAAGCATTTTGTAGTTAATTTTATTCAGATTTTCTTCTTTAAGCTGTACAGTTAATGTATAAAAGTGATCTAACCGGTTGTGAATTGTAGGAACTATTTTAAAAAACAAAGAAACATGTCTTAAACAATTCTACCCTTCACAAAGGAGTCGGTTGAATTGAGCTGTGGCGGAAAAAATATTTGCATTTATTTGTTTGTTTATGTTTGTGAAGCGTGCTACAAGCTATTTGGGCGAGATAACAAATATAACGAATTTGCTCTCGTCATTAGAAAGAATCGAAGTTGTTTGGCCTGCAAGTAAAGCGCTGTGTTTGTGGCAGCATGGTGATGTGGGGATGATGTCCTTCGACAGGAAAGAGACAACTGATCAAAAGAACTTCAGTCGACTTTTTTTGCTGCCAAATTTCCAAATTAAATAAACAAACGGAGTTCTGCCAAAGTAAATAAAAGCAGGAACGGTCGGCATTTGCACATTCGGAATTAATCACAATAACCAAGGCGGTTAGCAGAAATTACGCAGAGGTGCATGACGTGGAATTTGAGCATGAAGGCTGCATTTATAGAAGTGAAGTGAGAAGAAAAACTTTGATTTCCTACCTTTTGCTTTGTGCTTAAACCTGTGAGAACTCTATAAGCAGCAGGCGCGCTGGTCAGGAGCGACAGACTTAGAAATGTTTTTGGCCCGCCAAGGAAGCAGGTTTGGTGGTGGCAGCATCATGCTGTGGGGTCATTTTCTTCAGCATTGCCAGGGCTGACACAAATAAGACAGTTTAGATGTAAATCACACTCTATAGGGAAAAAAGTTTTACTCCTTTTTTGGCCATAATAATAATAAAAACTGAGTTTTAATAACTTTAATAAAATGCGTTTTTTTAAGTAGGCTACAAATAGCTGAAATGCATCCACTCTTGTCTTCACCTAAAAATTAACTGCAAAGTGAACGCGACATTATTTGTGGTATGAAACCACTCTGTATTTTAGGTTAAGACTTATATACCTTTAAATCTGGATTTTTCTCCAAACCTTAATTTAATTTAAAATGACATGCGTCGATTTAGAAAAATAAAGGTTTTAATAGAACAGTTGTCCTGCCCATTTCTCTTTTTATTTTATGATTTTTTTGTTTGTTTGTTTTTCTTAGAAAAACATGGATACATGAGTCGAACTTTACATTTGGTTTACATGCGAAAACGAGGAAATAAAAATGATTTAGATCAGCGTAAAAATAGGAAATAAAATGATTTAGATCAGCGTAAAAATGGCAAAGATGGTCGGATAAAAAGTAAAGCTTTGGCCGCTGTCACAGAGCGTCTCCCTCACGCTGTCAGCTCAGAGAGGAGACGCCGCGCAGGGCTCTGAGGCAAGACTTCTCCACATTTATCACATGATCACGGTGAAGGGAACAGCTTATTTTGAGAGATAATAGCAGCAGGCAATAAATTGTCTAAATGATTAGATCGTCAGCGTAAAAACGCTAATTCCAAGGCAAATTGGGATTCCGTTCAGAACCAGTTTGCTGACATTTAGCAGATCTGCTGGAAAGGGGGGCGCGGAGACAATGTCACAAGTTTCCCTTTGTTGACTCTAAGTACAGTTGGGGGTTTAACATGTCTATCTCGATACAATAAAACATGACTCATAGAGCTAATATTTCTGTCGGTATTCGTGCATAATTACACATCCCAGAAAGGTTTCTTTAAAATCATTGTGGACCCTGTTGATTTTTTATTCTTTTTTTCTTTTAACATCGGGGGAAGTTTATGCGTGACTATGTGAGCACCATAAACAGACAGACAAAAGGAAAAATGAGAATTGCTATGCATTCAGTGCACCCTGAGCAAGCAGGTGCACGAGTCCGTGTAGGAGAAGAAGATGCACTCTGCAGCTGCTGCTAAATGCCTCTTTCCACAGTGAAAAGCATCAAGTTAGAAAGCTGCATTTTTGCTACACAATTACAGCATCAACTCATGTGCATGCCCACAGCAAGCATTGAATGATGTTGCATGAAGCACATCAGTTGTTCCTTTTTTTTTAACTTATTGAGTTGTTTGTTCATGTGTGTGCTGCAAAAACTGTTTGAGGTAGTATTTCACTGATGAAAGTTTTTTTTTAATTGCCCCTTCCTCCTTTTTGATATGAGGCATTTGTACTGCAGATCATCCACTGCTCACAATTCATTGAGGTTGCATCAATCTGCAGTAAAGGTATTTTCTTTTAAGCAGCAAATAGAAACTCCAAGGACTATGAATTGATTTTTTTCCAATTGCTTAGATTGGAAAAAGAAAAAACAAACAAATAAAAAAAAAATCATACATTGCATAGTTAAATATTTTAAAGGGTTTATGGGATCCAAAATCCAAAATATAGTTTTTAGAAAATTCTAACAGAATTAAGACAAGTTAAATAATAAAGAAAAAGTTGTTTCCTTGCTGACTTCATGTATTTGAGCTCAATACTTTGTTTTATTTTCTTATGAATACTCACCTTTACTGCTGTACCACAGCAGCAATCGGCCTGTGGCGTTGCTGAGGTTTTAAATTATCTCAGGTTGCTTTAACAGCTGCCTTCAGCTACTCCACATTGTGGGGTCTGCTGTGTCTTCTCTTTGCCTAGGCAAAATCCATGGAATCTCAGAGGGACTTAGGTCAGGTCAGTTAAATGGTCAACTAAGCACAGTGGTATCTTGGTCATTAAAGCTGCTATTTGTACTTTCTGCAGGGTGGGCAGGTGCCAAGTTCTGCTGGCAGAATAAATCAGCATCTTCATAAAGCTTGTAACAGAGGGTACCATGAAGTCGAAAGCCATGCTGACTTTGGACTTAAAACAACACTATGGACCGACTTCACATGACGTGACTCTTCAAATCATCAAAGACAGTGGAATTTTAAAAGAGAACCGCAATCAACTTAGTGTTTGCATTTCCCCCCCTTCTTCATCTTGAGGTATATTTCTGGATTTAATGGAATAAATGTACTTTCATCCACAAGAGGTACTTTAGACCAATGAGCAAAAAAATGTTTTCCTCCTTCCTACCTGGTATGATGTTTCTGATGTTGTCTGTGATTCAATAGAGGGTTAAAATAGGGGATATAATAGTTTTACCTCCTGTCCTTGATACATCTCTGTGTGGATGCTCTTGAAAGACTGAAAACAAGCAGTATACACATTGTGAGTCTCCACAAACTCTTGACCAGGCTTGGCTTCAAAGTTTTGGTTAACGATTTCAGATGTTGCTGACTGTTGGACAGCTCACAGTTTTTGAAAAATCCGCTTGTTCTACTTTTTTTTTGTGAGAAATTGAATTTGGGTTTCTAATTACCTATGTCACAATTATCTAAATGAGCAGAAATGAATGCTTGACCAGTAATATACGTTTCTAATGTGAAATTCCTCCAAATTAACTTTAGAATAATTTTGATTTACTTCTAACAGTGTGATACCTTGAGATACATAAAGAATATATGAATAGGGTGTCAAGCTACAGAAAAGTTTTCTCACATGACATGTGCCACATTAGTGAGGTGTGTTTACTAAGTCGTCCTCTAATTTAATTAGAGAATAGATTTCATTGTAACAGGTTGAATTTTGATTAACAATTGCATCAACAAGCTTTTGCCAGCTTTTCCTTTTTGTTTTCATTGTCTTGGAGTTAAAATGATTCTGTGTTTTTTTATTTAACTCTGCTTTGTTTTCACTTTTTATTTTATTAATTTCCCTGCATCCTATGTGATCATTTAGTTTCCTCCCATTAAGTTTTCTCAGTTTTCTTAGCTCCAAGCTGTCATTCAAATCTGCAATCTGTTTTGAATTCAGGTCATCATTTCCCCAAGTGTCAAGTTTACTTTAGTTTCCTAAAATCCTCCAATTGTTATGCCCACGCTTTCCCTCCATTACGTGTAATTTCAATTTCAAAATCTTTCTAAAAAATATTCAGTCATGAGACTGTTAACCTGTTGCCTACATTTGAGTTAAGTTACACAATAAAACATTAAAAAAAACAACAAAAAACTATGAACAACCAAACTTTTGATATATTTAATAATGTATATATCTTACAGTACCTACCAACTATCCACAAATCCCTGAGGACAATAATTCAGTTAAATAGTGCATCAGTGTTTTTCATGGGGGCTGCATAGGTAGCATTGTTGCCTTGCAGCAAGAATGTTCTGGGTTCAATTCCTGGGGTCTTGTTGTCTTTCTGTATGGAGTTTGCATGTTCTCCCTGTGCATGCATGGGTTCCTCCTGGGTACTCCGGCTTACTTCCACATTCCAAAAACATGATTGTTAGGCTAATTGGATTCTCTAAATTGTCCTTTGGTGTGGGTGTGTTTGCATGGATTTATCTCTCGGTTTGTCTGTGTTTCACTGCAAAAGACTGGCAACCTGTCCAAGATGTACCCTGCCTCTCGCCCCAACACTGCTGGAGATCGGCACCAGCCCCACTGCGACCCTGATGGAATAAGCGGCTGAAGATGGATGGATGATTTTCATGGCTGGCATTAGAAGCTATTCCAAACCTTACAAACATACTTCCTCTCTCTCACCTCCTTATTTCATTATAAAAAAATAAATTTGTTAGAGATTTTGCTCTGCTGCAACTCCTGGTAGTGCCAGCACATTAAATAATAATTCTATGTATCTTTCGCTCAGATTTCACCCAGTGTCACATTTTTATGTGTAAACTTCCCCCCGGTTTTGTGAAGTGCTCTGCTGCCTGAGCTTGTAATAAAACATGTTTATTACACAATCCCATAAGCCCTGCCAAATAAATAAAATGAATGAATAACGAGCTGAGTGATGACCCTTCGGATACAACTGCCTATAGTTATAATACTGTGACTGATTCGTCACATTTTGAATGCCGATGATTGTTCGATAAATAATGCAAAAAGCTTATTTCCAAGCAGCAAGGCAAAGGCATAAAAAAGCAAACCACCTTGCATATAGATGGGAGGTGAGCTGTGTCTGTCTGTCTCAGCCTGTGGCCCCAGAGCAGCTTTATCATTCATAGGACTAAACAGACAATCAATTCAGCAGCCATGTATGAAGGCTGAAGGGATGCGACAAGCTGTGAATGATGAGAAGCCAAAAATCAAAGGCCTTGGTCCTTCTGAGCTCTAATGGCCATTACCCACCCAGACAGCAGCAGTAAAATGAGGTTAATCATTCGCACAGAGCCGTTCAAAGAAGACTGACTGAACTTGATGTCCAGTCATATCACTCATAAATATTTACCTCACATTAAACAGCTGTGGTGGCTCTGTTGCTGTGCATTGATTTCTGATACATGCAATCGAGTTATTGTTTCAAGTGTGGTCAGTGAAATCCATTAAGGTGATACTTCCTCCAAGACTCAATTATGCTAATCAAATGCATAAATCAATGATACAATGAAACGGACACCAAATGATGACGAACGTTACACTTTTGATTCATGTTTTGAAATGTATAATGCCTTGCAGAAATTATTGATATGATTGGGAAGTATAAGGAAAATGTCTCCTGTTTGTTCAACATTTCTTTACAATTACAAATCAGAAAATTACAAAGTGAATCACATAAGAAATCATTAGTCTGATTGCTTTAAATAAAATCCTCTGATACCAGTTACTTTTAGATATTAGCTAAATAATAGAAATGTTTTATGCCATTGTTCAAGCCATCGCTAATGAATGTCCAAGATAAAGTTCACCAAGAGCCCAAAAGTGGTTGGAGTAAGTTGCAATGGTCAAATAAGATGAGAATATATTTTTTTCCCTACATGCAGAATGTTCTGGTGGTGGGAGTGGAAAACGAAAATTGAGCATCACCCTGAACCAGTAGGAGATGTAGGGAATTTTACATGGATACACAAAATGTCAAAGCAGAGTGGAAATGCTGGAGCTAAATCTCTCATATATCAATGGACTCAACAGAACATAAAAAAAAATAAAATAAAATTATAGGACTGATTTCAGTCATCACTTCCAGGAGCTCTGAAGGTAACCCGCTTTTAAACTGGGCAGCAAAACGTCTTAAAAGAGATTCATATCTAACATCTTTGCACTGTAAATTATACAAAGACTAAATACATGGTGGTTTGGGTGAATAGCAGAGTGTGAAATCCCACACTCTGTGGCTTGCTTTTCTCCTTGATCAGTTTAATCTGCACTCTCTTCTTTCCCTCTTTCTTTATGTCTCCCATTTTTTTTTGCCAAAGAAACAGGAAATTTCTCCTCTTCTTAAAAATCCGTTTCATAATGTTCTGCATTGAATGAGCATGAAGATTAGGAAAAAGTAGCCCAATTATTATGTGAGTTTATCACAATATAAAACCAAAAGCAATTTTTCAGCACATTTATACAGGCCACACAAGCAGTTCTATTCAGAAACATTGTCATGATAGCAGCAAATATATTGTTTTATATTATATTTTACATGCAATATAAGCATGTATATTGTAGTATATAGTATATTTTTGATAAATTAATTAATGTTTTTAAGGCTATAAAGTGCTTTGGACAAACACAGGATTAGTTTTTCCAAACAGTGATGCAAAAATCATGCTGTGGGGATTCACAGAGAAGCTTTTGAGACATGTGGAAGCAAAGTATGGAGCTAAACACATGACAAACCTGCAGGAAAAACTCAAACCAGCTACAAAAATCAACAAGAGATGAGAAGGATGAACTTCCAGCAGGATAATAACTCTAAACATTAAGGAAGAGCTGGAATGGGAAGATTTAGATCCAAGAATTGTATTAGTATGGCTCAGGGAAAAATCAAAATTTAAATACTGCTGAAATTTCTGTCAAGACCTGAAATTTTCATTCACCCCCCCGAATCTCAATTCAAACCTTTCTACACAGAAGAATTGACAATAATTTGACGCCATTTGGAAAAAGATGCAAAGATCTGTAACTGCAACAAATATTGACTCAGGGATTTGAATACAAATCCAGGAAACAATTCTTGCAAATAAAAGCGAAAACCATCCATTGTTCTCTTTCTAGTTATCAAATGTTTGACACTTTCGGTCTATTACATAAAATCTAAATAAAATGTTTCGATTCTAGTTTAACATAAAATGAAACAGGTCAAGGTACATTAATAATTTTGCACTGTACATTTAACTAAGAAAAAATAAATAAACAGTAGAAACAAACTGCTAACAGAACATGGATGTCAAAATTTAAATCAAATAGACTTGGGGTTTATGTCTCCAGTTTAAGCCTATGCTGGATTATTGAACACTTGGGCCCAGTCCTTTGACCTTATTGACAAACTGAAATCAGAAATTTCCTTTATAAAAGGAGTTAATGTTTCCTGCGGCAGACATGTTTCCAATTCAATTAGTTTTAATGAAGCTGGTGCTCAGTGCCTACTGAAGTGGAGAAAAAAAGGCATAAATGGCTGATGGTAATAGAGGACATATTATTGGAGAAAGGGGTCGGACACACTGCGTGTGCTTCTAAGTGGCGAAAAATGCCTCCATCAGGCTGGTACGAGCCAGTGGCTTGGGAAGCAATGAATTGTATGAGCTTTAAATGATGCATTTGGTCTCTGGGGCGAGGCTGGAGGAGACTGAAGAGTGAACTGTAAAAGTACACTGATGGACCACTTGGCTCAGATGATGCATGGGGGATATCACTAAGTAGCCAATAATGCTTATCAATAAGACCAATTTACATAAATGTATTAAAATGTTCTAAAAAGGAGGTTATAACATAAAATCAAAATGGTCCTGCAAGCTTAAAATTGTCTTACTTTAGAAATGCAGAGATACTTTTTATGCCTGAGTCTGGGATATCAGCATGGTCAGATGCACTGGCTCCCTTCCCACAGGAAGATGCCTTCAGCCTGTATTATGGCCAGTGCCACTTCCCCTTGGTGAAGTGAAACATATTAAGCACACTCATGCACGTTTAATCTGCTCATGTCTTTGAGTCGAATCATGTGGATGATCTGTCATCTGCTCGGTGTTATGATTCTTTGTCTGATGCCTTCTTTATACAAATCAAATGATGTTAGATGAAAATATTTTCCAGTGCTGATTTTTGCTTTATGCTGCTGAACATCAAACTGCAAAATCCTAGTCAGAAAATGCTTCTCATCTGGACAAATGCATAATAATCTAATTTTTTTTTCATGCATTAGGAGATTTTTTAAAGTTTCAATGAAGAAAATAAAGCTCTTATGTCCTTGGTTGTAAGATGTGTTACTGTACATATTTGTAATTCTGTATCTCAGTATATGCTGTTGTTTAACTTAGGGCTAAAATATAAGTGACATATATCTGATTATTATCCTCCCCTTTCCCAGTCATAAGAGCTCCCCTAGCAGTCTTCTTGTCTTTATCGCCTTGTAAATAAAAATAGCAATGTTAACATCTGCTAGTTGCTCTTTATTTATTATCTAATATATATATTTTTCACTGTAAGAAACAAATCGTAGAGGCTGGTCTGTTGTTTATTCATTATATATATGCAGCAGTGACAGTTATAAAATAAATTTGTCACTCATCATGTTACATGAGGGTCTTTGAAACATAAAAAAAAAGACTTTGACCCATGTCAATATGATGAAATCAGAAGTTGTCCCAAGTTGTTGGTTATATATTCACAATGTCGCAATGTTTGTATAAAGGAACCTCTTTATCAAGTTCAAAAACAATTTAAGTTTATTTGAGGCTTATAACATGGTGAATTCCTGCAGAAAGTAGATTTCAGAAGATTAACACTAGGCAGTCATTAAGGTATGGACAGGGTCAACAACAATACTCATGTAGGTGGTGGTGTTTAGGCAATTGACAGCTGGTGCAATAAGACTCCAAGTGTTAGAGTAAAATATCGCCAAAACACCATCACACCAACAGCAGCAAGAACCACTGATCCAAAGATAAAGTCATGCCAAGTTGTTGGCATACAATTTTGACACTACCATTTGCAGTGTTGGGAAAGTTCTCTTTCTACGTGAACTAGTTCAAAGTTCAGTTCACACATTTTAAAATGAACTAGTTCAGTTCATAGTTCATAATTCAAAAATTTGAACTAAGTTCACAGTTCCAAAAAATGAACTAGTTCATAGTTCTTTTTTTTTCATATATTGCTCACTTACACCATAGCCTACTGTAGAACAACAGACAGCAATTATTTTATCAGTTGTAACACTGAAACTGTGCGTCAGATTTCATCTTCATATCCAGTTTTGAATCCTTATCCAACCAGGGTTTACATTAGCATTGAGGGGACAGCATTTCCCCATTGTTGCTTTAATGCTTTGTTGCTGTCCATTCACTTCACACTAGTAGCAGCTGCAGCTTTCACCCCTACAGCATATTCTCAAAAACATCAGGAAAAATGTGCTGCTTGAATGGTCTTTTTTATGAGGAATTATTAAAAGAAAAACAGGAAAGTAGTCTTTAAGGTGCAAATGTTTTTTTTATTTTAATAATTTTTTCCATTTGAAATTCTATTTCTAATCCTATTTTCCTGTGTTCTCTGACATCCATGAGCCATTTTCATCCACAATACTGCCGCTCCCTGGATGTTTTCTATTATTCACAAAGAGTTTTATTATACCAACAATGACAGACTGTCTGACACAAACAGCTATGCCATGATCAAAGTTACTTAATTGGACCTTCTTCCTAATTTGGTGTAAGATTGATCTCAGTAGGTGTTTTTCATTATGTGTAGATGCCTAAAAGCTTCAAGTTGTTGCTATTTATACATACCTTATGTGTTAAGAAGCAATTAAAATGGGTATCAAATAAAGTATACAGCCAGGGAATGTGTTAGAATCTTTTAAAACGAAACAGTGTGAATTCTGGGGCAGTATTTATACTTAGCAGTAAAAGTTTGCAATGTAAATTATATAATCTGTACTGAATTTGGTAAACTGCACTATTACATTTAGATTTGGGAATCAGTTGTCAGTCATCCAAAATGCATAAAAAAGCACATTGAAAACAGTTTGAGATATTAAAGAAAAGATAACTTTTTTGTGTGTTTTTACTTTGTATGTTAAAGTTAATAATGAGAAACATTTCAATTTTATTTCTTTCTAGAATGTATTAATCTTTGTGTTTGTTAACAATGTTTAGAAAAGGTGTGATGTTTACCAAACACCTTTTTAATAACTGGAAAGTTTTCCTAAAATCAGATATATAATTTATTTAGATATTTTTTATCCTTAATAATTTTATTGAAAAACTTATAATGTGATGTAATTATATGACAAAAAAAACAAAATGATAGTCCTCTACAAACAGCATTGAGGTGTGCTCCTCAACATTTGGACAAATTATTCCTCAGGAACATAAGGACTAAAAAATGTGGTCAAATTATTATTTAGAAAACACCAATGGAAAAAAAAAATCATCTTTTTGCTCTCATTTTTTTAAACCGGTCTGGTTATTTTGGCAAGGTTCTAACAGATTGCGCTTGTTGCATGGTAATGCTTTATGAGGCCCTAAGAGGAGATAAAATAGCCTGTAATTCACTTTTTAAGGTCTAATTTTTTATGCCCACACTGATATAGTAAGCCAGGCTCAAACAACACAAACTGATGGTTTTAAAAATCTCCCAATGGAAACACAAGCATGCATCAACAGTGACAACGTGCCAGCAGATAGTCAAGGGCCAGATTCTTGAAGGGTCAAGAGGGGAATAATGTGTGAGTGAACAGAAGGGGAGGGCGGAGGAGGTTGTAGTGTGTGTTTGTGTGTCACAAATGACACAAGAGAGATCCAGCCCAGTCTCCCACACAGCTTTGTCATATCATTCGGAGATTAGGAACACACATGTCAAGCCCAGCAGAGCCTGCTGCAATAATGCACCTGCCAGCTCTCAAGATCCACTCAACCCTCGCTCAACCCTTTCTTGTGAAGCACTAACACAAAAAAGACTCACACATACATACTCTAATATTTTTCTTTTCAAACATAATATTTTTTAATCTGTTTAATCTGATGCAATATTTTGCATCTTGTTTTGAGATTGTCTCATGATATTTAAAATTTTCCGGCTAAAGGGAAAAAAATAGCTAATTTCTGTAAAGGAAAAATATGTGTAAAGAAAAAGGCACACCACATATCAAAGATATGAAAAGGTTGGAAGCTGAGAAAAGTGGATATTTTACATGAAAAGCCTGATGGGAGAAGGTCGGCGTCTTTCTTCTTGACAGACTTGGGTGAGAAAAAGGAGAGGGAGGAGGCTGAAAGAGATTCATTTCCTCCAGGATCCAGGGTCATCCAACCTAGTCATCCTAGAAGCACTTGAAAAATATAAAGCGAAGACTGGAGATATTCTTCTCTCCAAAAAAGACTATGACTGAGGAGAATCACTGACCTTCAAACAAGCTCTCTATCCATATAGAGTAGGGGAAGACATGCACAATCCATCAAAAATGCACATGAACTTTCCCTCTTCAAATAGTTCCTGCTCCAAAAGCAGTCAATGGATCAACTATGAATATTGCATGTACTGAATTTAGAATTAGAATTTAGAATTTGGACTAAACAAAAAATAAATAAATAAATAAAGTCATTAAAAAATAAATAAATAAAAAGTGATTCTAGATTGTCATTTTCACAAGTAGGCAAAACGTTTCGATTCAGCTTGTTTGAATTGAACTAAAATCATATCATGCTTGCTTTTAAAAACAAATAAAACAACTAAGGAAAAATACAACCTATAATCAGAGTGCCTTTTTGTCACACTGTTTTTTTAGGGCTGGAAAGATCAGTGTTAATTTTCAGCCAACCTTTGATTGGATGAACCTGTCTCCCTCATGCAAGACACGGATTGTACAGGTCAATGGCTGGTGCAGTGTTGCATGAAACATACAAATAGAAAAAGGCACCTTGTGGCACTTGGGCTCTCGCCAGAATACAATTGACAGTGAGCCAGCCAGGATCTCATAATAATGACCAGTAACCAAAGCAATAGAGGTGAGTGTAGACCTTGAAACCTCAGTAGGTAGGTAATATCCATTCATGTTAGAGGGAGAGCCTCATATTGTAGTCTGCAACAAATAAAAAATAGTTGCACAATTCTAAAATGAACATGATTCTGACACCACTGACTTTTTACTGTCTTTGCTATTTGTCTTGTGGCTTACTACAAATGGTTTAGACTGTCTTTTTTATTTATTTATTTATTTTTTTTTTTTTTAATCTTTCTTACTGAGGGTCAGGGCTTTTATCCACAAAGTTTCTCAAAGACCTCAAAAAGCTCATTAATTTAGCCTAAATATTTCTGAAAAAATAGTAAAAGAGGTTCAGCCAGACATTTGAGAGCAACTCTGAGTGAGGAGGGGACAGGAACTTTTATCAGTGAAAAGGTGTGGCTAACCCCTTTTGTAGGTGAAAGGCTGTTACATAAAATGAAATAAAACAAAAGCAAATACTCTCCTCAGTGCAGAGGACATGTTTAAATCATCATGATGAAACCCAGCAAAATTTAATTAATTGTATACCGGTCATTTGAACATTTATAAACGTATCATTGTTGGATTTGTTTAGTTTTATATTTCCATGTTATGCTGGTTCTTTTACTCCCACATTTTTTTGATATTCATTTGGACTCTCATCTGCCATTCTATACTATGATTATCTTCTTATATTTAGCAGTTTGTTATGACAAAGCAAACACAAAATGGATTATAAATGGGGAAACAACTGGAGTTGTAAGAGAAACAGCAGTGGGAGTTTAAAAAGGTAGAGTTGGGCATCTGATCACAGTGCAAATACTGCCAAGCAGATCAATGCATCATTCACTCTGCTTTCATGCACAAGCCTAGAATGTGACAAGTGCTCGTATGTGCTGTAATCAAAATCCAGAGAAGAGATTTCAGCTCTCCAAATAGTGCTGGACATAGTGCTGGACAATAGTGCTGGAGATAGAGACCTTCAGACGTTCCTATCTGCTGCAGAAGTGCTAAATGGTCGATCAGTTCCTCTTATATCCACGATAATATTCTCATTGTTGAACCATCAAAAGATTAAGTAAGATGAGGTAGAACCTACAATTCAAGAGTTTACCTTTAGAAGTTTTTCTCCTTGGGAGTTCCCTACAGCAGGACTCTTCAGTTCTGTACTCAAATCCATTTATCTGACTGTTTTAGATTTTACCCTCCATCCAAACACCTGATACGTATAGAAATGGTTGATTAACAGGCGCCTGCAGAACCTTGATGGTTGCTGAGATGTGATCATTTGATTCAGGTGTGCTTGGGCAGTGACAGAACTAAAACATACTCAACACTGGGTCAAATCACGGTTGCTGTGTTCTAATCTGTTGGCTGCTTCCTCTGGAAGTGAGATTCTTTGGTTGATTACAACACAGTTCTGTGCTGTGGGCTGTTTAGATTGGAATGCTCCTCCCAAGTGGCCCACAAATGCAGCACCCTGTTGGAAGGACAGGTTCAGTGTATCCTTTGTAACCTAAGGTATCCCATGATTCATTGTGAGTCAAAGCAAGCCAGCTGTTCCGTGCTCAGAGGAAAAAGGGAAATAGGGACGAACAGTGGTAAATTTTGTAAGTGCTGTTTAATGTGATACTAGTATGTGAATAATTTCGTCTTGATGAAAATGGTTAGTGAGTCAGATATGTGCTGGATAATGTTTTGTTTATGGAAAGATTTTATCTGTCTCTGTGAAAATGGGGTTGGCTGACATTTAAGCACAGATTCCTATATCTCTGCAGTGTGGCAACTACAAATCTGATATATGCGATGATGTTCCTGATGCTGAAGCTTCTCAATAATGAAATTAGCACAAAGAACTGTAGAAGGTAGTTTGGCATCCATTCTTTGCTTGCTTTTGGAGTCACCTGTTCCTAGGCGATAGAGCTAAAAAAAAACTGGGGGAAGGCTCGAGCTGTTCGATTCTATAGCTGAACTCTTTAGGCCTTATTTTGAAAGGTTTTGAAGAACCCAGTCCAAATAGGCTTGGTCTTTCAGAAGACACGGCCTCCAAAATTAAACACAGCACATGATTGAAGACTCCTGCTCTAAATACCTAAACAACTTATCAATAAAAGGAAAATTATTAAAAAAAAGTACCTCTAAATTTGAATAGCTTTTTTGAATGATACCTAGTTACGGTATCAATGAATAAATAAAGACAAAAATATAAATATTCATCATAGATCAGGTTCATCCTGATAGTGTTTACTTAGCCCTTTTTGAGTCTGAAAAATATTTTAACTTTTACTCAGTCGACAAAAGCAGATTGTTTAGCACAATCTGCTGTCAGCTTACATTACTAAATTGGCTTTAAACAAAGCTTAAACAATTGGAAATAATTTTTGCATTACATACATATGAACTTTTCTGTCTATAATATACACCGCCCTCACCTCATGCTAGATAGACCTCACATGTTGTCATGCGTTGTTAATCGCTAAAGTTGAAACAAGCTGAACTTTTCTATGAAATCTTGCACGACAGCCTATCAGAGACTGGTTGATTGCAAACTGCGCTCTTTTGATTAAACTTTCAACATAAATATGATTTTTTTTTTTACCATTTTCTCTTCACTTAACAATCATGTAACACATTGCCTAAACCTATGACATAAACCCCAAACAAAATACATTTAAGTTAACAGTTGGTTCTTACTTACTAAAAATGCCAAAAGGTGTAAGGGCTTTAAATAGCTTCATTTTACTGCTTTTAGAATGCCACAGACAACAAAGAAATAGGCTAAGTCAATGAAACATTTGCTGAGGCATATCCAAATTGAATAAAAAAAATCTATCTATCTATCTATCTATCTATCATCTATCTATCTATCTATCTATCTATCTATCTATCTATCTATCTATCTATCTATCTATCTATCTATCTATCTATCTATCTATCTATCTATCTATCTATCTATCTATCTATCTATCTATCTATCTATCTATCTATCTATCTATCTATCTATCTATCTAAATATACATATGATATTTGACTTTTAATTTTGCATAAGAGAGGGGGGAGAAATCTGGAGTGACAAGGTGGAAAGGCACATCAAAGAAGAGGCAGAAGTGGATATAAGAACAGGACAGCTGGGCAGATCACCTTGTGATAAAATGAGGAAAATAAGTCTGATTATTACAGAGACTGGTAGCATCAGACAGACAGTTGGGAGTCATCTCAAAACTCAGGAGGGAAGAGGCAAGACAAGAGGTCACAATTATACCCCGCTTACAGCACTCCCCTCCTCCTCATGAAGTCCTTTAATATATTCGGTTAGTTCTTGTAAAGCACGGAGGGGAAATTCTAATTAAAGGGTGGGGGAATTTTGACACGTGTGAGGCAGAGATCAATATTTAGCACCATAATCAGCCTATTCTTGATGGTTTCAAGGGTTGTCACTTGCGAGTGCACCAATGCGGCTCTCCATTAGGGAGCTGGGAAAGAGACAAACAGGCAGGAGAGACAAGGTGGAGGCTGCAAAAACTCCCAGTCATCATGAATCAAAGCAAGCGACGCCTTGCGTGCTCCGTTTTGCTTGCTTTTTCATCTTCATTCATCCTCCTAAAGGAGAAAAGTGAACTGTGTCAGCCGGCTTTGTGGAAGTGGGAAAAGGAAGGAAGAAAAATGTTATAGAGGGAATCTAGTAGATGAGGAGGAAGTGAAGCTGTCAAAGGGGATGATCTTAAGGTGCACAGATGGTCTTGCCTCCTGAGTGGTTTCTGCCTTTGGTTTGACAAATATTTGAAGGGTAAAAAAAAAAAGAAGAAATATTAGAAAAAAGCAATAGAAAAAACTCATAGGAAACATATATACTTTATATTAATTTCAATAAAACATAATATTGAAATTATCAATAAATATAGATATAGGTAAACTAGAGATCATGAGCAAATGTTTTTTTTTTTTTTTTATTGAAACAGTGTCATATCTTAAAGTTATTGATTATGCCGAAAACCAAAAAAATCCTAACTGTTTCTGCATAGAGCAATGATGTTATTGATAAACTCCAAGCAAACTTCGCCACTGTATTCATATGCTGGGAACCCACATTTATTTATGACAGAATGAGAAAACACAACAGGTTTGAATAAACAAAATATAGGTAGAGACTTTATGTTAGCAGTCAATATCGTAAGCAAATTTCACAAAAATATATCACAGAAAATTTAGCAAATGATTACCTTTTTTGTAAGAAAAAATTAAAAAAATCTGCTTTGGCCATTCTTAAACCTTTTGCCTGATGATGTTTTACATTATATATTACTTTCACTCTATTGTTCCTTTTTTATTATTAGTTACTGTATCCCCCTTTATGAGTTTTAGCATAAAAACAGTGAAAAGTTCATCCAGTTATCCAAAAATAACATTGTTACCCAAAAGTAAGAGGAGCAGTCCTGTGTGATTCTGACATTGCAAACATTTTTTTTTCGTTAGCACATCTTGAATATGCAAAGAAAATACTAATTTTGGCTTCAAAACTTGAACAAGGCTAATTCCTCCCTTTGTAGAGCTGGAGTTAAAATATTAACTACCATCAAAGCAAGTACTAAGCCTGTGCATGAATATGTCAGATTTGTGCTGAAGTGCTGCACTTGTGGTTATATTCCAGCACTGATGATGACCAGTGGCTTAGAATCAAGAACACGGTGTTGTTTCCAGAGGGCAAGGAGTGAGGGCGGTGCACAATGTGTGTGTGCATGTGAGAAAGAAGGGGGAAGTTGTGTGGGTGCAGCTCGGGCCAGGTTGTCCCCTGTCTCCATGTGTCAGCTCGTCTCCTTGTTCTTGCATGTCACTGACACACACGTGGGTACTTGCCAAACTCAAGTTGCTCCAATTAATGGCCGTCCCACTGCGCTATCCGATCTGCACAGTGCGCTCGGGCCAGGGTGACAAGATATGGTCTGGGATCTGTCTCTCCGGTGACATCAGAAAGGAATTTAAAGGGGGCGGGGGGAGCGATGCAAACACACATCGGCTCATGCTGCGCCTAGATAGGTGGATAACAAAGACTCTTGTAAATGAGTGGCAGCAAGGAAGGCATTGAGGATTCTTTAATTACTTGCTGCAATCTATCTAAGTCAGTGGCCTTCTAATTTGATTTATCAGAATGCATGAAATCCCTCGGAATAATGCCCTTATTAGAAGGACAGCGCTGACGGGGGGACAAGAGGTCTGCCAAGTGGGGGAGGGGTGGAGAGATTTAAGCATCAATTACAGTCAAAGGCAGAATTAATTGTTATTAATTCACAAACATAGCTATCATTCTTTTTTAAAAATGTCTTACGCTATTGTAGGCTGAACGACCACTGATGCACATTAATGCTTAAAAAGAAACAGGTTAAAATTAACATTTCTAAAACTAAACAAGAAAATAGAAAGAATATAAATGTGCTCAAACAGAGCCAGTATCAGGTTAAATGGGACCCACAACCACTCGCCCTTAACACACACACACACAATAATTCTCTCTATCTTTGTGGGGCCTTTCTATTGACTTTCATATATTCTAACCTATTTCTACAGCCTAACCACGACCCTTACCCTAAACCTAACCCATTCCTTCATTTCTCATCCCCTGTTACCAAGTTAAGTAGTCCTGAAGCCACATTTAGAACTAGAGCCACATTCAGAACTGGATTGCCTCAAAACAGACAATTTTTCTTTAAGTCTCCAGGAATAACTTAGACTCGGATCCAGAACCAGGAGAACTCAAGGGACAACTGCCTCTCAGTCAGGCACAGACTCATCCAGCAACACAGTCTGACCTTAGTTTTTCTGAACTTAAGTTTTCAAGTTTGGAAAAGTTAGGAGACAACAGTTTAACAATTAGGTTTTTTGGATACTTTAATTTGTTTACTGTTGTGTAAAGCAAGATAAGTTATTGGTTACCGCATGGTACCCCATGATGGCATGTTTTGAGATTTTGCTCATTAAGCTAAATAAAAAAAAAATTATAGAGTTAAAAAGTGAATGTAACATAATTGACATGTATGTTTCCTGATGCTTATTACATTTGTTTGCCAGAATGTGACCAACAGAGTCCTTTTGAATTAAGTCTGCTAGCTACTAACTTCATTGTTTCACCTGACCTGACTAAAGAAGTGAGGTAGTCCTTGACTTAATTATTCCCTCAGGAACAATCACAGATGGTTAAGAATCGACTATTTAAAATGTTATTGATTTCTGTTTAGGCAAATGATTTTATTTTTTGATATTTAATGCACAAAAATCACGTTTAAATGTGAGGAATCCCTCCCTACACTGTTATTTATTTCCTTAGATTTATAAAATGAATAAATTGGTCAAGGGTGGTTCCGAAGGCTTTATAATTTTGCGGGGCCTAAAGAGCTCTGTATGGGGAGATTGACACAAGGAAAAAAAAAAGACGAAAAGTAAATCCAAACATTTATCCAACATTTAGCCTAAGCCTGTGGCTGTCAGAGTTCTCCCACCTCTTCAAAAAACTGCAATAAATTCTGTTCACATCTATACCTATGAGAATTAGGTTTTCCTACATTAACATGGATCAAAAACAAGTAGTGGTCAACCCTGCAGGTAAAGGATGATATATGTTTATTACTGTGAAATGATTTAATGCACAGGTCCACCACTTCCTGAACTTCAGCAGCTCCTTTGTCTCCTGTCTTTCATTACAGGACATGCTGATTAATCCAGGTGTGCCTGGCCATTAACTGGGGTTATTTTCTTTCTAGCTCTCTTCTGACTTCCTCCTACCTTTTTCTTTACTCTTCTAAGTACATTTTTCTCTTCAACTGTTTTTTACATCAGTGTTCTTATTTTCCTCCAAATCTCATTCAGTTCAATTCATTCAATCATTCCATCAGTCTTCCCATCTTCTTCCTCTCTCCCCTTCTACACATCTTACACTATTCTAAAACCGTGATATAATGTGATAACAATCCCTTCCAAAAATACCGTATTAGAATGTATGAAATGAAAAGTTAAAATAAGATTTTTGTTTTACACACCTATTGGAATTTGGTTATTTTTAGATGAGATACTGGAGTTATTCTGGAATAATCTCATCATACATATTAAATATCATATGTTACTATTTCACTTGATTAAGTACTAAAAATGCTAATTACAACAATATTTGTAGCTACATGCCAAAACAAATTATTAAATGAAAATTTAACAGGCGGTTGCCTGTTGACACCATCATTCTAAGATTATGCAGCTCTTGTCTCATTCAGTTTTCCTGTTACTGATTCCTATTTTCTCATGAAGAACTTTAATTTCTCAAAACTGAGTAGTAAGCCTGAAAATTTTTGCTCAAAAATCACAACCATCAATCAGCAAAACAACTTACAATAACCTTAATAATAATCTGAAAATATAAATTAAAGGTCCCCAATCAGTTATAAAACATCTTCAGACAAACCCTTGTTGATCCCTGGAGAACCACTGTACAGGATTAGGGCCTTAAAGGAGTTTTCAATCATTCTGTTTCATTTCATCCCAGTCTTTTTTACTCATGCCAGCTCGAATCTGTGGTCTTGTCTTACTTTTTGTTGATTAGCTTGATTAATGTTACATTTCCGGTGCTCATCTTTAGTATAATAAAACAGATTGAAGCCCTATTTTTTTCTTTAACTGAACATTTATTACAGAGATCAGCCCAATCCACATCAATTAACACATCACAACGAAGGGCAGCTGTGATCCGTTATGACAAAGAACTTCCGCGCCTTTTTCTGTTTTAAAAGTAGAGCACCCTGTTCCTCATTTTACGTTAACGGCAGAGCAACCGGCTACCATAACGCCGTAATACTGTACAGCCTACTACATGCAAAAGTTTCCTCTTTATTCATAAAATTGTCAAATCGGGGACATTTCCGGGGACAGATTTAGCTAGGGACAGGTGTTCCAAAATGGGGACTGTCCCCAAAAAACGGGGACGTCTGCTCACTGTACTTTTAATAGCATCAGAAAGCGATTAATATAAATAACTTTGCTTACGTCACTAGCACTAACTTGGGTGCTGTATCTGATTTAGCTTCTTAACACCCAATTAATTTTAAGTAATCCTCACCTCTTTGCATACTCAAATTGAAAAGCAAATACATAAGAAACTGTAAGCAAAAATTACATGTTTGTTACATCATTTGAAAGATAACACCTTCTAGTTTCTGAAAATATAAATAAAAATTGTGTGACTAAAACACAGACTAAACTGCAGCAGTTAAAACATGACTCATAATAGTTTTTTTTATTTTCTTGTAGAGAATAATAGGTCTTCTTTTAATAGCAATAACACAGACATGCTTGACAATGGGCTTATACCATTGTATTACCTTTATTTAGCATCATGTCAATCACAACTAGAGAAAATTTAAGACCTCAACAGGTAAGAGTTCCAGAGCTATTGGAATTTCTTCTATTGTCACCAGCGTCTCCAAACTTCCCAAATGTGCCAGATGACGCCATATTGTGCTTGCTGCTTTTGCACAACAATTTTACCCCAAAACTCAAACATTTTTTAACCAATTTCTTTTTTCATTTTTTTAACTTTCCATCAAATTATCTAACAATGTGCAATGATACAATACTAATGTATTTGTGAGCTTTTTCAAATTTTCCATGCTTACCTCAATAGCAGCCGGACAGTATGAAGAATAAAAGCAAGAGGATCCATGCGCAATGCGCTCACAGATGGGGGGCACTCGTTACATGTCAAGGCCTGCCCCGGCATCAAAACTTAACAGAAATCGAGGGGACACTTTCATTTTGTAGATTTGAAGGAGGAGGAAGCAAACATACCATGACAGTTAGCATTAGGAATAAGGATTGAACTTTTCTGATGGTAAAAAAAACTGACTTTATGAACAACTTAGAAAACACAGAGACATTATAGTTCACACAATGAAATAAAATATTGATGGCATTGAAAAGCTCCTAAAAATCTTAGTAGGTGAGCACAGTGACCCATGAGGGGTATGAGGTTGCAATCCTCTACAGGCCTAGGCTGTGGTTCATGTCCTGGCCTGCGGATCTTAGGAGCGAGTCTTTCCCCTCTCTGCATATTCCCTGTAAGATAATTTTCAAAATAAAGGCCAAAAGTTCCAAACATGAAAATAAATTTTTTTATATATATTTCTGGCTTAGTTCTTTTTTTCTCATAATCTTTGCTGGGTGAAATTAGCAAATAATATGTTTCTAGTTTAGACAATAATAGCTAAATGTATACTGTTTGTTATGATATCAGATCCTCAAAAATGTATTTCTTTGTTTGACATCCATACTTGTGCACTTTCAAGTGGATCTAAGGATGGAAGGGGGTCCTAAGCAGCTGTATATTCCATTTATTTCCGTACCCTCTGGTATTCCTGATACTCAGGATTGTTGAATCATTTTATACACCGGTAGATCAAAGGTCTTTAACTCTTTAACTAAATTCCTGACTGACAAATTCAATTGCTGTCATTGTTACAAGACCATCTATGTCATATGTGCATTTTGATTCAATTTGCCCTGCAAATACATACATATACATATTTTTTATCTTGTTATGGGTAAAAGAAATCAATACTTATATCAGTGCTTTATCATTCCTAAGTGCATCATGCGATAGAAAAATATCACTCTAATTGAATCCAGGAAAACATTGTAGATTGTTAATTTTGAGCTATTAAGCCTTTGCAGCATTTACAAAGCCTTCCTTTTTGCTCATTGATGACTCTTGTTTGTCTACTTGTATGGGAAAATAACCTTTTACATATTTTAGATTTGATTTAGAAAGGTCAATTTCTAAGCAAATAATAAATCATACCTGAATTTGTGTGCATACTTATCAGAACAGAAAAATACATCTAATACATGTCTTTTTATTAAAATATACTTTTAATTTAAAATATAACTACCTTTAAAGAAAAATAATTAAAGGGTAGAGTGTGTTAGTTATGCTAAATAATAGAAGGCAGCAGTCTAGTATTTTGTGACACTATGTTTTGGCTTTATGTGAATCCTTTGGTTTTTGAGAGTGACTGTAAGGAGAATGCCAGTGTTCTGTTGCCTTGCTGTCAGTCACACAGAGGCAGTATTTAGACAGGCAACTGAGAGGTCTGCTTCGCCGCCAGCTCCTGCTTTTTAAACAGCCCTTTCCTCAGAGAGACAGCTTAGCACTGAGTGCCAGTCAACCTCGCCTGCCCGGCCATTCACCCAACCAACCCCCTCCCCCTTCCCATTTCCCTCACCCACACACACACACACACACACACACACACACACACACACTTTTGTAGGCTTTTTGCTAAGGAACAATTTGGCAAAGGAGCAGAAATGATCATTTGCGGTCAGACCCTGAGGTACATTATGATGGGTCTATCCTGCTGTTTCAACAAAGTGGAGTGAAAGGCATCTGGACAGCAAATTCATCAGCATTACTTGAATGGCGGAACAAGCTCATGCAGCATTACATGGCTGACAGGGGGGAGATGAATGTAGGCGCACCAGCGCATAGGGGGGATCCCTCACAGACCCTCATGCATGGCCTGTGGTGGAGGACTGAACGATGAGAGTCAGTTTGTGGAGATAACACATTACGCTCTGTCTAGATCCCTCCTTTCCAGTATTACACTGCTGTCCTGTGCAATGTCTGTGACAATGCTGTGTAAAGCTTCTACTGACATCACTGTCAAACCTCCACGGTGTCGGGGCGTCACTCACACTTTTGCCGGGTGTCTGTCATGGTGCTCAAACAGTCAGGCACTGACACCTTTTCATGTGAATGAAGAATCTCCAGTGACTGATAAAAAATAGTGGATGGCCTTTAAGGAGAATAAGGAGGAAAAAAACACAGCAAGAATAGCACCTCTCTTCAAAGGGAAAGACTTATAATTTGCAATAATGGCGCACCTTTAGCTCTCGTAGAGGAAATTACAGGAAAAAGCTGATCCGAAATATCCTTTTAACTGGCAGAAACACATCCATTGTAGACAGAAGTCTTGTTTACTTGGTAAAATGGCATCAATTAGGAGCGGATGGCAAAATTAGCATATTCTCTTAATGGACTGGCCTTTCTTGTGCAGCTCTCTCACACTGATTGTATGGAAGGGACATGTTAAGGGAGACTGAGAAAAGGTCAGGTGTCTGCACCGCTCAGGTGATCATATTTTTCACCAAACACTTGTGCATTCTCCATGGCTATTGTCATGTTATATTGCAGCTGAGCGCAACATTCCTGCATGCAGAGCGATTTTATTTCAAATTATTATGGAAAACAAGTCAGTCATCCTGACACATCTGTGTAAATTCCATATGTGTATTAAATATTCCATATTTTCTAGGTTTTGTATATAAATCTTTTTGTAAGATTTTTTAGTGCTTTGCAAAAAACTGGAAATTTATACTGGGATAAGTTATAAACTGTACAAGAGCACCCTATTTATTTATTAAATGCTTTCAGAGTAAAGGGGAATAAACGTGTTTTTTTTTATTTCAATCTGAAAAACTCACAGAGAGAGAAAGATGCAATTAGAAGAGTTTATTGATACAATAGTTTGAACTTTGGCGCTCAGGCCTCGGCAGGAAACATAAACGCTGGTTTATACTTTAATGCAGATAAACTGATGTATGAGAATAAGGATATTCCCCCCCGGGCCTGAAACTGGTGGTGGAGTTTAGATAGGTGAAGTTTGGTTAATCCATAGAGGTTGGTATACAGGGTGATGCTTGAGTTAGATGTCACTGAATAAACAAAGTTTGCATAAACTGGCCATGAAGAGCAAGCATGAAGCGACTGTGGAGAGAAAAAACTCCCCTTTGGGAAGAAATCTCTGGCAGAACCAGGCTCAACGTGGCGGTCATCTGCCGGACCGTTTAAAGTGACAGGGAACTCCATGAAAGTCTGGAGGGAGTACACACTGGAGGTGAGGTTGAAGGAGCATCGAGGAGGAGTCGGATGAGCTTACTACAGTGGTGGAGAAGGGGATGGAGGTGGGTTGTCTGAATCAAAGTCCGACATAGGAGCGATGGATCTTGCGCTTGTTGAAGAGCAGGCCTAGAGATGATTTGGAGTGGTTTTAAGTAGAGTGCTGGAAGATGATTGGGCATCAAGGAAAGTGGCTTGAAGCGGGTTGGCTGCGTCGGAGGCGGATCAGCCTCAGATTGAATGGAAGTAATCAGAGTTTCTTCAGTTGAATTTCCGCTTTAGCTTCATTTGTCCTTCTTGAATAGAATATATTTACAATGAACAAAGTGGAACCAAATTCAAATTCTTAACTGTTTGCAAAGTTGGTTCTGAATTGCTTCTTTACTGCAACAAGAGTTTTATCAAGTTTTTATGTGCTTTAAATTTGTAAAGATGTTTGTATTGCATTTTCTTAAGGTGATCAGATCCATTAGATTTTTTTCAAGTGTCTCAGTCTAAAGAGGGCTGAATGAAAATCCACAGATTTTAGTTTAGTTTCTTAAATGACCAATTACCCACCTTTTGCCATAAACTGTAAATGTATACATGTCTTTGTACAGTGGTATCACATAAAACCGTGTAAAACATGTATAAGTTTATAATTGCAACAAGGCAAATAATTACACTAGTTTATGCTTACTAATTTATACAAAGGAAATGTGCTTCCTAATTAGGTAACTGAAAGTAGTTGGTTGAACCGGATTTTATTTGTGGTATTGGGCCAAATGCGACTATTTGTTTACTGCTAAATTTTTTAAATCCACTAATCTATTTTCCTCAACTTTAGGATTGTATACTGCTTTCTTAATAAAATATGTCTGAGGCTACAACAAGACAAAACTATTCAATTGTCTAATGAGTTTCCCAACTTTTGCAAGGCGCTGCATATTATAATTTATGCAGCACCTATATTATTATATGCAGCGCCAATTTCATTGCCTTAAAGGACGCCAATTAAAATAGTTACAATAAATTGTATGTTATCAGCAGTATTTCAGATTTTTTTTTTTATTTCAAGCAAAGCGCCACTCCTCCCAAACAGCCCACAGTAGCTCCTCGCTTGCCCTCTCCTCCCTTCCTCCCTAGTGTCTCTGCTCCCACCACCCCAAATTGACTGGTCTTGCACAGTTGCAGCTGAGCAAGAAAGGAATTGCTAGTGTCAAGACACAGTTTACAAATATGACATCTCCTCTGGTATGGCTGAAAATATGAAATATTGATTTATGTGCAGTAAAAGGTCTTATAAAAATGATCACATACACATGAGGGATTAATGCGCAGAAGATCAATAGAAATTTCATTCTTGACACTAGACTGTCACCTATGGTGAAATGCTAAAATAAAGAAATCAATATTATCTATGAAATGTCAAATTTATTATAATTATGTGGATGAAAGCTGGCCAAGAGGCTCCCAGGGGGCTGAGAGGGATAGGTTACCACTCTCGAGCATCCCTCATGTCCCTCCTTCTCGTGCTGCCAATTTTGAGAGCAATATTGGTGTAAAGGGTTTTCACCCGTTGTGCGTGGTCTTGTTGAAACAAATTCCTCCTGGAATATTTAACTTGGGGGAGGACTGACAATGGACAGAGCTGCAGTTCATAGCCCAAAGGTTGTGTAGTTAACAGCTGTTAGCTTTGGCACAAATTGCATGACTCTGCCCTCTCGATTGAAACCTATCCGGCTGCTTTTGCTGACATGGATAAGTCACATGCCACTAAAAGTGCAACCTTTCAGCTTGTCTCCCAATTCAAAGAAGACAGATTTAGTGGTGTTACACATTGATCTTCAGACATTACTGTTGCATTAACACTGAATTAGTTGTTTTACCTTAAAATATCTTTAAAAAGAATAAGCTTATGAGTGTTTAAAAGAGTAAACCTAAAGATATACCATACCTTGCAAAAGCATTTAAACCCCTTTAACCTTCACATTAGAACCATGATTTTGTGTATGGTCATACGATGTTTTTTGTCCATTTAAAGTTTGTTAATTTCCACAAGTTAATCGGTGTGATGATTGATAGACTTTTTTGATCTCGCAGTAGAGGATTTTACTTGTCACATTGGCTCAATAGTCAAAAAGAAGGTGCCTATATATATATATATATATATATATATATATATATATATATATATATATATATATATATATATATATATATATATATATATATATTATGATTTTGTTTGACCTATGGCTGAAAAAATCTAATATATAAGACAAGACTACCACATAAGACAGATAAGAGAGTTAAAACATACATGTTGGCTTAACAAGAAACACAAATTCTATTTTATTTTACATGTGTTGCAACTGTAGTCAACGTTTGATCAGCTAAATTTGTTGTAGTTAAAAAGTGTGAGGAAATAAAAATCTAAACAGATGTTGAGGATTTGTTTTTTTAACCCACATTACTGTGATATCATTAAGTAATTTTTTTTTTTACATTTTAGAAATCCTTTATAATCAAACATCGCCAGAGTTTAAAATAAATCTCAGTATAAATACAGCAGTTCCAAAGGTGTCAAATGTTTGAGAAAAATATATACAGTAAATTATTTATGTAAAGAAAAAAAAATTAGATGATAATCTAAAAATCAAAAAACAAGAGGTACATTTGTTTGGCATTTTCCGCAGGGACGTGTCCTTGTATTAACTCCTTTAGATGGTCAGAAAGAAGTTAATCTGGTTTCCAAAATGATCTGAAATAATTCAATTTCAGATCGATTCGAAAAAATCCTTTATCTAGTCATTATTGTGAGCTAGAGCTAACATGAACAGATTTTATAAGCCGTTAACAGCTCATAATCCACTAATGCCACAGGCTAAAATACAGCACATCTTTTCAAAGGAAAACATTCATAGAGAGCATCAGCTGTCAGAGCAGCATTCTACAGCTTATACAGGAAACAGCAGTTCAGCTACTGGATAACAGTGCAGCAGGTAGCAAATGGCCAGCTGAGGGCAATTAAGAAAAAAACTAAATAAATGTGATAACTATTTATGTGTCTGTAAATTCCCTTATTTCATTACTGTTAGTCAAGAAGGATTATTTACAATATATTTTAATCATCGAAATTATTCTTTTTAGTTTCTATTTAGTCCAGATTTTTTTTGCCATTTGATTTCATTTCTAACTCCACTAAAAAACCCTTAAAAAACAAACAACATAGCCAGCAAGAGCTTTAAGAATGCTGCACTAATTTTCAGTCTGAATAGAGACAGATGAACATGTCCTGCTCTGAGTGCCACTGAGAGGGACTGCATTATTTGGGCAGCCAACCAGTACTTTGAGGGAAGGACTCATGGCAGCACCTGCAGCTTTTTGAGAAGAGTACAGGCAATGCCTTCTGTGCCATCGGGGTCTCCAAAAGACTTCAATAACACTAAAAAGGTCACTTGCTTTGTCGCAAGTTGCCTTTTTGAAATTTCAACTTTAGCAGCCAGAAGACTCCTCACTGTTGGCAGTGCTCGCCATGTTCTGCATCTTCCTCTATTGACTTTTAGTTTAACTAACACGGATGAAACCACATGCTAATGAAGCATATGTAGAACTGTTTTTTGGATTGGAATCAATAAAACATGAGATGAAGGGCTTTTTTAAGCAAAAAAACAAAAAACAAAAACGTTTAAAACACATGTGCTGAGTAGTGCACAGCAGCTTGGGCTATAGTTTAGAGGTATAGTTAAGGCGCTCTAAGCTGGCCATTCTTAAAGAAGTAGAGTGAAAAAGTTCTTTAGCATTGTATTGTAGTACTTATAATCAACGTTAAAGCTGTGTGAACATTTTCAATTTGGAAAGCATCAATAGAATTCAGCTGTTGATGTGTTACTTTGTTTTCTAAACCTCCCTCAGTATAGTATTCGCTGCTGCCTTTAAACTAAAGGCAATTTGTGTCCATTCCCTTGTTTTCCATGTCTAATTAATATCCTCTGAATGTATGGCAATCAATTTATTCAATCAATGGTGGGTAGTGCCTGTGGCCTTCTAAAGGTCACTTTGATATGGAATAGAAAAATCATCAGAGCCACATCACAAAGGCTTGAACAGGTTTGAATGTGGGAGGAAAACTTTGCAAGTCGTTGCTTAAAAACTACAGAAAACAATTTTTCCTTTTTCCCTTATTTTGAGCAATGGTCTCTAGTTGTTTGCTACCAGAGGCCCCCTGTATACTCCTGAGTGTGGCAGCTGTGTAATCCTTTTAACAACCAGTGGGGCTATTAAATGAACCGGCGGCGCAGCTGCAAATAGCCAATAAAGCCGGCACAATATCATCCCTATTAAACAGTAATCTCACAGGCTTAAGAAGTTCTCTGAAAAACAGGAGGAAAAGCGTAACAAAATGTAATCAAGCAAAACATGTGGGGGGGTTTTCCTCCACAAAATAAGCCGAACAATCTTCCCTTTTCCCCACATGAAAGGTGTTCGGTAACAGCTCTTCAGCCTCAGAGAACTTTTTCAGCCGCTTCAGGTGACCACGGTCTGCAGTCTTATCACAAATACAGAGGCACACAACAAGAAAAATGAGCCTGTCAATCGAACCAATTTATCTCCACAGATATTAAGTGAGAAAGGGAAACAGGGGGGGAAAAAATAGCAAATTGTGCAGTTACATTTTAAAAGTGGCCAAATCGAATTCATAAGATCACAATTTGAGAGATAGAAACCAGTTTATTTTTCTCCCTTTTACCGGCTTATGTGCTCTGTCAGATAAAAGCAGAGCAGAGAAGCGGCTGTTGATGGAGCCTTTGAGCCTGGGAGAGGAGACAACGCAGGCTCTTGAAGGGGTGCCGGGGACAGCGATAACCAGGGAGGCTGCAGGAGCTCCCTCCCAGAGCTGAAGGAAGGTGTTCCAACTTATCAGAGTCTACATGTGGGGATGATTACCCCCTCTGCCGGACCGATTACGACTGTCTCTCTGGGTTAAAAGCAGGCCAGGATAAAAGAGAGAACTGAAGCCTCCTATCCTACCTCCAATCATCCATTAGCACTCAGAGAGAGGGGCCTGTTAAACCCCCCCCCCCCATCACACCTCTCTCCAGAACAGGCTTGTCAGTCTCATGCATAAAAAGTGAGAGGAACATAATCACAAGCAGGACTCTATTCAAATATAGCTTAAGGATTTTGTTTTGTTGGTGCTTCCTTTGATTTGTTTTTATTTTAGTAAAAGAAATAAATAAATAACTTCAAGATGGGCATGTTGAGAAAAACTTATTAAAGGAAAATATATTTGATTGCCTTCAGCTTGATTTTTCTCTTTATGATATGCAATGCATGTGCTTCTAAATAACAGTTACAAATAAATGTTTATCTATTTTAGAAAATATATTTAAAATGTAACTATTAGTCTTATCAATTACCCAATATCTTATTACGAGTATTTTTTATTTTTTTTTTCAAAAATTTTACTTTTGACCTACAGCTAATGAAAATCCAAAATTTTAGTTTTCAGAAAATATAAATATTATTAATAACAGTTAGAAATAGTCAATGCGCTTATAAGGCATTTTATTTGGGCAGAAGAAAAAATATGTTATAGATTATACACTAACTGATATAAATAAACTTCCATTCAGCATTTCAGTTCAGACTTCCCCTATAAAAATAACTTTGCAGGACACTATCCTCAATTTCTGTTTTCATATGCAGAGTTGCAAGTTCAAAATCTCCCCAAAATTCATCCATATAATATTTTTGCTTAATACACAGATCACACTGTAACAACAGAAAAATAAAGAATAAAAAAACATTTCCAAATAATTCACTAAAGATAAGCTAATAACGATTGAGGGCCAACCTATAAATATATGCTAATATTTATACTTTTATGACTCTGGTAGATTTTTTCAAATAAAGCAAAATGTAAAGATAAGACACAACAAGGTTTCGTACAGATAGCAGCAGCAGAGTGAGCTGCAGAGCAGGGCAATATCAGAGATATAGGGTCAGGGAAGATCATCATAGGCTTTAAAGAAAGGGAGGATTGGACAGATTGAATTCAGACAAAGATTGAACACATTATTCCATAGATTAAGCTAAGAATGCAATAATTTTTTTCTGACATCTTACACCATGAAGGTTCTACAGCAGTGGTTTTTAACTTAAATCATTGAGGGGCGATTTCCTGCAACAATTAGAAGCTTCAACACACCTGACTCCAATATGAGCTTACTGGCAGAGCTTAGCTGCTGCCTTATTTTAAAGAGAAAATTGTTCTGTTGTCACTTTCTACAGTTTGACTATTGCTATTGAATTGGAGTTGAAGTTTCTGTCCTACACCTGCTTTAACAAACCCACTCTTATCTAGACAAAACTTGTAGCTGTGGACCAGTTTATCTGAGCACAGAGAGCTTGCAGACCATTTATTATTACTATAATTTTTTTTAATGCAGTAAAAACTTTCGTCTTGTCCTGACTGTGAATAAAAAAATGAGACAAACTGCTTAAAGGGATAGTTCGGGATTTTTGACATGAATCTGTATGGCATCCCCATCACCAGTGTCATGCAATCACACTGACTTACCCCTGGCAGCATCCTGTGAGCAGAGTTCTCGTCCAGCTTTGGTCAAGCCGAAAGTAGTCCGGCAGGTTTGCTAGACCCAGCGAAATAAAACGTTTCTCTTCCCAAAACATTATGTGTTCAAAAGAGCGATATTTTTGCATCCCAAAAACATTGTAGTGGAAAAAGTCACACGTCGTTATCACTTGGTCCTATTTTCTCTCTGTTCGTATCAGTGCGCGCGACACCATGACCTGACAGCTAGGGCCTACTAACCTGACAACAGCCAGATGCATGTCTCGCTCCGCCTAGCTCCTAGCTGGGCGGAGCGAGACATGCATCTGGCTGTTGTCAGGTTAAGGGCCTACCTGTTTGATTCGCGATTGTTTACTACTGGGGAAGATGTCTGACTACGAGAGCGACGAGGAAAACATCGACTTCCACTTAGAGCCAAAGGGATATCTTTATGAACCCGAGTACACTGACGATGAACTTCGACAAATGGAGTTAGATCGCGCAGAAAGAGAGAGGGTGGACAGAGAAGTGATGGAAGCTGAAGCCGGAGCCGCAGGAGCCTCAGCTGGAGCTGCGATATCCAGGGTGGCCGACAAATCATGGTGCACTTGTTTCAAGTGCGAATTAATGCAGACAGAGGTGGATGCTACTGTTGCCACGAGTGGGATTTAGTAATGCCCGAGATACAGAACCTTTCCATTGATGAGGATGTCGGAGTTGCAGCAGCTGCTGTCTGCATCACAAACAACAGCGACTTCCCTGCCCTCCTCAAAGTTGAGCTCGCTGTCAGAATGACGGCGCGCACTGATACGAACAGAGAGAAAATAGGACCAAGTGATAACGACGTGTGACTTTTTCCACTACAATGTTTTTGGGATGCAAAAATATCACTCTTTTGAACACATAATGTTTTGGGAAGAGAAACGTTTTATTTCGCTGGGTCTAGCAAACCTGCTGGACTACTTTCGGCTTGACCAAAGCTGGACGAGAACTCTGCTCACAGGACGCTGCCAGGGGTAAGTCAGTGTGATTGCATGACACTGGTGATGGGGATGCCATACAGATTCATGTCAAAAATCCCGAACTATCCCTTTAATGCCCTTCATCAGAGAAGGCCACCAGAACTGTGTATGGACCACTTTTAGAGTCATGACGATTCTGGGATGACAATATAGCTCTCAGTACATTGCCCACCAGGTTCTTGGGAAAAAAGAGCCGATGCCTTGGACAAGACTCATGGATGATTGCGATTCAGCATCCCTCACATCCCTCTCCAACTCCAGTCTGGTAGCAGCTACTCGAACAGACCAGGAAGAATAAATTCTTTAATACCACTGACCTATGATCCAGAATTTTCCTTCATCCTGGAGAGTGCATTGCTTACTATTCTTTGTACCAGGTCTGTAAAACAAGAAAAATTTGAACCAACCAAAGAATAAGGCCCACCTAGCTTGCCTAGGATTAAGCCACTTAGCAGGTTCCAGGTATTCCAGGTTTTTATGGTGAGTCCAGACAATGAATGGTTCTTTGGCCCACTCCAACCAGTGTCGGTATCCTTCAGGCCAGTTTGATAGCCAATAGTCCCCAGTCCCCCAATATCATAGTTGCGCAGCATTAGACAGAGACCTGAAGAAAAAAAGGCTTTCACAACAAACTGTCCTTGCCAACTGGTCAAAGGACTGCTTATGAAGGCTGGGAGGCAGGTGAGGATACGAGTGGTATATAGACTGAGCAGGAGCATCACAGGAGGGTTAATAATTTAGTAATCACAGCAGGAGGGAAAGAGGAAAGTAAACACACAACAGTAGACGGGCCAGTTAAAAGGCCAGAAACTTAACAGTTTCTCCAGAACTGCTGTAAAATAGACCAGTGGAGATCTGTCCGTCCTACAGCTTCTAGCATCTACAAAAACTTGTTCAAGAAACCCCTATGAGTTTAGCATTTAACGTTCCTTTGGAATTAATATAGTACTTTTGAACTTTGTCATGAATAAAATTATATAACCCTTAAAAATAAAAATAAAAATAAAAAAAATGATAATTGGCCTGCACTTATAAAGTGCATTTTCAAATCAGAAGACTTAACCAAAGCACTCTACACTACATTCAGTAATTGACCCTTTCATACACTAATATATATATATATGATTTATATATATATATATATATATATATATATATATATATATATATATATATATATATATATATATATACTTCTGCAAAGCAGTAGTACTACAAACTGCGCTACTGTGTAGTCCAAATTCTTTTTAAAGATAATTAATTTTATTGAAATTTTATGGTCCATACATGCGTACCAAATACTTCTAAATTGGTATTTGTGCAGCAGACCTGTCATGATCTGGCCTGTTTGCTCTCCCTTAATTAGTAATTCCTCTCACCTGCCCTCTTCCTTCCCTGCCTCAATTATAATTTATTCCCCTCACCTGTTTCCTCTGGTTTATATTCAGTTCAGCCTGAGCATTCAGTGCCAGATCATTGCTTGTCTTTCTGTCAGTCTTTCTGTTCAGTTTTTATTTGGTTCATGTCCTGGATCCTAGCTGCCAGTGGAAAGAGGGTTTTGGTGTTTGTCTCGTCTCCTGATCGTCCACTGTTCCTCCCCCGCGGAGTCCTCTGGGTTTTTGACTCATTATGGGGGGGAGGTTCAGTTTTTATCAAAGTAAGCCTGGCTCCAGGGAGGAGACCAGTTTAAAGTCCAGCTTCAAGTTCCGGTTCCTACGTCCTGTCTCGGCTACCCTCTTCCACTGAGCCTGCCTGTCTTCACCTGATCCTGTCTGCTCCTGTGCGTGACCAACTGGTCATGCTTCTGGTCCCAGTCTGACTCTGAACCCTCCTGAGAGCCTGTGGATGCCTGGAAGTCTGGATCCTGCCTGCTCCTGTCTGTTCTGGATCCCTCACCAAGATCAGCTTCCAGCATAAACTCTGGGACTGCAGCACTGGGGACACTCATGGTCTGGACTGTTAAACCAGGTAAGTGACCAACCCAGATAATCATATCTGTTTATCGTGGTCACTTACCTGTGTTTCCTCCCTAGAGTGTCTGAGATTGGGTGGTGCCCCGCCTGCAGTGTCCGTGAGCCACAGCTCCGCTTTTGTTTTGTTTCATTTAATAAACCTTTTGAACTTTCCTACTGACTGTCTCTCCTGAATACTGGGTCCATCTGTCCTCGGTTCATGACAAGACCGTCCCTTACATCCTCCACAAGTGTAAGCGCCAAAACCCCATTTTCACTATAGACAAACCTTACTCACACAAGCGCACTCTCACAAACACCGACAGCTGCTTGGTTACATACTCCCCAATTTTTATCTTCAGCAACCACTTTATACATTTCCTATTGATTAATACTGTATACATTTCAGTGATTGTATTAATGTGTTGCTGTATTATAGCAGTACTTTTATATCAGTTGGTTTTGCTGTTCTTTTTACATTTCTCTTTGTTGGTTGATGTAGCAGAATGATGAAGTTTTGTGAATCTGTCACTTCTGTCTCTTTCTTTCACCTTTCCTCCCCTTTTTTCCTTATTTCTCTCTCCTCTTCGACTTATTCTATGTAATGTCCACATAACATGAATTATTACCTACGTAAATTGTAATTAAACTATTTACATACATAAATCAAGCACAGCAGTAAGGCAAAAGCGTTAATGCTCCACTTTGAGAGTAAAATGTTTTGGGCTCTTTCTGGCATTAAAGGAATAGTACACCCAAAACATGATTAGCCTTCATTTTCTACTCACCCCCATGCTGAACAACACTCTGGAGTATTTTTTGATATCTCAAATGCATCTGGAGATCTGGGAGGCTTCTTGCTGTCTGCTGACATTCAAATAATGGAGGTCTATGGTGCCCGAGACAGGTCCATAAAAGTCCACAAAAAACGTGTCAATATTCCTCCATACTGCTCGTCCAATGTATTCCAAGTGTCCTGAGTGGGTAGCATCCAGAATTTACTCGAAACGAAGTAATTTAGAATGTTTTTAGAGCATAAACAGTAGTGTATAGGATTTCCTGAAAGCGCGCGCCTGCGCGTTCACGACGCTACAGAAGCCGGCAGACCAAACCAGATGAAAGTGCGCATTCAGCGTCTGCTCTGCCGATAATGCAAGCGTAGAAGAAGAAATGTGCTGTTTACCTGTGCAAAGAAAGAAACAACGAAAGAAAAATGTCTGAGGACTTCAGTGTTGAGGAAGAGCATGAGTTCTTTGCCGAGCTGAATGCGCACTTTCATCTGGTTTGGTCTGCCGCGGTTTCCGTAGACTCGTGAACGCGCTTTCAGGAAATCCTATACACTACTGTTTATGCTCTAAAAACATTCTAAATGACTTCGTTTCGAGTAAATTCTGGATGCTACCCACTCAGGACACTTGGAATACATTGGACGAGCAGTATGGAGGAATACTGAAACGTTTTTTGTGGACTTTTATGGACTTTTCTGCCTCGGGCGCCATAGACCTCCATTATTTGAATGTCAGCAGACAGCAAGAAGCCTCCCAGATCTCCAGATGCATTTGAGATATCAAAAAAGTACTCCAGAGTGTTGTTCAGCGTGGGGGTGAGTAGAAAATGAAGGCTAATCATGTTTTGGGTGTACTATTCCTTTAAGACAACAGTTCTTATTGCCACATTGGCAGAATGGACACTATAAAAAAATACTATACTTTTTTTTTAAAGAAAAGAGGGTCGTATTTCATTTATATATATTTAGATGCTCTAACTTCTCATGCATCCCCTTAGAGGCCCTGCATATGGGCAACATTCCATTTGAATCTAGTTTAATAATCTTTATATAAGCACTTCCATCATGATTTGCATTGGAAATAAATGTGAAACACCTGCAGTGTCAGGAAGGTTGTTTACATTGTTTATGAAAACTGTGTGTGGGGACCCTTTTGCTGGCTTAATATAGAAAGCAACACTTTCTGGAATAAAACAGGTGTATCTTAATGCAGCCTCACAAAATTATATCTTATGTGAAAAATGGGAGAGGGATAGCTGAGCAAGCCCCTTTGGTCTAGAAATGATTCTAAGTTACTGAAACATTGCATTTGGAGTGTCTCAATTTAATGCTTCACTCTGTAAACCTTCTCCAGCTAGCATTATATTATGAGTGGACAACAGGCAGGCAAAGCACAGCTGACCGGATTCACCTCTTACTATAAGGGCCCAACCCTTTAAATTAAGGTCAGTGCTCCAGCCAGTGCTACTTTTGCTTCTCCAAGCCAATTGTTGCTGGAATATCTGATGTAAAAATACTCCCTCCTATGTGCCTCTGTGCACAGGTCAGTGTGAGGGTCTTTACAATTCTGCAGCATGATGTCTTTTTAGAAACCTTAAACGTTTAATTTCAGTGACAAATGTGTTTGGTAGAGTGCCTCAGTCTCAGAGGAACCAATCTGGTTGTTTAAATTATGGGTGAATGGGCAGAAGGAAGCTGTTAGACATCTACACATTTAAAGAGGCAAAGAAATTCTTTCACAATATTCTACCACAAAGCCACAACAAACTTTTCTACTGCTGAAATTAAAATTTTAGGCCAATATGCATGAAAAGCCTGAATCTTTAGAAAAGTTTTGACAAAAAATGTGTTGCACAAGAAAGGAAAACATTATCAAGATAAGATAAACAAATTGTATATTATATTAAAGTTGATATAATTAATTTATACTTTGTTCTCTGAAATATAATAGAAAAAAAAAACAGTGCATTTGCCTATGTTTTACTAAGATGTTTTCACTTTAAAGAATACCTGGCTAAGCAAAAACAAACAGCTTCAGTGTTCAATAAATCCACATATTTTTTTCTGCAGAGGACCTTTTCATATAGGTGATTTGCTAAAGTAGGGCCTGCAGAGCCCAGGAACTGACATTGGGGAACAAAAATTATAGTGTGCTAACAAAATACAAGTGTGTTCCCACAAATACTAAGTCATTCACACAAAATATTAATATATGCCAATAAAATATATATTATGTGCCCACAAAATATTAATTTGTGCACATAGAAGTGTCCACAACATAGGTATAATTTATAAGCTGCATTGGATTCAGTTGAGAGGTTGAACACAGTAAGGCATATATTAGAAAAATTAAAACAAACAAACAAAATACTGGATTTGTGTAAAATTACAAGTAGACAAGCCACACATTGTCGAAGAATTTCCTATGAACAGATGAAACTTTTTGCCAAGGCACAACAGTTCTGTGTTTAAAGATGGGGAAATTAAGCGTATCAGGAAAAGAACACTATTCCTACTAGCGGTGTAAATCACATCCATCATGGCAATTCGATTCAGTATCGATTTCCTGACCCAACGATTCGATTATTTTCGATACTCAAGAATACACCAAGATACGATTCGATTTGATTAATTGGTTAATTTTTTTTGTTTTTTTTTCATTTGTTTTTTTGTTTTTTTTTTACACCTTACAGGCTAGACAATGTTTCAAATTTGAAATAAATCAATGAAAGCTGTAATATTGTTATGCATTTTTTTTTTAAATAACGGCAAATAACAGAAGTAGAAAAGTTGCACTCCAACTATTCCTATTAAAACCACATTCACTGAAAAATAAGAATACCCCTGCGTTATAGATTCTGAAAGGCCTTGCATCAAAAAATACTGCACAAAATCAGTGCAATAAGAGCAATGCAATACCTCGGCTCCAGATGTCCCCCTCCACAGACGCTGCTCTGCACCTCTCCCAAATTGTAGCTGACCGCAAACAGTGTCGCAGACAGGGGGCCGGCTTGTTTTTTATTTTTATGAACGAAATTGTGGAAAATACCTCGTGAAGTTTGACCCAGTAGAAGAGCGAGGTGCGTGAGAATGCTGGGACCCTTTTTCCTCCTGGCCCTCGTGTCCCTCTGTCGTAGGACTAAACTCGCTCCCACTTCCTCACCGCCTCGGCCGTATCTAGACCCACAGCGTCTAGCACAGACCACGCTTCAATATTGAGCATGAATCAAAAAAGTCTGTGTCAAGCTTACTGCAACACACTAATCTAAGAGTTTACAGTAAATAGGTGTAGCGCCACCGCAGCACGGGAGGGAGAATTACGTCCAGGAGCAAATGGATAAAAATAGACCGGAGGAAAAAAAACATGAATCGATACTCTTGCGACGTGTCAATGCATCGGATCGTCGGCTGTTGGATCGATGCATCGATACAAAATGATTATTATTCACCCCTAATTCCTACTGTGAAAAATGGAGGATGTTCTGGTATGTTTTTGGCTACTTTACTTCATCTGGCACAGGGGTCTTGAATTTTTGCAGTATAAGAAAGCTTGGTGTCAGTATCAGGTCGAGGATCTTGCAACAGAACAAAGGCCTAAAACATGCAGCTAAAACACCCAATAATCGCTAAGAGGAAAACATTAGACTATCCTGAAGTGGTCTTCTATGTGCCTTGACCTAAATCCTATAAAGCATCTTTGAAAGGAGCTGAAACATGCTGTCTTGAAAAGGCACCCCTCAAACCTAAGACAGTTAGAGCAGTTTGCATGAGGATTGGACCAAAATACCTGCTGAGGAGCAGAAGTCTCACTAGTTGTAGGAGCCATTTGATTGCAGTGATTGCTTCAAAAAGTTATGCAACACAATACACTGCCTGCCCACAAAAGTTGCCACCTGGGTTGACAAATTGGTACGAGGCCCCCATTCAATAATTACTGCATGGTTGATTATGCTTCAGCAGGCAACAGGCAAGTTATTCAACACCAACTAGTGCAATGAGGACACCTCCTATGTTCACGGAGAAGATAGCTACATTTACATGGACACAAATAATCGGATTGGAGGCCTGATCAGATCAAAAATGTTTCATGTAAACATGTCAGACTGAAGATTCTAATCCGATTCGGTCTGATCGGATATAAATTTAATTCGGAAAGAGAGAGGTGGTTTTTGCCGATCGCCATTCTGATTGGCGTCCATGTAAACACCCATTCGGATCTTAAGAGTAAAATAATCTTCACTGCGCATGTGTGCGACGTCAGCGTGACGTTTTTCCGCCTTGTCAACAACAGGAAACCCCCGGTTGCTCTCGCTCTTGTTGTGAACAACATGGCGGGAGGAGTCTAGGAACGCCGACTTATACACTCAAGTTCATTTAAAGCTGCAGGAAGCAGGAATTTATCCTCCTCCTCTTCCTCTTTTCTCTCTCCACAGCCCACTCGCTCTCCCACGCCGGTTCAATCGCTCATTCTCTACATTTTCTCTCGGACATTTCGCTGCCAAGTGCTTTTTTCCTCCTCTCTCCGTTTTTCTTTCCGCTCGCTCCGAGCGCATCGTTTGTCAGGCCTCCCAAAAACCAGACGCAGACAGAACTGCCAAGTTTGGCAGGAAGTTCTGCGCATGCTTAAAAGATTTAATCTGATCCAACGCTTGGTACATGTATACACACGTCATGATCGGATCATTTCATTCAGTTTCCATGTAAACGGAGATTTTGAATTTCCGAAGACCAAGGTTTGGATCGGATCGGGGAAATTTTGCGCATGTAAACGTAGCTGATATCAGTCTTTTTCACAAGGGTCAAGTCATTGGCATGCATCCAGTTAAAACATCTTGCAAAAACTACCAAAGTTGGGTCATAAAGTGGCCAATGCATTATCAAAAACTGGAAGGATAATAGGGGCCACAACGTCTTTGAGGAGAAATTGTTGTCAGAAAATAATCCTGAATAATGCCTGATCAGGTAAACGTTTGGTGAAATCAAATCAAACAAAAACAGTAGAAGTTGTGTTCCTTAGGTAGGAAACAAAAATAATATCACCTTCAAAAAAGAGTATTTAAAAGAGCAAAAAAAAATTAGACACAAAGGACAACTTAAGTTGCGTGAACCATCATTCCAGACCTTAACAGTATAAGAATTTGGCTATTTCCACAGGGCTTTAACTAGTGCTCATTTATAGAACTGTTATTAATACGGGAAATGCATAGCAGCAATAATTCACTGGTTTGTGGATGAATTGAAGATGCATTAGACTTTAAATGTTAGTTTATGTATAATCCTTTCCATTGATTTGTGTCTTTAAAAGTAGTCTGTAAGTCCTGCAGTACTCTTCCTCTGGTTAAAAATCTATTTGAGAAATATTGTCGTAAGCAGGACCTTGTAGTTAAACTGATGAAAAAGTAGCTATACACAAGATGATCATTATATATCCAAGCCTTTCCCAAGAAAAATAAAACTTAAATTTAACATCAAGATTTTCTTCACAGATGTGATAAGAATGAAAAAAAAAAAAAACAAGACTTATGTGGTCACTTCAACCAAAGAAGAAGTGCTGTTTTCAGTGATCCAAAAGCATCTTGTTTTGTCCTTTAAACTTGCTTTCAATGAATTATGTATCTGCAGTGATTTATGGTATGCCATCACTTACCCTCTCCTTTTCCTTCAATGTTGAATCCTACATAGATTTTTCACAGAGAGCCAACTGGGAAAACCAAAATTGCTCAATTTAAGGAAGTAATTAAAACTGTCCCCCAATCAATATTTATCTTTACAGAGACCCTGGTGGGGGGTTTAGTCTCCTACCATCCCCCCATTAGGCCTCTGTCTAGCCTTTCGTCTCTGTGCTCTTCTTATTGACAGCTGTTCAGCTCCTTCAAATAAAGCAGAAACAGGAGCAAGCTGCTCCTGCTCAGAACTGAAAATGACATACGATGTGAATAATTAAATGACCCTTGTGTTTGAACCAGTGCAATATATCCTGAATGTGTTTAATAGATTTAACCAAAAGCTTGATTTAAAGTTTGTTTTTAAAGGGGGTGGGGGCTCATCTTAAGTTTGCACTTACAAAATAAGTGAAACCTAGAAAATAAAGTTTCATAGCTATAATATTTCTTTCAGCTAATTCATTTACATGTGAAGCTTTCTGAAACTCATGAATAATCAGCAGTTGAGTAGTCGTTTTTCTGATACTCCTCAATGAAATAATTGGCTTGACATTATCTTCTCACCTGTGCACAAGTGGCAAAAAAGGAGCAACATAGATTTGTTAAACGATATTTAGAATTCGGTGTATACTGAAAAATGAGTTTGATCCGCCTCCAACCCTTCAGCCTCATAAACATTTCAACAAGATTCTATTTTCAGTGTGAGATGGCATTAACAAAGGATCCATTAAAACTGAAGATTTGATTTTAAATTGTCTGACACAGTTACTGATAACTTTGCAAAAACACCTAAGAGTTATGATCAGGTTGACCATTTGAAATAAAAAAATAACTTTCCATAAAATTAAAAACAGTTCAAATGTATTTATAAGGTCGATATACAAGCAACTACTATTTGAAGAAGTTTGGATGATGATGCTCTGTTATACATGTGTAAAACGATACAGGCTTTTAGAAACATCCTACCTTTTACTTCACATATCAAACAGAGTGGTGAGAGGATGGTGGTTTAAGGCTGTTTTGTTCTGAAAGGAAACAAACCTTGGCATCAAATGGGTGGAACTGAGTGCTGAGAAAGGAGATATGATAGCATTGCAATGTAACAACATAGCCCCATTTACACAACCATCTGAAAACCGATCGGTGCCAAGTACGGACTGAGCTTGGATCAGTTAACCGTGCTGAGCTTGGTTCCTTATGATCGTTTACTCATCATGCTAGCACGGTTCCTACCGTGCTAGTCACGATCTACGGTACTACTGCTCTCTAAAGGGAATAAAGAATATCAAAATGGCCGCTCCAGTAACATTCAGGAAGTTTGGTCATAATTGTGATATATCGTTGTTTGTGGAGAGTCAGGCAAAGAAGGCAGCCTTTGATGAATTAACTTGACAGAGTCAGCTTTTGGGAAGTGGATACGACAAGTCTAATCAGGGCTTACAGATGCAGGAAACAACGACAGATGTTGAGGTTCATCACACTGCAGAATCACCACTGGAAACTGTTTGGCAAAGTAGGGAAGCTAGTTTTTTTATGAATGTCTTAAATTTCAGGATTCAGGACGCTGACTGTAAGGTGATGACACGGTCTGCTGATGCGCTCTTTGTTATCAGAGAACCGGGTGGCAACAACTGAACTATCCCTACTGTTGAACTAGTACCAGTTTAGCCCAGTTCAGTTGTGTCTTGCCCAGTTGTGTCTGGTCCAGTTCAGTTTTGCATGCCATTTACACTCAACAGTTATCTGGGTTACCATGCTAGGACCGATCCTGACATGGTTTCAAAAAGGTAGTGCAAATGGGGCTATTAACAGCTACTATCAAGCAAATCTCGAGGGATGATGCAATCTTATGCGTGCATGCTTTCTTAAATTGTTGGTGGGTTCCATAAGCAACACAATATTTACCTTTATAAAAATAAGATGACAAAAAAAACAGCTAATTCTTTAAAATCTGGATTGTATACTATTGCTTTGTGAATGGCTAATATAAAAATACAGAACACATAAATTCTTAAATAAATCAATGACAAGTTAACCATAATAAACACTCAGATCAGGATATAATTAACACAATTACCAAAAAAATATAACCTACAGACTCTGTCTTGCTAATAGCACTTTAATCCAATAAGTATTTACTTAAGACCAGTTAAGTGAGGTGAAACAGTCATGTAAAACAGAAACGCTGTGGCATGACAGTTTAGTTAGACCGTCTTCTGAGACATTTTGCTGCAGGCAGAAATCATGTCTCTGTCATTCTATATCATCAATTTTAATTATCCTCACAAGTGCTCAATCTGCTTCAGGCTGCAGAGGCAACGACAGAATCTAGGAAAAATTCCTCTAATCTATCTGGGACATGAAGTGTGAGGTGAGACCTCTTCTGTCACACCCCTCCCCCTTCACTCTCCACTCTATGAGTAAACAAGAGGCCAAACATACAAAAACAGACCTGGTAATTGATGGAAATATGTACAGTAAACTGACCAACTACTTAGATATATATTTTTTTTTTTTACAAAAAAAAGACATCAGGGGATTGTTTCAAATCTTCAAATAATTCTGTACAAAAATGATTGTGTTGTATTCAGCTATTTTCTTATCTTTTTCATGCTAAAATAACTTTGCCCCACGTGGTATCAGCCAGGAGGACAATATGCAACAGAAAAGATTCTTTTCCTCCTGGCCAATCGCCTGCAGCTGCTGAACACTACAGGTATTTAGTGGTTATTAGAGCAGCCTCAGGTGCTTCTTTTCTCACTACCTTTTAGGGGACCTAAAGAACTGTTAGCACCCCCCACCCCTTTCCACTGGGTCGGACCATCTATATTTGCCAAAAGATTACAATCAGCAGTTTATGTTCCCATCTAAATTAGTTGCAAAAGGTTAGACTGGCCTAAAACTGTGTAAAACATGGTTGACTGAGATATCAGAGTTTGATTCCAAAAAATAAAAAATTCTGTAAATCCAATGTGGAAATTTGAATATTGCAACGTAAACCAAAAATCTTTGGCTAGTGCTTAAATTTTAAATCCATATCCAAATATTTTGAATGCTGAAAATATCAACAGGTATTGTTTTGGGCTCCCAAACCAAAGCAGATAGTTCCAGGAGTGAAGCAGAGCAACCAGCAGACGCTGAAGAGCAGGAGGATCCAGGGCAGAATCCCGAGCAGGTATCAAAGCCGGGGGTCTAGAGCACTAGATCAGAGAGATGCAGAGGTACCAAGGGGATAATCCAAGCCAGGGTCAGGGGACAGATCTAGGGTCGTTAACAGCCAGAGTACAAACAGGTCACAGTCATAAACAGGTTGAAACAGGGGCAGACCAAAAACTCAAGGGGCAAAACAGGTTAGGATGAGGTAGTCAAAAAAAAAAAAACACTACAGGAACTGCTTAGATGACAGAAAGATTGCGGTTAGTTATTTTCTCAATTCATCAAATTAGGCTTGCTTTGCAGTTGACCTGGGTCTTAAAGCTCCTAAACTCTAATAATCTGGCACTGATGGCTGGAAAACAGGCAGCATGAATAGGAGCTGAAAACACATGGATAAGCTGTAATGAGCAACCGGGCAGAGTGAAAACGGTTAATGGAATTAGCAATAAAGCCAGCCACCAGTGCCAAGATGATGACAGTTGCATAGTTTGAAATGCAGCTGTCACTACTTCATTTAATTCACATTAAATGAATTGAATGTGACCTTATCTTGTGTTTACAAAGAACTATCTACGTGCTGGACTTATGAACATGCAAGTTCTGCCATTCGCACATTTCAGTTAGGTCACATTAGATCATCATTGAGTCCTGAAATTTGCAATACAGTTTAAAGCACAAAGTTAAAAACAGTTAAACAGTTAAAAGCACAAAACAGGTAATGATTTATCTTTTTTTCACAATGCAAAGTTTGGTCACAGAAATGTGGCTGGCATAACCTAGTGCAATTAATAAACAACAGAGTTTAGGCAGACCAACTAGAGGGCTTAGGTAATTAGCATGATAGAAACCATTAAAGATTACTGTGACACAATAATATCATCCTTGGGATCATCTCACAACAGACTTGGTTTTACTTGACTCACACCTGCACAGAAATTAGACATGAGGAACCCAGCATTTGAAGCTTTTTATACTCCATGTGGCTTCCCCCTTTGCATAATATTCTGGCCAACTCAACTGTAGAGCACAGATAGCAAATTTACAACACCACACAACATGTAGTAGAGTTTAGTCAAGTGCGAAAGTAATTTTTTTCCAGCATGTTGTACCCAGTCTACCGATTGTTGTCATAATTAAAGGCAAAATCATGAATCTTGGATTTTTTTTATATTTGCAAATCCAGTAAGAACTGGTGATTATGTACCATATTTGTCATCCCAAATATGTTCGGATTCAGTAGTACCACACAAAATCTTCCCACATTTCTTGATGGTTCCTTGGCTGGTCCTTAGCTGGTCCCCTAAAATTCCTGTTTAAACATCAACAAATATTATAGCAACAAAAATGCAGAAGATAGCTCAGCATAGCCTAAGTATTTTGAAGAAGAAAAGTAGAGCCACAGTGTTACTCATCAGCCACTAGAAGAGTAAGGAAATAGGAGAGGGTAGAGTGAATGGTCTGATTTGACATGGGAGAATTCAGACCAGACAGACATTTCTCCTTGTTTCTACCTTTTTCATACCTCATCAAAAAATGGTTAGGTTATCCTGAGCAGTTTTCTATATTCCTTCTGCTATACGTTTAGGCTACTGTAGGACAAAGGGATAACTTTTCACTATTACTGTATCTCCACTGTTACTGCATGCATGCTCAGTGCTAGTGAATATTATCGGTGCATCCAGCCAATCTGACTATAGGATCCGAATGAATGTCCTCTGTAAAGTTCTTTGAAAAGACATGTTTTTTGGAGCTAATTTGAGCTACATAAATAAACTGCATTAAATATTAACTGAATTACTAATGCAAAGTAAGTTTATACTTCAAAACAACTTAAGTGATCAATTTAAACATAAGTACAGGAAAGGTTTTTGCTAGGCACACTAGAGGCTAGTTGATGTGCCTCCATGTTGAGTTGTGATTATTACCCAGTTGATGGATCACTGTTGGTGTTTCAGATGTTTATTTATTTTTGTGTGTTTTGTGTTTTTTTTTGTAATTTTATTTAGTTTTAATTATTTTTCAGTGAATGATGTGATTTGAAATGTAACTGATTAAACTTTTTTAATTAAAACCTACTCAAGAAAAACCTATAGTAAATGTTCAGCTTTAAAAAACAACTTTAAAAAATATACTGTACAGACAAATTGTACTTAATTACAGTAAAGCTTGTACATAGCAAAAAAAACTTTATAAGAAACTTTTAACCTAATTGGAAAAACTATACATCTACAGTCTTGGTAGATATTACGCCATTTGAAGTTACTTTAGAGAGTGGATTTATAAGCTTAGACCCACTATATAGCTCTATAACTTTTAGCGTCTATCTGAAGTCTGTGTGTAAGACTTTTTCACCTGTTATGAAAAAAGTGTGATATTTTGTGGCAGTTGATTCTATTATTTACTATACAGCTAGTCAGAGCATCAGTGATTGGAAATCTCTTGCATGCAAGCACACAATATGGTTAAGTCTAATCGAGGAAAATTGCATGCATTTTTAGGGATCATTAAGTTATTAGCATCACTGGAGGGGGCAGAAAAACACTTGAAAAAAAATCTCTCGGCTAATTGCAATCAATTTCTTCCTTTCAGTGAGACTTCCAGTATATTTTGATAGTCTGCGCTTCATGAATTTCTTGTGAAGCTTCAAAGATTTCATCTTAATACCAGCAGCAGCTAAGTGCTGTCCTTCTGTTGGAAACATTTATAAACAATCATTATTTTGTGGTTTCTAGTACAGTCCAATAAGGTTCTTCTATACATCCAGCCTTCAGGACAAAGTTCAGGTTAAACTTGCGGATAAAAAGCCATTATTAATAGAGAATAGGTTGACATATGATTGGCAACTCCAGTAAAGTGAAGCAGACAAAATGAGAAACTGATCATGAGTTCCTTCACTGGTGGAAAATTCTGTTGCTGCAGGCTAAAATAAAGGGAAGAGTGCTTCCCTTGTCATAAAAAAATGATATAATAAATAAGTTAGATAAAATCAGTGGCCAGCTTTAGTGTTTTACTCTGTCAGCTGTGTGTCAAGGATTTTCTGTCATAAAGATGGTGAAGGCTTAAAAGCTGATGCTTACCAAGAATTAATCAGTTTAGGGTTTTGGTCCTGAACATGAAATGTCAAACATTGCTTCTGAACATTTGTAGGTGATTTCTTTGAGCCTAACAACACAATAATCCGACTTTTCATTTCTACTGAAGGTCAAAGTTGGTCAGTGAGCCAAGAAATACCATATCAGAGTTTCTTTCCTCCTCCATTGCTGCGAGTATAAATTATGGAATTAGTCTATCGATTGCCCAGCATGGCTTCGAGCAATCACTTTTACAGCTATGACAACATTATTTTATCCTACTTTTCCCATATTATTATATGTTGTGTTTGAGTTATTCCACCAGCATGGGAAGTGACAGCCTGAATTTATTCAATAAAGCAGCACAGTTAGGAAAGTCAGTGAGGCAAAAAGCAGAAGACATGGCATGGAGGAGAGAAGCAGCAGTCCTGCCAACCTAAATAAAGAAAGATATCTAGCAGAACAGGGTGCTGATCAATAGATTCATACAAACACAAGCATGTCGTTTGTAAAGAGTTTGATGATAACCTCTCAGTGTTACTCATGGGGAACTGCAGGGGTGAAACAGAGATCATAAATTACACAGATTATAGTTTTCAAGGTTTTATAGCACAAGACTGGGAAATCCAGTGTGTGGGTGTATTTGTACATTCTATGTTCAGATGTAAACATGTTACATTTAAACATGCCATTATGTTCAACTTAATACCCTTGCCTAATCAGGAAATAAGGCTTTTGAAGTACAATATATATATATATATATATATATATAAAATAACAAGTGGAAAACATATATATATATATATATATATATATATATATATATGATTTCCATTTGTTATTTTATATATGCTACTGTAATACTCAACTTGTCTAAATTTGGTGAGAACTCTGGCAGCAGAAGTTTGGGTTACTTGTAAGCAGACCTGTGAAAGCACCATTGCAGTAATTAATTCTTCTAAAGATTTGTTTAATTTTTAGGTTTTTCAGGGTCCTGCTGAAACATTATGTGAAAAAGGACATAAATAAGTAGTTACCGTAAATCACGGACTATAAAGCGCACCTGATTACAAGCTGCACGCTCTAATTTTAGAAAGAAAATCAATTTTGTACTTTTATAAGCCGCACCGGATTTTAAGCCGCAGGTTTCCCACATTGTATGAGATATTTACAAATAAAGATATTACACGTGAGCATTTTTTAACGTTTGATTTAATCCATATGATAAAAAAACAAATACGGTACATATTATGAACACTTTTTTTTTTTCAAACTACCTGTAACACATTTTAAAACACATGTGTCGGTAACACGCAAATAACGCTGCGTGTGCCGGGACTTTTAAATGAACAACGCATTGAACAGAACATTGCAGCCGACCAGGAAAAGTCCTTAATCATTTTCTTCTTCCTCCTGCGCACTAAAACCCTCAAAGTCCTCTTCCTCGGTGTCTGAATGGTGTCACTCTCACTTGAGCACTCGCGGTCCTCTTCATCCCGCAGCAGCCCAGCCTTCCGAAACCCGCCGGTGATGCTGGATGTTTTTACACGGCTCCACGCATTGAGAACCCACTGGGAGACATCGGTGAAAGATGCCCTTCGCATGCGGCCAGTTTTGGTGAAGGATTTCTCGCCACTGGTCATCCACGTCTCCCACTCACTGCGCAGTGCCACTTTAAATGCACGGTTCACACTGATGTCTAGTGGTTGCAAATACTTGGTGGTGCCCCCAGGAATCACAGCTGCAATTGAGTTTGTCCTCTTGATGGCAGCTTTTACAGAATCTGTAATATGGGCCCTCATGCTGTCCATCACGAGCAGTGCTTTTTTTTTTATGAAAAAATCCCCCCGGACACTTGCCATAGCACTCCGTAAGCCATTCCTTCATTAGGCTTTCTTCCATCCAACCTTTCTTATTAACTTTCACCAGGATTTCTTTTGGGATTTTTTCCTTTGGCATTGTCAGCCGCTTAAAAATCACCATGGGTGGAAGCTTTAGTCCGGATGCTGTGCAGCTCAGAACACAGGTGAAGTGCGTCCTCTCGTGACCCGTGGTTTTTACTGAGATGGACGAGTCACCTTTTTTATTAACAGTCCACATGAGAGGCATGTTTATAATTTCATCTGGCCCGATGGAATGCTCCGCTATCTTTGTTTGGGTGAAAGTCGGGAGGGAGGGTAGAATCCAGAATTTACTCGAAACGAAGTCATTTAGAATGTTTTTAGAGCATAAACAGTAGTGTAAAGAATTTCCTGAAAGCGCGCGCATGCGCGTTCACGACGCTACGGAAGCCGGCAGACCAAACCAGACGAAAGTGCGCATTCAGCGTCTGCTCTGCCGATAATGCAAGCGTAGAAGAAGAAATGTGCTGTTTACCTGTGCAAAGAAAGAAACAACGAAAGAAAAATGTCTGAGGACTTCAGTGTTGGGGAAGAGCATGAGTTCTTTGCCGAGCTGAATGCGCACTTTCATCTGGTTTGGTCTGCCGCGGTTTCCGTAGCGTCGTGAGCTCGCAGGCGCGCGCTTTCAGGAAATCCTATACACTACTGTTTATGCTCTAAAAACATTCTAAATGACTTCGTTTCGGGTAAATTCTGGATGCTACCCACTCAGGAAACTTGGAATACATTGGACGAGCAGTATGGAGGAATATTGAAACGTTTTTTGTGGACTTTTATGGACCTTTCTGCCTCAGGCACCATAGACCTCCATTATTTGAATGTCAGCAGACAGCAAGAAGCCTCCCAGATCTCCAGATGCATTTGAGATATCAAAAAAGTACTCCAGAGTGTTGTTCAGCATGGGGGTGAGTAGAAAATGAAGGCTAATCATGTATTGGGTGTACTATTTCTTTAACTGCTAATACTTTCTCAGCAAAACCTCACCTTAAAAACTCAAAAGTACTTTTGGCAATGAAGTTTAGACTCGTATAATAAGAAAAGTACTTGGTTTTCTTCTGATAAGCGTAACACTGGAGCATCACGTTTCGTTACTGAATTTTTTAATGCTCTCTGAAATGATGAGTCGGTCAGCACATGACAGACAAGTATCTGTGCTCTGCATTGCATCAGAATGACAGGACTGAGGGAGGGTAATCTGACACATCTTGATCATGGCACAGTTCTGATCTTTCTGTCAGACCAAGGATTAAAACAGAAACACAGGGCTAAAAAGGGTCACATATGAAATTTCAGTGAAGTGACACATGACAAGACAAACAATTAAGTGTCAGTATGCTGACCTAGGGGCAACAGTTTTACACCATGACCCTGTAAGCATTAGTCATTCCACCAACGGCAAGAGAGGAGGGGAATGTGGGAGCCTCTCTCTGCTCTTGTTAATCCAATGCCATTAGCCCAGTGCTGTTCATTGTTTAGTCATTATGATTAAAAGATGTACAGCTCTATGGAAATTGGAGAGCTTGTGATTTGTCATTGTCCTCCAAGCCTCTTCTAGCAATCTGTACATGAAGCAGAAGTGTGGTTCTTTTTCAGGCCTATACCACATATTATGTGAATATCCACTCTTCATAACATTTAGAGAAGGAGCTTCTACAGCAATCCCTCCATTTCTCATCCTGAACGTCTATATCTATTGTGGAAACTGGACCTCAAAAATCAAGGATGTAATTATTCATGTAGAAGGGGAAAAAGCTATGTTCTGCTGAGCATTCCATTTAAAGAAGGCAACTAAACAAGCAGCAGCTGCACTGTAATCTGTCAAATCCTATCGCTAATTCTTCAGGTGGTGAGACTGAAGCATTTTTAACTCAGAACGACTACTATCCATTTTTTCTCCTGACCAAATTCTACTTGGGTTATTCTCCTTACCTTTCTTATATTTAAACAAGCCCCATGACCCAAAAGTTCTCTGTAAGAGTACAATACTCTCTTGACAATAGTGAAACACTATGTATTGTCAGGATCTTTGCAATAGGAATTTAATGTGCAGACACAACAACTGATAGTAACCTTTACAGCACCTTTACAGCACCATCCATCCATCCATCCATCCATCCATCCATCCATCCATCTATCCATCCATCCATCCATCCATCCATCCATCCATCCATCCATCCATCCATCCATCATCCATCCATGCAATTACCGGACCTTCTCCAGCAAAACGAAGATAAAACCTCAAAATGAAGACACAAGAATTCTGATGCAAGCTGGATGGCAGGTGAGGGTCTAGGACTTAGCATGCTAATGGGCTAGTTTCCTGCTTTGTGGGGCATGTCACACCTGTTGCATTTGATTATTAAAAAGATTACACAAAAAATACATAGTTCACTGCTCAGAATAACACAGAGTGTTAATCGGCTGTATGACCGCCCTTTATTCTATCCAATATGAGGTAAGTAGAGTTTAACATTTGCTTTCTAATCTTTGTAGACTCTGTCCACCCTGATCTAAGTTCCCTGTGACAGCTGGTGATGCTTTCTCGTGATTCACTGAAATCCACTTTTTATTGTGAAAGAAGTGCTGGTACATTTCTATACAGAAGGGAATGAAAAAGTTTGAGACCACATAAGGACACGAAAGCTAAATTGGAAGGTAAAAATTAAAAGTCATGAATTCAAAAACAAGACTTAAGATTTAAAAGCCCTACTTTAAAGGACCTTTTTACTTCTGTTAACTTAAACATACAGCACCTTTCATCATGACCAAAAACCCTTGTTAAACTTTCATAAAAACATAACTCAGAATTTATTTCAATTTTATTCAAAGCTTTGCTTCAGCCTTTGTTTTTATTTTTAAAAAGATCAACACACATCTGTCTTATAAATAAAACAGATAAACATAAAACAGATATAACATTCACACCTTTATTGTCTTACAACACGGAAATGCATTTGTGACACTGGCAAAAACACATTTCAGAAATGAAGAAACTGTTGTGCAAGTTCAAAATAAGAAAGGCATATATAGGAAATAAAGTTATTAATTGGATGACGATTATATCATGACTACTCTATATTCACATATGATATGTGACCTTCTTCAATTATGTGATTAAACAGCTATAAAAGAAAAACTCGGCATATTAACAAAACCGTTTGGCACAATTATCGTTTCACTTTCATGGTGTGTGTACTCCACTGACAGCAACAAAATCATTATATTGGAAATTATGCTAATTTCCAAGATAAAATTTTAATGCTGTAAGGTATCAGGCAATGATCAAGTGCAAGCACTTTGACTCATACTCTGTTATACCTGTGTTGATAATGCACACAATTATGTAAATGAACGAGACATGACCCAGATCTGTTCGATGTAAATTAATGTGTTTTACATTGGATAAAAGTTGCTACAGCTTCACCAAACGCTAAGTAATGCCTTATATTTAAACCTTAGCCCAATTCAAATTAACATGATAGGCAATAATGTGGGAAAAAAGGGAACCATAATTTCTTAGTTGCAAATTATTTAAGTAACAGAACATAAACAAATCCAGCATTCATTCATTCATTCATTCATTCATTCATTCATTCATTCATTCATTCATTCATTCATTCATTCATTCATTCATTCATTCTCTTTCTTTCTTTCTTTCTTTCTTTCTTACTATATGTTGAAATTAATAAGTCATAACATATGATTCATAAATAAACAACAACATGTTATGTATTTTCATTTAGTCTATAATATAATTAATTGAAACGATGTATATAAAGGTTAAAATAAAAAAAAAACAAGCTAGGCACAAGTCAGCAACACAGCAGAATGAAAGTATACTTATCAATTTTGATGATAAAGAAATATGAAAGGAATTGATGTATTTTGATTTATTTTTTAGGTGACAAATTGACTTAAACACAATTTAGGTATTTTGTCTAATTTTTTTAATGCTACAAACCGAGCAAATAAAAAATTGGATCAAAGCACAACAGCAACAAGTCCTGACAAATGATCGACTGAATCAAAACTGTACAAAACAAGAATATGGGGCTTTGCAAACAAAAACAAACAAAGCAAACACGGAGAAGTTTAAGAAGCAGATAAGTGGGGTTATGGCCGCTACAATATGAAGCTGGAAGGTGACTAGATGGAAAACAGGGGGCTGGGGGCACCTTTTTAAGCTACTTCTCCTGCAAACAGAATTATCGTGATTAAAGTTTAATTAAGGATCACATTTGGCTGTGCCTTTCATAGTGATCTACATGAGCAGATTTCCTAGGGCTTAACTTTATCGCTGGGAAAATCCTCCTTTATTACTTTCAACCTGTTGTAAAAGCTGTTGGCACGGAGGGACGGCTGCCTCATTCACCGGCCTTGTTTGCTGCTGGAAAAATCCTGCGTCTCAGGAGATCTCCCCACAGTGGTTCAATTTAATATCTGTCCTATCACTACAAGGCTGGGGCTCATTATTAATGATACTATTCATTAATTTCTTGTTGGGCTGATGTTATTTATTAAATTATTAAAGAAAGCTCCCGAGACACTCTCACGTAATGAGGGATGTGTCCTCCTTCTACAACCTACCCCAGCCTACTCACTAGCCCCCACCCACCCCCACTTTCCTGGATGGATGGTGGGTAGAATTACCCCACTCGGACACTGATAGTCTGCACACCCTCATTAGTCGTTCTCTAGGGCTGAGTGACACCATAAATCCATTCTGCGTGACAACCAACGGCAGCCACATACAAACGCACACACCTCGCCTCGGCCTGTTAATGAGCCATTCCCATGCACAGTGAATGGACTAGTGTCCATCCAGCATAACTGGACAGTGTTTTTTGGAAGCACTAAACTGCTGCCATGCTACAGATTTAGAAACCTAAATATTAGTTTCACTTTCGATTAATAAACTATCATGTTATGAACTTGATATTGAGATTTAACTCAAGAGAACTGCCTGGCTTTTACATTACTGTATGACAAAAATAGAGTGGTGCTGTTTGTTGACAAATCATTTTAATGCCTCTAACCATCAAAAAAACTTGCCTTTGGATTAAATGTTACCAAAATTATACCAGGAACATCAAAAAGGTGTATATATTCACAAAATAATTGTTAATGCACACACTTTCTTAGGTAAACCCAGAGGTAAATGGTAATTATTTTCAGTCTGAATCTGGCTTGTTAACCCGAAATGTATTAAACTGGTGCTACAATGTTTAGTTTTTAATTCCCGCCTTTCACATGAATATGCAGTGCTAGCAAAATAAGTCACATCATTTGAAGCTATTTTTAACCTAAAATTCTAATGCATTTTATTGTGGAATTTTTGTAGTGAATTGGCACAAAATAAAGCATAATATATTAGTAATAATGGGTTGGAAGAAAAAATAAAGCTGATATCAAACTTGTGTTTAATAAAAGTATTTTAAAAAATTGGAAGTATACTGTACAAATAGCTTGTCTAAGTAAAACTAAGTAAAATTTAGGCAAGCATTCAGCTTTTAATATGAAAATCCACATTCATTCATCTATAAATACAACAATTCTGTAAAGACTATCTATGTTTGTTCAAAAATAATAATATAGATAAACTGATAAAGAAGTTTAAAGCAGGGTTAGGTTTTTTAAAAATAAGCTGTATTTAAAGTTTTATTTTTTTAAGATGTCGGAGGAACACCGTTAGCCTGTTTTAGAGTCAGCAGACAGAAAACGGGAATAAAAGAGAGGGGAAAAACACACTCCAGGGAAGTCTTACCTGCCATATCCCTGCCAAGCACCAGGGCCTCCATACATGGGTTGTTCCCTTTACCACTTTGCCACCACCGTGCCCAACCCTAGTTTTACACATCCTACATGGTACTGTTTTATATATCACATTAAAAATGGAAAGGGTGAGGCAAAATTAAACAACCTATGCTCAAACAAAAAGAGCAAGAAAAAGTTAATCAGAGGAGCATATGAGGCCAATCTTAAAAGGAGGCGCTGCTCAGGTCCTTAAGTTAAGTCAGGGATTCTGTAACCAAACAGCTGTTAGAGTTAAACTCCACAGATCTTGGATCTATGATTCAGGTCTTTATGAACTGATGAATGAGAATTAATGGAGCTCCCCTAGGCAGTTTGCCAATGGCAGTGTAATGGATATAGCAAACGTGAAACTAAATGCTCTGGTTGGAGCAAAATTTCAACTTTTTGGCCCACTTGAAGCATGTGTGTCAATAAAACTTGCCAACAACACACCATCCTTTTATTGAAATATGGTAGTGTCAGAATCATGTCTGAGTAATATTTTTTCAACAGGTAAAGGGAAGATGGTCGGAGTTGATGGGAAATGCATGGAGTTAAATACAAGATGATTTTGGAAAAAAATTTGGATAGAAACTTCAAAAGCTTCAAGATGAAGGCCTTACAGTATGGCAATAATCCTGAACAAACGCCAACAGCTACAGCAAAATGATTTGGATCATGGCATATTTAAGTAATACAATGGCTTAGATCTAAAATGATTTGCTCATTTTGTTCTCTGTATGATTTGACACAAGTTTAAATTAAAAGAACAGGCTAAAATCTTCGAGTGTCTAGACGTGAAAAGCTATTAGACATAAGCCCAAAAACGTCATTGAAAAGTTATTCTACTGAACAATCTTTCGAGTTGTGGGACTAGCTATATATGCATTTCCCTTGTTTTTATATAAAATAAAGCAATCAATGAATAAAAACATGAGCTTTACAAAATAAAATATTTTTCTATGTCTTTTCAAAGTAGTGCGTTTATATATAAAAACACAAGAAAATATGATAAATTAGGCATATTTTTGCCAATTCATTATTCCAGTGTTTTTATTTTGTTAAAAACAATAGGTTTACTAAAACCGTTTTTTTAACAAATCTAGAATAATGATTGAAGTAGTTTTCTACCCAATAACTTTAATGACTGATTCAAAAATCTTAGCATATAAAGATGCACTTGAATTCACGTGTCCTGCCTCTTGTAAAGCCCTATTATAAATGGCTGCCCACAGATATCCAAAAATCCATTAATCATAATAATTAATCTGATCCAATTATATTGCAAAGAATATAACAAATTGCAGAGGGAAATAATGATCTATCACTGCGGTATCATAGGGATGTGGGACTAAAGCAGTAATTAGACAGAGGGATTTTAAGTAGTACACGTTGTAATAACAGCTCATAGCTGTTCTGTTTGAATCTGATGATGTAATTAGAGACAAAGTTGAACACAGTGTTTTTGCTGGTGAAATCAAAGATGATCTGGGTAGAGAATGGGGCCGCTTATAACAGTCAAGATGTACAGGAAGTATTTTATTAAGTAGTTTAAAAACGTCTGTGGGATGAGAGCTGACCAGGTTTAGTTTTTATGCTACTGTAGTTACATCCTGTCTCAACATGTTTGAAAAGCAATAATAACAAGAAAAACTCTTGGGGAGTTCAGATCTCCGACAGGCAGCAAATTTTGTCCCATATTGTGACTTATACCTATAACAGAAACTTGCATATGATCTCGATCGTTACCAAATTTAAATGCTTTGTTCCTTTGTTTTCTTAAAATCCTTAGTTTTTAAAAATGGCACAGAGTATATATACACTCTGTGATGTTTATTCTGCTCTCACCTTCCTTATTCACGCTGATTTATTGTTTGATCAGCGGATTTAGATGTCCAGCGAGGCATGACTCACCTTTCCTGTGTTTTTGTCTTGTGTATAATACTTCTGGACTTGTTTGAGTCCGATGCTGAAGCTGTCATTAGTCACTGTTGCCACTATCTGGTTTAGGGGGGAACAGAATCTTTAAAAAAATTCTTACATGGATTTGGATTATGACCCACATGTCTTGTTTTTTTTCTAGGACTGAGCCGCACCTTTGGTAAAAGTTTCATCAAAATCTGTTCATAACTTTTCAAGTTATCCTATACACAGACAAACAAACACACAAACCTCCTTGGTGGGGGTAATTATATAAATCTTACTAACTGAAAATAAATAAGTTGTCAAGAAAAGAAGAATAAAAACAATATATTTGTTCTGCTTAAGTATAAAAAATGCTGGACAAGATGAAGGTAATCATCTACACCTTTATTCAGGCTGTTTGGTGCACATCCATCACTGTGTGGTTTGGCTTTTCCACAAGACTGTGACCCGTCCAGCAAGCAAACTTGACAGTTAAAAGTACATTTGATTCAAAGAATGAAAAACAAATAATGCTGGTAGTTACATCTTTGGCAGATACCATTTAGGCACTTTACATTTTTCAGTCTGCGTGAAATATCTGAAAATAGCACACCAACATGGTCAAATGATACACTATATTGCCAAAAGTATTTGCTCACCTGCCTTGACTCACATATGAGCTTAAGTGACATCCCGTTCCTAATCCATAGGGTTCAATATGACGTCGGTCCACCCTTTGCAGCTAGAACAGCTTCAACTCTTCTGGGAAGGCTGTCCACAAGGTTTAGGAGTGTGTTTATGGGAATTTTTGACCATTCTTCCAGAAGCGCATTTGTGAGGTCGCACACTGATGTTGGACGAGAAGGCCTGGCTCTCAGTCTCCGCTCTAATTCATCCCAAAGGTGTTCTATCGGGTTGAGGTCAGGACTCTGTGCAGGCCAGTCAAGTTCATCCACACCAGACTCTGTCATCCATGTCTTTATGGACCTTGCTTTGTGCACTGGTGCACAGTCATGTTGGAAGAGGAAGGGGCCAGCTCCAAACTGTTCCCACAAAGTTGGGAGCATGGAATTGTCCAAAATGTCTTGGTATGCTGAAGCATTCAGAGTTCCTTTCACTGGAACTAAGGGGCCAAGCCCAGCTCCTGAAAAACAACCCCACACCATAATCCCCCCTCCACCAAACTTTACACTTGGCACAATGCAGTCAGACAAGTACCGTTCTCCTGGCAACCGCCAAACCCAGACCCGTCCATCAGATTGCCAGATGGAGAAGCGCGATTCGTCACTCCAGAGAACGCGTCTCCACTGCTCTAGAGTCCAGTGGCGGCGTGCTTTACACCACCGCATCCGACGCTTTGCATTGCACTTGGTGATGTATGGCTTGGATGCAGCTGCTCGCCCATGGAAACCCATTCCATGAAGCTCTCTGCGCACTGTTCTTGAGCTACATGAAGTTTGGAGGTCTGTAGTGATTGACTCTGCAGAAAGTTGGCGACCTCTTCGCACTATGCGCGTCAGCATCCGCTGACCCCGCTCCGTCAGTTTACGTGGCCTACCACTTCGTGGCTGAGTTGCTGTCGTTCCCAAACACTTCCATTTTCTTATAATACAGCTGACAGTTGACTGTGGAATATTTAGGAGCGAGGAAATTTCACGACTGGATTTGTTGCACAGGTGGCATCCTATCACAGTTCCACGCTGGAATTCACTGAGCTCCTGAGAGCGACCCATTCTTTCACAAATGTTTGTAAAAACAGTCTGCATGCCTAGGTGCTTGAATTTATACACCTGTGGCCATGGAAGTGATTGGAACACCTGATTCCAATAATTTGGATGGGTGAGCAAATACTTTTGGCAATATAGTGTATATTAAACCAATTATGAATCAGTTTGTCTACATAGCTCCATGCAAGAAAAGGTAATTTAAAAAGTACACGGAGCCATTTTCATGTGATTTATGTCTTTTCATATCAAAGTTATTCAAGCTATTACAACTAAGACCACTGATGATCCACTTACAAAACAGTCATGAACTGTTATGGAGCTCTGGAAGTTGTTTTCCATCTATTCCTTAACCTGCATGAAAAAAAGAAAAGGAATTAAGAGAAATGTCAAATTATTTTATACATTATGTGTTTTAGTCTTCCAGTGAATCTGTTCCATTATTTCTAAATTAAGTTTTCATATTAAAAATACAATTTTTATGTTTCTTAGTTACAGAATTTTAATTTGAAGACATTTTTACTTAATTTTTACAAATATACTGTGGTAAATTATTGATTTTAATTCTTTAATGATTTGTTAAATCAAAGGTCTAAGAGTTGATTGGACATCTTCTTGCCACACCCCTTTAAGAGTTAGCTGTAAATTTTGGAGGATTTCCCATGTCTAAATAATAGGCGACTTCTATCGCTTGATAAATTTACTCGGTAGTTAATGATTTCAACCTCTGCTTTACTTTCTGTAAAAAAAATACGCCATGCCCAGCATCCCAGAATGCTGAGATGCTCAAAATTACAACTTAATTATATGAACTATTCTACGGTAAAATACTAAAGAAAACAGAAAATAAATAGTAAAGAAGAACATAAAGTAAAATGAGCAAATGGTTCTCATGAAAGTAAGAGAAAAAAAACCTCCACTGCTAGCTTCTCAAGAGGACAGAATTAATCACCTGCCTGCCTCGCCGGTCTCTGTGCTAGGACCCGAGGATGGAGGTAATAAGACAAGCCCTAGAGGGACACAACGCAGAGTATAAATATCAGCTGCTGTGCATATGCAAATCACTCCTGGGTTTATTTATTTTTTAATTTCTTCTCAAAGGCTCAAGTGTGCTAATATCAAATAGCAAGCTTTTAGGGAGTGTTTAATGGCTGATGGTGGGAGGTAGGGGAGCGGCAGACACTGGAGCGGGTGCAGGTTCATGAGTAATTAAGGGGTGTTTTGCTGAGCATAAATAATGCTGTTTGTATTGGCTCTACTGAGGAGTAAGGCACTGAGAGAAGAAAAGGGGAGGATGGAGGTGGAGGTAAGGTGGGTTAGCAGTGGGATGTTGGACAGGAACAGCAGGGGTTAACCCCGCAACACAATCCAGTTAACCACACATTCTGAGAGCCTTTTTGATGTCCTACCGTATTCTGCTTAGACAATAAATAATTCTTAATAAGTGCTTAAGGCAGTTATTAAAGTTAGCACTTAGTCAAAATTACAAAGTAACATTAAATTTAACTGTTCTGTAAAAATTTAAAGAAGAGGAGAACTTCAAACTCGTGAAAAAATTTAGAAAAAAAAACAACTAAAACTGAAATCAACAACAAATCTAACGTCCCATTTCGGAGAGTATGTATGTAAACCATGAATTTAGGGATAAGCATAAATGAGTTTTAAAGGTTAACAAATAATAACAGCTGCTATGTTAATACAAACAGTGCATAATGCAAAAGAAAGGAATATTCTGATGAAATTATAAAAAAAATATATACTTACCGGAATAGAAATGAACGGTTTGGGACCATTAATTCTGGTTGTTTTGTTAGTTGTAAATCATAGCACTGATGTAATTAAGTATTTGACTATTAACATGTTTACTACTACAGGATAGCAAACAAACAAATTGATGATTAAGTTTACCCAAAGTGGCTGATGAACTTACCAGCTGCACTTTTCCGAGTCCCACATGCACCCTTAAGTAACTAATACAAATATTTCTGTGTTTAGGAGTGCTGTGAGCAGGCTAGGAACAATAGCGGGGCAAATAAAACAAATATTATATTTAATTCAGCACAACTAAAAGCTTATATAACCAGACACTAAGATGAGTTTGAGTCATATATCTTTTTATTTTCTGCCTTGGCACAACTTTGTACTTTATTACTTTATGCCTAGATGCTAACCATATATTTAGGATACCATGAAAGGAACAATTTATGATAATCTAGAACCTTCCCCAAATTGTTGTACACTAATTCTATTTTTAAACACACCTTCAATTCTGAAAAACATTATTTTTTCTGGGAAAAAACAAAATAAAGATTTTTATTTTCTTGAAAACATAGTAAAAGCCTCATATTATATCTAGCATTGGACATCTATAAACCCTTTAGAAACAGAAGAAAGTGAGTAATAGAAAAGAACAATGAACAAAGATTAGTGTTCTAAGTTTTATTATTTGATATCCTTTACAAAGAGGTCAAACTGTTTTTTTTCGCTACATGGTTTCACTCTAAGTTTAAAACTGTGCAAGAAACCGAATTAAGCTGGTAAAAAAAGGGAACAAAACTGTTTTGGGTGTATGTGTGAAACCTTTCTCTTCACTCACAGAGTTGCCAATCGTTATGTGTTGTAAGATGCCTGTATTTATGGAGAATACTGTACCAGCATCAGCATTAAGTACAAACACATATATATTTGCTTCAATGGTCAGTGAATAACTCTTCTCTCCATAACATTAGCAACAACGACACAAAAGGACATATTCAGCTTTTTTCCCTCAGCATGTTCATTGGTGTTTTAAAACCCTTTGTTTGTGTGGATGTGTGCAGCTTTGCTTGCAAATGCATCAGTTCCACTTATGATATTTTCCCATAAAGAAGCATGAAATTTAGCAATTAAGGGTAAAATTGCTACAAGTTTTTATATGTAATTAGAGAAAAAATGTGGACTTTATTTCCCAGCGACATTTATCATGTTTCCTGTTAATACAATCAACACAGCAGGAGAAGAGCAGTAGATTTGTCATGAGAGAGACACTGAAACCTCAGGAGAAAATAAGTGATTCTAAACGGTGCTCCACTTTATGAAAGTGTGATTCAATATCACAGCGAACAAAGAGGGAATAAAGACCTCCTTTTGCAGTCTTAGAAGCCACAGAGGACTGCGCTTTTGAAGAGAACCAGATTCCACAACACAAGCTTGCAAGTTCCTCTGGGTGCAATTATACCATATCTGTCTGATAACAAGTGGCTATAGGTAAGAGGGACAAGGGGACAACCTCTTCAGTGAAACAATTTAGCTGTCATGACTGTGTGGCAGGAAGCAGTCTTGTTTGGGGAACAAACCGATCCCCAGAGTCTGGAGATAATCATGTCCGGCACAAAGAACCGATAAATCAATCTGGTTTAACAACCTTGTTTTATAAGCATCTGTTTAACTATCAAGCAAAACTATAAATAGACATCTAAATAAAAAGGCCCAATTCACATGGCAGAGGAAGCACTAGTTCAAATTAGAATCTTCATCAGAAATTCTCTCATAGAGGAAACATGTTTGGCAAGAAGCATGTTGTTTTTATCTAGACAACACCACCATCTACCAGGGAAATAGTCAGTTTAAGGAAAGTGTAGTGTTAGGTGTGTGTGCATTGTTGTGCAGGATGTTATAAATGTAAAAAAAAAAAATTATAAAATAATTGCCATGGAAACAATTACAACAAAACAGTTAGAACCTGGTGTAAGATATTTTGTATTCATTGATGAAAATTGCAGAACTTAAATATGAAGAGCACAATCTAACCTGAAGATATTAGAAAAACAACAGAGTTTCATTAACATATGAAATATAGTGCTCAAACACCAGAAGAAGATGCCAGCACTGATGGTGAGTCGTATTGGCTGTCAGCAGGGCAAATTTCATTCCTTTCGGTTTTGGATGTTGCACACCTGCGTTCAGTGGCATTTAGATTCTTTCCACTGGAGCTTAATCCCTTTTCTGTGATATCTCTGAGTTACTTTAACTGCACATAAGTGTGATTAAAATTATTTCAGGAGCCTTGAATTTCTACAGGGAACAATTTATGTTTTTCTATTCATGGTAAGGGGTCAATAGCCTAAAACTTGCTTAATTCTAGTATGACTTCCTTCTCTGTCTCCCCTGATGCTTTTATTTCTCTGTCTATATCTCCTCTTTACTGCTCTCTATGTCATATGTTTCATCATACTTTTACCGTTTTTGGCTATAAACGTACAGCATGACACAATTGTATTTTTTTTTGTAGCTAGGCGAAAGTATCAGAACTAGAACCCCGGATCTAGATTGTTGAATGTCCAGGAATTAGACCACAGTGGACAGCTCACAGCCATCAAGAGAAGCTTCAAAGCCACAAAATGTTCCTCAACAGTTCTCAAGTAGCCATGGTCCTAAGACGGCTGAGTGATGGTATGTAGAAAAAGCACTCAAGGACCCCTGTCTACTAGTCACCACCAACCTGTCCATGTTTTTAACCAATTTTACCCGCTCAGTGAAACACCCCGTGAGTTCTCTGGTGCCATTTACTCTAGTAAATGGCACCAGAAGTCACAAAAGTCAAATTTTTGCCAGGGACCAGAACTGGCAACATCGAATCCAACCTGAAACTGCTGGCTTAAAGCCAATTTATACTTCTGAAGCATAGCATCTACAACCGTCAAAATCAACCCCCCCCGCCCAGTTTCTGCAACCATTGTCGCTCACCTTAAAAAAATCCTGACAACACGTTGGATGATACCCGTGCAGACCACAAGTGGAAGTTTGCAGACAAAAAGCAGCTGTGATTGGTCCTTGGTATGCCTTTCCAGCTATCTGTGTGGTCGTCCTTCTCTGTTTGGTGCCGGGTCACTCCATTTTAAAAACCGAGAAATAACAACAATGGATACTCTAGATTCATCTCTGTGACCTTAATATCTTCCAGACACACCATTGTTGTTTTGGAAAATAAACACTCCCGCTGGCACCACTGAAGAAGTTCTCGTGAGCATCCGGCGAAGTTCTTGCAAGTTCTCGAATAGGCTCCCCCTTGCTCTTTGGCGGGAAACTGCTGTGACTTCCTAGAAATTCCAGACCAACGTTGCAGAAGCATACCAGCATAACTGGTTTGCAGCCAGACACAAGCCACATTTGATGTGACGGTTGCAGAAGTATAATCTGCCCTTAAGGATACGGTTGAGACTTATATTGACGTTGGTAATAATGATATCCAGTACAAGTAATCAGAGGTCTCTAAAATGTTGCTTTGGTTTGCAAGCTTTCCAAAACAATGTCAAACACAGCAGATCCTAAATGCTGCAGGCCACACATCTTATAAAAATTAAAAAGACGCATCATGCTCCATATTGCACTAGACATCTAATTGCTCCATATTTCCTAACAGAGCTCTTTGCTCCCAATCTGCAGGTTAACTATTGGTTCATTGGATTTCTAAAAGTCTTTTAGTTATCAGGCCCCTCCCATGTTAAGCCAACTTTCAGTTTTATTCTATAAGGCAGACACAATTTTCCTTTTTGATAAAGTTTATAGATATCAGCAAGTAATAATCACTGGATCATAAAAAAATTATTTTCGTCACGATCACCGAGTCCGGGACTGGCCATTTTTGCCCAAATATAGTAACACCTCACTCCTGACATCTTCTGGCAGCAAGCCTTGCGCAATTCTCCCAGCTTTACAGGCAAAATCAGTGGGAACTACTCGACACGGCTGATATCAACAATTATGGGTACACTATGCAACCGGTGTTGATTTTCCAGCGAGGCTCCCCCCAGAGGGCGAAAGTAAAAGTGCACTGTCATAAATATGCACAGCTGTTCTCCTGGTTTCTCCGTCAAGCCAGGCGCGGTTGTTTTGAGCTTAGCAGACAGGCGAACGCAACGAATGACTAAGCATCTGACGCACGTGACGCGCCGCAAACGCGCTGCTGCTCGAGATGGAAACATTGAATTTTTGTTGCTCGACGTGCCGCGTCAACCAATCAGAGAAGCTGATCTAGGAGCTGGCAGGGAGAGAGACACAGCACTGATGATCAGAGCGCTATCATCACTCCTCTTAGACAGTTTATTGACGCCTAAATTAACTTAAAATGCAAAAATCTGCCGGCAGAGTATGTTCGCTTTTATTATCCTGCTGCCTGCAGTTTGGATTATTTAGATGAAAAACACCTACCAGCTGCCGCGGTGAACCGCGAGGAGGCGACCCGGCCAGAGGCTGCTGATGAAGGGATTCCTACTGTCGGCGCACCACTGGTATGTGGGGGTCTGAGCGGCTCCGACAGAAAAAATATTGTAAGGCAGGATGATAATCTGAATGAACTGACTGCACTGATTACGTTTTCAGGTGTATTTTCTCACTTAAAAACATATTAAAACTACTTTATTCCCACTGATCACAGCAAATATAGCTGCAAGGCAGAGAAAGGATAGTGAAGCTCCGCCCAACGCGCGTCAGACACACTTTTGCACCGCGCAGCCAGAGCAGCAAAGCTGCTTCAGCCGCGCGTCAGAAGGTTCAAGCAGTAAAAATGAAGCAGCAGATGCGATTTTGCTGCTTTTGCTGCGTCCGGTGTGAAAGCAGCACTGCACAAAGATCGCCACTGTGCTAGCAACGAGCATGCTTTTAACTGGGGGGTGTAGCAGTTCTCGCCGTAAAGCAAGACCGACTCTCGCGAGACTTCTGAGCCTGTGGGTGCGGGTCGGTGCTCCTGCAATTGCAGGTGCGGTATTTCCCCCACAGACCACCAGGGCGGCCGAGAATACCTTTGTTCAACCTGAAATGACTCATTTAATCATCCAAAAGGTTATGGAACACATTAATTAACTGAAAAATGTTGCATAGTGTGCCTTTAAGATTTCGAGAGGTCTTCACCATTGAAATTCAAGAGAGCTATAGTTAAAATGACAATGCCCACTTGAATGGCATTAAGATGTTGTAATACATTGGGTAAAAGTGAAAAAAAAATGTGTTTTTTCACCTTTCCGATTCATGATCCTCCACGGAAGGGTTACTGCGGTCCTGGTCTTGGGATTGCCACCTTGAAGAGGGAGGATTTTCCATCAAACCTCTGGCCAGAGAAAAAAACATGTCATATGTAGCCAACATTTCAAAAAAGAATGTTTTCAAGATGATTTGTATAATGATGCATTGTGACAAACACCAGATACAGCACTGGGATTTGCTCAACAGCCGATACTACACCGTGAAACACTTATCATTTATTGAACGGAATGTAATAATTTTATCTTTAAAGTATTTTCAGAAGTTTTAATTCTGAATATGACTGGACATTTCCCTTAATACAAAAGATCTAATGCAACTGTATAATTATCAGAAGCTGGTTGAGGGGGAAAAAATCAAATGAATATATGCTAAAATATATATAACTGTGTATGAGGCACATATCCGTTCTTTTTTATTTTTAAATAAGCTTTAAGCAAATAAAAAATAACCTTTTATTAGGCACAAATATCAGGATTAAAAACTGTTATCAGAGACGTTAATGTAATTAACATATAATAAAGACTTAAAAACATCAGTCCATGTGTGGTATATCTATGTTTTATTTGGAAGTGACTATTAGCTTTTCAATGATATCGTATTTAAATAGATACACCTGCATTTCACGCATCTTTTGTGTATCCAACTTTTAGGGCTTAAAGTTTGAAATAAACCGGTGGCTAAATTTGGTTCCGTGCCTCACTTGCCTTGTGGGCTCCATGTTTCTGTAAAAAGATCCTCAGAAAACAAAGACAAACTTAGTAAAAAATAATTGAAATGATGATGATTATGCTAGTTAAGTGTTCTGATAATCTAAGACAGCTAAGGGAAAATAAAAAGCTAATTTTACCATCTCTACACGATAACTGCACTTCCCAAAGACTTGTTTACTTGTTAGACTTTTAATCAGCCAAGGTATCAAAGCCAACTCATGCCGAGACTGTTTATGACTCTCCGGGAGGTACTGTAAAGCTAACAGGGACTGGCACCACCTGTGCCTCCACCCCTAAGCTGCCAGCACTGTGGTGTGTGGCCCATCTTAAAGCGCATTAGCAGAGGCCATGACTGGAGCTCCAATAGCTCTGGTCATGCTGGGGAAATGTCAGCTACAAAAACCAGCCAGGTCCACTGAGCCCTGAACCTGGCTCTGGCGCCCAGCATGACTCTGACATGATCATGGACGGCGGTTGTGACACATGTAAGCAATGACTCCACACAGCTATCTGATCAGCATTACGCCACTGTCAAAAGGCTCTGACTACAAGCGCGTGATGGGAACTGTGATAGGGCTCCCTCTCTCCCATGCGGAACATCCAAGACCTCGGTGGCTTTAACTCTCTGAAAGAACTAAATCCTTCAAAGAATCATCCTAAACACTTTGTTTATATTCTTTATTTGATCTTTGCATGATGCAATTATTTTTAATGAATGTACATGAAGATGTGAAATTCAGAGAAAAATAGGCTTTATTTGTCATCAGCTTGTGTGTGCATCAACCATCAATCATTGCCATCAGAATTGCCACAGTCTGCTGTCAGAGCCTATTACTGCTGAATTCATTTCCCTCAATTAATTCAAAATCTAACCCCCTGGCAGCAAACAATGTGTGTTTTTATATCCATCCGCCCACCTATTTGTCACAATGGACCCAGTGACAGTACAGTAATGCATTCATTATAAAAATGAGAAACAATAGTCCACACATATCATTAATTAAGTCAGGTCTGGAAAATGACAAATAGGCAACAACAGTGTGTTTTGCTCTGTAAATTAAATGCTAAATATATGTAAAATATTTAAAAAGATATGTTTCTTCACTTCACATGAGGAAAAAAGTTTGGCTAATGTCATAGACCAACATGCAACCCAAACTAAAAAACACAAAAACATTCAAGAGATTCACAGGGACATTAAGATGCAAAAAAAAAAAAATCTGTTCTAATGATACTAATGACATTTTGTGAACTTTTTTTTAATGACGCCCATAAAATACAAAAAATTGTAAAATGGTTATACATAATGTCATATATCATGTAACATAGCTATCTAAGTATACTTTATATAAACTAACATGATGAACACTCATCCTATGCAAAGATTATCTCATTCTTTTGCAATGCAAATATTCTTTCATTCTTGTGCTATATATATATATATATATATATATATATATATATATATATATATATATATATATATATATATATATATATATATATATATATATATATATATATATATATATATATATGAATATTACTCTCACAAACTAGATCACTTGAATAAAAAGGACAAAGAAATGTCATCATCAATCTTATCTGCATTCCCAACTCCACACAAACAGGCACAGATGAGTTCATAAATAGCAAAATGACAAGCTCTTATAATTAATAAACTGGACATATCAAATCTTTCCTTATCACAGAGGCTACTATATCATATTAAACAACAGTTTTGTCTTGTGAAGCACAGGCTGACTTTCATGCCTAAACTGTGGGTTTAAATCAATTAAGTGTGAACATGATTTAACTTCAATATATAATTTGAAAGTATAATTGCTCATAGGCATTAAAATGAACTCGGTGGGCTGCAGTCTCACCCTACTGTGCTTCCCATGTTGAGAAATGTCCAGTTTTAAGGATTAATTTGCATGTTTGAGGAGGAAGTCTTAATCTAAATCTTAAAAGGCATTAAAAGAAGAAAAAAAGACAGCACTTGTTCCCCATTGAATGCCACTTTACCAAATTCTTTACCGTGCAGAATTCACAATTAAATCTTTCCCGTGTCATGATTCCTATCTCTATAGCGGCTGTGCAGGGAGCATCTCACTGTGCATATTAATTACAAAGAGACTTGGTCATATTGGGTTACAGGGGTGCCGTGGCCACGCTTGCTAAGACAGGTCATTTGAGCTGAAAAGTGAAGGCTCCAAAGCCTGCTGTGTGAACCTAAGCTGTAGTCAGAAGGCAGTGGGTTGCAGTGACGGAGTCCTAATGTGATTACTAGTTCAGTAATAAATGCCAATTTCTCACTGGCTACTGCAGAATTCCTAAGGCAGTTCACATTAAGATGAAAATGTATCTATTAGATTGTGTTCATAACAGATTAGAAACTAGTAGCAGCCAATTATTAAGATCGTGTATGGCCTATAACTGTCATTTCTTTGTTTATTTTTATGAACTGAAAATGTATATCGATCTTCAGTTATTAAAAAGGCGAGCACAAATAATGTCCAGGTATACATAAAACAATGTTCCCTTAATGGTTGTGGTCAGTAGAGGACCTGCTACTGTATGTTGGCCTCATGATGGTTAGATGCTAAGATATGGAGTGATGTTAGGCTTTTGTGGCTTGCAATTCAAATGCTAAAATGTTATTGAAGTTAAGAGAGGGCAAAGAGGACAAGGACACAGATCAGTATGACTATATCTTTTTTTTGTTTGCGTTTTAAGGGGATACACGGCCATGATTTAAATGAATATAAAGGATAGCTGTGGATTATGTTTCTGCAATTGTATCTGTTCTACTGATAAGCCAATAAGAAAGACCTGATGGTGAGGATGCAGAAACCTTTTATGTAATTATTACTTACTTAAATATTTTGTCATTTGTAAGTGAACCTAGAAGCGTGAAATATCCATGGAGATGGCAAAGTGGTTATAAAGACAGGGATGTTGGAAGCTGGAGAAGTACCTCTCTTCTCCAGCAGAGTCCGCTGTGGATCCTCCTGAGCAGAGCCCTCTGCACAGCTGCTGCTCGTTACCATCATCAGGAGGACCCTCTACTTAAGCTGTCTTCAGACCTTGCCTCAACGCCGCAGTGTTGAGCCAGTTGGTTAGCACCTAAGCCCTGAACCTCTGAGAACTTTGCTTGCTCTGAGATCCTGACAGGATCCTAATCTTGTCTCTGTTTTTCCAGGAAAATCTGATCCTCCTTCGTGAAGCTCTGGAAGAACTTAACCCACCGAGCCTGCCCTCAGAGCCAAACCTGAAGACTTCCCCTGGATTCTCTTGCAGCTCTGGACCAAGAGCTGGAGATCCTAAGTCAAGGTCAGCTACCTTTCAGAAGCAAGACGCTGAAGCAGCTAACGGACTCAGCTAATCAGACTCTCTCCAGTTCCAACAACCTTCCTCTCCAAGATCCATTCAAGGACCCACAAGGTACAAACCAGAGACTATCAAGGGACAAACCGCTAAGAGCCCAGCTAACTAACTGTCTTCCTCACAGACTCCGGTGAACCCGTTTGCCCAGGACCATAACCAGAACATACTATCGTTGGATTGTCTTCAATAAACTCTGTTAACTTTTCATCTGTTTCCTGTGTCGTGGTGTTCTGCATAATTGGGTCACATTAGTGTACCGATCATGACAGAACACTGCGGCCAAACACAAGGCCCAGCAGATCACTTCACCCGCCACTTGGAAGAGCAGGCGGCCCAACTAAATGGACATGCCTTGGCCTTACGTGAGCTAAACTCCCGCATTGAAATGCAGAACCAGGTAATTCAAGGCTATGCTAATTACTTTAATAGTGCTAACGCCATACCGGCAGCGCAACCATTTCCGGGTCCAGTTCCACCTCCGCGGTCACCAGCAGTGACGTCATCAGAGTTCCGCCCAAGCCTCCCTGAAAAATTCTCCGGTAATATGAAGGATTGCAGAGGATTTTTATTTCAGTGCAGATTATTGTTCCAGAACTCTCCCAACAGTTTTTCGACGGACTTTAAGAAAATAACCTTTATTCTCTCTCAACTAACAGGAAGAGCTTTGGAGTGGGCCCAGGCCAGATTCCCCTCAGATGAAAGTCTCAACTGCCGATACTCTGATTTCATTTCTGAGTTCTCCCAGATTTTTAATCAAGAAACTGATCAAACAATTGACTCTCGTGCTCTTTTCAGTATTAAGCAGGGAAACTCATCTGTGGCTGATTTTTCGATCAACTTCCGGGTTAAGGCAGCGGCTTCCGGATGGAATCAAAGTGCTCTGAAGGGAGCTTATTTCATGGCCTTAAATGAGAATATTAAAGACGAACTGGCAACTCTCGACGAGCCAGCCTCCCTTGAGGATCTAATCAAACTAACAATTAGATTGGACAACAGAATTAGAGCCAGAAGCAGCTCCAAGTTAAGAAATTCTGGGCCTCATGCCTCTACATCTGCTTCAAATATTATGACTGTTTCTTCTCCTCCCACAGGGCGACCTAAAGCCCAGTCCCTCCCTCTGCCTGTTCAGGCTTCACATTCTGATGGTATGGAGGTCGAACCTATGCAGGTGGGACACACTCGGCTTACTCCTGAGGAGAGGCAAAGACGTTTTTTGAGCAGACTTTGCATCTATTGTGGTGAAAGTGGACATTTCATTGCTTCCTGCCCGGCTAAATCAAAAGGCAGGGCCCGCCAGAGGATCTGAGGAGTCTGGCGGGCCAAACCAACTCTAAGAAATCTCCTCGATTGATGCTTCCTGCCACTTTGTTTTGTGATAATCAGAACCTCTCCTTTTCTGCCTTTATTGACTCAGGCTGTGAACGGAACCTCATAGACTCTAACCTTGTTCAACAGTTGATGATTGAAACTGTTCCCCTTTCTCAACCTCTCCGTGTCTCTGCCATTGATGGGAAAAATCTCCACCAAGTTACTCATCAAACCCAACCCCTCGAGCTCCTCCTCTCAGGTAACCATCGTGAAACTATCACATTTTTTGTCATTCCCTCCGCATGTTCCCCGTTGGTGCTCGGATTCGAATGGCTGGAGAAACACAATCCACGCATTAATTGGACCGAACGTCACGTGGAAGCATGGTCTACGTCATGCCATGAGACTTGTCTTCGGTCGGCAGCCCCCGTGGTGGGGCCTCCTAGAGGGGGGGAGGAGATGGACTCCCCTGACCTATCTTCAGTCCCCTTTGAGTACCATGACTTGGCCCCGGTCTTCAGTAAGGTCAGTGCTACGTCCCTTCCACCACATAGACCATATGACTGTGCAATTGAGTTGTTACCTGGAGCACCGTTACCCAGCAGCCGTTTATACAACATCTCCAAACCAGAACGAGAGACAATGGAGAAGTATATTAACGAGTCTTTAGCTGCTGGAATTATTCGTCCGTCCTCTTCTCCTTTGGGTGCTGGTTTCTTTTTTGTTGGCAAGAAGGATGGTTCATTAAGACCATGCATTGACTACAGAGGGTTGAACCAAATCACTATAAAGAATAAGTACCCTCTACCTCTCCTAGCCTCAGCTTTTGAACCAGTTCAGGGGGCAACAGTCTTCACCAAACTGGATCTGAGAAACGCATATCATCTCCTCAGAATCAGAGAAGGTGATGAATGGAAGACTGCTTTCAAGACACCATTAGGTCAGTTCGAGTACCTGGTGATGCCTTTTGGTTTAACTAACGCCCCCGCCTGCTTTCAAGCACTAGTGAATGATGTTCTCAGAGATTTTTTAAATGTGTTTGTCTTTGTCTATATAGACGACATACTCATTTATTCACGGAACTTAACTGATCACAAGAAACATGTCCGCCTGGTGTTACAGAGGCTACTGGAGAACAAGTTATTCGTCAAGGCAGAAAAATGTGAATTCCACCAACCATCAGTGACCTTTTTGGGGTTTGTGCTCGAGGGCGGGCAGGTTAAGCCTGCTGAGGACAAGATAAAGGCGGTATTGGACTGGCCGATTCCTGAAACTCGAAAACAGCTTCAAAGGTTTTTGGGGTTCGCCAATTTTTACCGTCGTTTCATTAGAAATTATAGCCAGACGGCTCAACCTCTGACCTCTTTAACTTCGGTTAAGAGGAATTTTCAATGGACTCCCGAAGCTCAGTCTGCTTTTGACAAACTGAAATCTTTGTTTTCCAGAGCACCGGTGTTAATTCAGCCTGACCCTTCTAAACAGTTCATCCTCGAGGTTGATGCTTCGGATTCTGGCGTCGGAGCCGTCCTTTCCCAGAGACTCGACTCAGATCAAAAGATTCATCCATGTGCTTTTTTCTCCCGCAGACTCTCATCAGCAGAACAGAACTACGGTGTTGGAGATCGAGAACTATTAGCCATTAAGCTGGCGTTGGAGGAGTGGAGACACTGGTTAGAGGGAGCTGAGCACCCGGTTCTAGTCTGGACTGACCACAAGAACCTTGCTAGCATCCAGTCTGCCAAACAGGCCAATCCTCGTCAATCCAGGTGGTCCATTTTCTTCTCCAGATTTAATCTCGTTATCTCCTACAGACCCGGATCAAAGAATGTGAAACCAGACTCCCTCTCGCGCCTATACTCCGTCGATCAACCCGAGACTCCAGAGCCAGTCCTCCCGGCCTCTTGTACTGTGGGAGTCGTGAACTGGGAGATCTCCGATCTCATTAACTCCGCCCTGGCCACGGAACCCGACCCAGGTAATGGTCCGGCTAACAGAACTTATGTCCCGTCTTCCGTCAGGTCCAGGCTCATTCAATGGATGCACACTGCCAAATTCTCGGCTCACCCTGGAGTCAGTAGAACCATCGCTCTCATCGCCAGACGCTTCTGGTGGCCCACTCTCCACAGGGACGTAAAGGAATATGTGCTAGCCTGCCCCATTTGTGCTAGAAACAAGGCCTCGCATCAGCCACCCTCTGGTCTGCTTCAACCTCTTCCGATCCCTTCACGTCCATGGTCCCACATTGCCATAGATTTCGTCACTGGTCTCCCCGTCTCTCGAGGTATGTCCACAATACTCACCATCGTTGACCGTTTTTCCAAGTCCTGTCATTTAGTCCCTCTCAGGAAGCTCCCCTCGGCGTTCCAGACTGCTCAGCTTCTCGTGAAACACGTCTTCAGATTACATGGCATTCCCCAGGAAATCCTATCAGACCGTGGTCCTCAATTTATCTCACAAGTTTGGAAAGCCTTCTGTTCAGCTCTGGGTTGTAAGTCTGCTTTGACTTCAGGTTATCATCCACAATCCAACGGTCAGACCGAGCGCATGAACCAGCACCTTGAATCCACCCTCCGCTGCCTAACTTCCAACAACCCCACCGACTGGAGCCAGTATCTCCCTTGGATTGAGTACGCCCATAACTCCCAGAGATCCGCTTCCACCGGCCAGTCACCATTTCAGGTCAGTCATGGATACCAACCACCACTTTTTCCCGCAGATGAAAAGGAGATATCAGTCAGGACGATCAACCAACACATCCGCCGCTGTCAAAGGGTTTGGAAGGAAACCACCACCACTCTCAACAGATCATCAGAAACCTCCAAACGTTTTGCCGACTCTAAGAGACGTCCCGCTCCTGAGTACACCATCGGACAGGAGGTATGGCTGTCTACCCGGGACATTCCCCTCAAGGGAATGTCTCGGAAACTGTCTCCCAGATTCATCGGTCCGTTTAAGGTTTCCCAGGTCATCAGTCCCTCCGCAGTCCGTCTCCAGCTACCTCCGAGTCTACGCATCCATCCCACCTTTCATGTGTCTCAGGTCAAGCCCGTAGTCTCTAGCCCTCTGTGCCCGCCATCCGACTCCCCACCACCCGCCCTGGAAGTCGATGGTCACCCTGCATTCACCGTCCGTCGCATCGTGGACTCCCGTCGGCGAGGTCGCGGCTGGCAGTACCTCGTCGACTGGGAGGGCTACGGACCTGAAGACCGTCAGTGGGTTCCCGGCTCTTACATCCTCGATCCTTCCCTGATCGAGGAGTATGAGCGTTCCTGCCCATCTACTTCCTCCGGACCGCCAAGGGGCGGTCGTTGAGGGGGGGGTACTGTTGGAAGCTGGAGAAGTACCTCTCTTCTCCAGCAGAGTCCGCTGTGGATCCTCCTGAGCAGAGCCCTCTGCACAGCTGCTGCTCGTTACCATCATCAGGAGGACCCTCTACTTAAGCTGTCTTCAGACCTTGCCTCAACGCCGCAGTGTTGAGCCAGTTGGTTAGCACCTAAGCCCTGAACCTCTGAGAACTTTGCTTGCTCTGAGATCCTGACAGGATCCTAATCTTGTCTCTGTTTTTCCAGGAAAATCTGATCCTCCTTCGTGAAGCTCTGGAAGAACTTAACCCACCGAGCCTGCCCTCAGAGCCAAACCTGAAGACTTCCCCTGGATTCTCTTGCAGCTCTGGACCAAGAGCTGGAGATCCTAAGTCAAGGTCAGCTACCTTTCAGAAGCAAGACGCTGAAGCAGCTAACGGACTCAGCTAATCAGACTCTCTCCAGTTCCAACAACCTTCCTCTCCAAGATCCATTCAAGGACCCACAAGGTACAAACCAGAGACTATCAAGGGACAAACCGCTAAGAGCCCAGCTAACTAACTGTCTTCCTCACAGACTCCGGTGAACCCGTTTGCCCAGGACCATAACCAGAACATACTATCGTTGGATTGTCTTCAATAAACTCTGTTAACTTTTCATCTGTTTCCTGTGTCGTGGTGTTCTGCATAATTGGGTCACATTAGTGTACCGATCATGACAAGGGAGGCAGCATTGAAAAACCTATTTGATGGGAACTTCTGACCGAATCTAGTTTTAGAAACTGATCCCAATCAAACTGACCTTAAGGCTTTGGAGAAGCAATTTAGCCTTTATATTTTGCTTCACTGATTGTGTATAATGTTATTGGAATGAGTATATCATAAGTTTCTTGCAAACCTTTAAAACTCATCCCCTTTGAAAACTTGAACTTCAGCTAAGCTCAATTTGCTTAGCCAATGAAATTTTTGTATGAGAAATCCTGATATACACAAAAATAAATTTATGTGATATTTTCAGCACACAGTAGCAGGCACCTGCAGCAACTCTGCGTCCTTGACATAATTACACTTGTATTGCTACGGAGGTCATAATTCATTCTCTCTGTCCTGAAGTTTCATGCAAAAAAAATAAAAAAATAAAAATCTCAACATGCTAATGTCCAAACTACATTTGTTGGGCTGTTGAGGAAGCATGAATTAAGCACTACTCAGTATGTGAAGTGATGTCCAAATTCTGGGTTGTGTCCTTTTGAGGCATACCTAACAAGTTTCCACATTCTGATTAGCTCAGCAGAACTCTGATAGTTTACCTTGATAAATTAGAGGAGGCAAGATTTAATGAATGGAACACAGGGGTCACCTTTGTTTCTTGGGGTGATACAATAAGAAAAAAACAAACAGATTTTTCTTACTGCCACATGCCTCTCCTTAATAATCAGATTTCTCATCCTCCTTGTAATAGAGGGTGCACAGAATCTCATTACCTTCTCTCGCTGAGGGGAGAGAAGCAACACTTCTTCTTTGATTCCACCGTTGAAAAAGAGGGGAGGGGGGAACAGCGGTGGTGGTAGAGAAAGCATGGGACACGTAAAGTTCTGCTTATTTGCACATACATTGACATCCCCTTAAAGATATGTAAATGACTCAGGCAAAATCTAAATGCTAAAGCCCAGACCATTAGTTTTCCACTTCATAATCTCCACATGGGGCCGTTAGAGGGATAATGTACCATACAATGCATGGTTTACTTTTAATTAATAGAAAAAAAATGTATTTTGAATTGAATATTAAATTTAGATTAATGTGAAAAAATCCCCCACATCTATGAAAATGTATGGTTATGATCTTTTGTTAGAATGAGACAGCAACACCTATGCAGAAAACATACTTAATACACATTGCATGTTTTAAAAGGAACAATGAAAAAAAAAAAAGACAAAAGAGGTAAACAATATTTTAAAAGCTTTCTACATCAACAATGTAGGAGTGACCATAAAAAACTGACTGGCTCAAATAAGTTTAGCTCCTTAAGGCTATTAATAACAGAATACTCTATTATAATCATGGCATTAGCTGACTGCACACCATGCATACTTTTACTCTGAGATATATGCTTATATTAGCAATCTAACATGTTCATTATGACATGGTTTAAAGTTCATTTGTTTAATGGTTAGAATGCATTTAAGTTCCCTCTATGAGATTTTCCTTAATATTCTTGCCTTTTTTTCCCCACAAAACTATCTGGTAGAAATATATATTACTGGGTTTAAAGGACCTATGATCAAGCATCTTTTGAGCTGCTCTCATACGGTTATCTCATCAAAGAATTCTGACATATCTAAAGTGCAATAATATGTATTTCTGTAAGTTAAGAATTTAGTGTGAAATTCTTTAAATGTTAAATATTAACTTTTGTCACATCTATGAAGTTAATTTATGTTTTTCTATTATGACAGATGATTTGAAATGTATTCTTCTACTGTTTAGTTAATAAACATTTTACAAGCATAGCAATTACAAGACTAAAAAAACTTGATTACTCTTTATTAATTTAATTTTCTGCCATCTTGGGCTGAAAGTTCTTTCATTGTGGGTGCATTGCAAAGGGTACATAAAAATATTTTATTCCTTAGGTAGTAAAATAAAATAGAGCTGGGGTCTGTTTTGTTTTATGAGGGACCAATTTAAAAATTAAACAAGCTTTTATCAACCAAAAAGTAAATTTTTCTTATATGTTTGAGAGGAACAGACTAGATGCAATGAATAGCCTGCTGTTTTTCCACACTTAGCTATAAAGCAGCTCAGGTGTACAATTTTTGTTCTGTATTTTGTTCCCAATTCATCAAGTTTAAATGTGATTATAAGGGAGTTACTCAGAGGAGCTCTAGTTTTATAAATACAGGATTATAACATTTGTTTTGTATTTATTCTGATTCCTTACTAACTACCAGGAGCATGTTTAGTTTTATTTTTTCTATTTGAGAGGGAAATAATTAAATGCACAAATTACAACTTTGGTGAGTGCATGTCTTTCTTTTACATTAGGCTGAGTTACTCCAAGCTATAGGTCAGATACTAACTTTAGGTGGTAACATAGATTACTAGTTTTAAAATTAGGAATTTCTGAAATATAAAACAACATTTCATGGGAAATCCTAGGTCATTGAAGTGTTTCATCCAGGAAATTAATCAAAAGGTATTTCAGCATAGTAAATACTTATGATTTTGCACAGTTATGCAACCTTTTACAGCTATTTGATTTTCTATATTATCTCCTCTATTACATCTTTCAGTAAAACATTGCAGAATTAATGTCACTTTACATTTAAAAAAGTTATGATCCCATTTTTAACATTGCAAAAGCCTGGCATTCTATGTCAGCTGTTTCACTATCAAAAATATATTGATAATATTTAGAAATCTACACCATTTTTTTTTTATTTTTTTTTTACAATTTATAATCATCTTGCCATCCAGTGACAAAATACAACTGCATCACCATTCTACTTATGTAGGAGTGCAGTTTCATTTCCTGCTAAACCTGGCTAGCAGAGATCTTTTGAAATTGACAGAAAATCATGCCACAATTGTCAAATCGTTGAGACAGCTTAAATGTTGCACAATGAAATGACTAATTCAAATGTTACAGTACATGGTTATCACTGTAATAACACAACTCGTGCTATCTTAATGCCCAGTCTTTGCACAGATGAAAATCAGTTCATATCACAGGACAAAATTCTTAGAGTGGCACCCATAAAAGGGCAGACCCTATTTAGTGAACAATAAGTTTAATAAAAATAACAATTCAGCTATTTTTAACCACTTAGGGCACTTAGGGCACTCATACACTTGGTATAGCTCAGTGTTTCAAATTTAAAAAATGTGTTTATCATATTTTAAAAAGATTCAGAACAAACATTGATATTCTAAATATTGATTAAAAAAATTCTGTCACTGCTGTACCTTCTTTTGCAATGCTTTCACAAAATATCAACATGAATGTGTACTGTTTTCCTTGAAAGCTTTGACATAAATGTAAACAATGAATAGCAGAATGACACAGTGCATGTACCTTCTAATCCCCAACTGGAAATATTCCTGGCATCTTCGAAGAGGAACATCTGTTTAATTCCTTTATGATGGACCACAGAGTGAAAGCAAAGAAGAAAGCTCCTCCACCACCCAAAGAACTCCAGTGCAGCATAACCTTAATTGTTAGCTGCACACTTCAAATGCCAGACTTTATTGCAAGGTTAAGCCCTTGTTAGCACTTCATACGTGCCCACTTCCTTTGTTATAAACCTATCTTTGTAACATCACAAACTTCCTTGATCAAAACACTTTCAGATTTTTTTTCCAGTAACAAAGGAGCTGAAGAGCTGATTGATGTTTGTGGTGTTAACACTTCTGCTTTTTCTCTGCTTTTTCTCTTGAATTATAGTGGAAAGCAAGACATTGGAAGGGATAAATCATTGCTTTGACATGGTGAGTTACAAATACTGTATTTGAATTATTGGGTTACAGAATAAAAAAAGGATTTGCCATAACTGTTATTAATATAATTCCAGGTACTTTTTTGCTATGCTTTTTGACATTTATTAACATATTGCTGGTTACAACATCCTCTATTAGCCACTAAAGCTAGTCATGTGTTTACCCAGGCACTATTGCTGCACATTAAGTCCTGTCAACAAAACAATGCTTCTCTTATAGGGAATGGGTATGTATTTTTTTTTCTTCAAAAACAGACATATTCTTATATGATTTTCATGAAATATAGTACAAATTGAAGCTGAGTAAATTGCTGATGTTATCCATCTTCTTCCACCTTTCGTCAGGGTTACAGAGTCTTTTGGGGAGGTGTGAATTATAGGGTTAACATTAGTTGCAGTATTTAATTAAATAAAATCTGTTTGTATGTAAGTAGTTGTATTTTTTACTGCAGTAGCCCAGACTAAATGCATAGCAATAACTCCTGTATGTTGACCCCGTGTCATACTACTGTATGTCTTATCCTGTTATACATATCAATGAATAAAATATCAGTTTTAACTCATTTTACATGAAGTTGGGATGGCAAATGCTATACTGGCCTGGCATGGATAGTTATGCACTTTTGGGAATTTCTACATTCGCAGGTTTTCCAGAGGGAGAAAAAATGTCTGTTTGAAATTTATTTGTGTCAGGACTCCTGTTTTTGTGTTTCTGTGTTTGTCTCCCTTCATCCACCAGGAGGCGCCTGGTTCTGGTCCGCCTCCTCAAACACCTGCTGATGGTTTCCTCGTTAAACGGAGTGTTCTTAAGCTGCTGACTGCCACTACTTCGACGCCAGAGTGTTTGCCAGTTTAGGGTACTCTAGCCAAGCTGAGTTTTGCTGAGTCAAGCTGAGTTTTTGTCAACCTGAGTTTAACTTTGTCTTTGCCTCTCGGCAGGAAGTCATCCTGCAAACTGGATTTCTCTGACCTTCACTCTCTGGAAGGATCAACTGAGCTTCAAACTGAGCTGGGGTTCAAACAGGAGGTTTGGATCCACTTTCCCCAAGAGATCGTTTGAGCTTCTCACTGTGAAAGGGATTATTCTCAACTACGACCCGTTCAAGTACCGCAGGAAATCTGAGTGGCAGTCAGTTACTCCGTTCACCAACTATCGACCCCATTCTGGGTAAACCCTGTTTCGTACTCCACCGAATCAGAGAAACACTGAAACCATGGCACAAAGACAGGAGTCAAGGATTCAACAACTTCTCTGGAAACATGAGTCGGCAACCAAATCCTCTTCTCCAAGTTCACGAGTCAAATTTCCCACTGAGCCTAAACTAACCACTGTGTCTTCCCCTCACTTTACAGTTCCGGTTGAGCAGTGTTCAGAGCAACACTTCTTCCTCTGTTTAACTTCTCCACTAAAACCCGTTAAACCATTTTCCCTGGTCTCTCTGTTTTGGTTTTTCTGCATTTGGGTCTGAACTTTTCAACATCATGACAATTTGTAGTATTTTATAAAACGGTCTTAAGACTCTACACCAATGTGCTTCATGTGAAAGACAGACTTTGGTTAAGTGTTTTTTAATGACATGCATGAAAGCATTACCTTTTGCACAGCTCTAATTGATCCCATAAAACAAATGCATGCCTCAAAGCAAGGAATACAGCAAGTATAGCGCTAAGTCCTATTATTACCTGCATTGAACTGGCTGTACTGTAAATAATTCAAATCTTTATGGCATTTACCTAAAATAGCTACATGCTTAGTGTTTTCTTCAATTCTATTTAGTTTATTTATATCGCACCAATTCACAACACATGTCATCTCAAGGCACTTTACAGTTCACCAGATCATCCAGTCAAATTGATAAAAAAAAAAAAGGTTTATATCTAAGGAAAATCAGTTGATTATTATTCATTATTTTCTCTCTACCAAAACCTGCACAGGAAATGTGACAAGGCATTTAGCAGCTCTTGTGCAGTAAATGACACATTTGTCCTCAGTTTGCATTGCACACAACAATTAATGCATGTTAATTCTTTATTATGCTAATTTCATTTGAAATGGGTTGCAAGGTTCTAACAGGGTGGCTGGGTGAGAGAGGGAATCCTTTGGCGACATGCATGCTGCTGCTGTTGTCTCTGGTAGTTCTCCTCACACATTCACATGTCCTCTGGTGTTAGATGGCCTTAATGAGAATGCAAGATCAAAACATGACACGCTCTCAGCTCATAAAAGTAATTGGGCTGTTTTCTTTAACTGTGAGGGGAAAACAAAACATTGTAACTGCATGTATTTGAATTAAAGTGCAAAAAGGATAAATAAAATCTGTTTTACTTTAAACATGAGCAACCAGGATGCTGAGAATATTTTCAAACGTGTTCATTTTGTAAGATATTTAACTTAAACAATACAAGCTGAGAGCAAAATATTGGTGCTTTTAATATTGACAATAAAAAAAACATTATGTTCTATACTAATATATTTTCTAGCTTTCCATATATAATGCTTTGATTTGCAGTAGCAGTGTTTTTCAACCCTGGTCCTCAAGGCACAGTGCTCTGCATGTTTTGGATGTTTCTGAGCTTCAGCACACCTGATTCAGATGATTGCAGTTCAGCAAAGCCTGATAATCTGCCATCAATTGATAACAGGTGTGTGAAAGCTGGTTTAGAGAACAATTTAAAAGGTGATGCTTCAAAGAATATTTACAGCTCTTCCTTTCACATTTGTTTTCAAGCTTAGACCATGTTTGAAAGTCCAAGCTCAAATTATATCTAAAGTCTGCCAAAAAAGAGGATAAAGATTTAACCAAGAGTAACGACTGTATTTGGTATGACAATTTTGGCCTTCAGCACATAAAACGCATTTAATTCAGAACAAAAACAGTGAATAAAAAAGTCTCCAGCTTGAAAGTTAATTCATAAAAGGAAAAGTTATATGGATAATTGTCCTGTGAGGAGTAAGTCGTTAAGAATGTTTAATGATTATCAGCTGAGAGACCTATCAAACCAACACACTATGGTGTAGTTTTACCACTTGTGTGGAGAACTGTAATTCTGAACTTCAGAACTCTAGCTGCATTTTGGTTTAAGGTAATATTCTACTCTGCTTGTGACCATCATTACTACCCTGATCCTAATTAAGATCGGCTTTACTAGTACTAAACAGACTGAACAAGAACTGGTTATGTTAGGAAGCCATACAGGAATTGAAGGACTCTGCATGTCCATCTATGGGTATTTTTATGCCTATTCATGCAACAGCATCCTGAGTCAAAACATTTCTCCTGTGCTTATTGGTGGTAAAAGCTTCCAACAGCTGATGCTGATTAAACCTATGGTAGAGCAAAAACTCTAGTTTGTCCTTCACCTTTGGGTTGTTATGCCCCTCAAATCCAAGGTTCCAATTGCTGTCTAATCTGAGAGCACCAACTGTATTTAATTAATAGCGCATTTTAATGGGGTAGGAACATTTTTCTCACCATCTGTTTACTTATATGGAGCACAGCCACATTTTCTGCTTGGAAGATCCTAATATTAAATGTGTTACCAATATACTGATTCTGTAACAAAAGAACAATCTAAAAAAAAATTTTCTTCTTGTTCCTTCTGAAAACTACGTGTCTCATCTGTCCAGTCTAAAAGAATTAGAGGTAATAATTTTGAGGCAATATGGAAGGTTTAGTTGTTCTTCAATTGCTGGTAGTAAGGTCTTCCTCTACCACCAAATGGAGCTCAAAAATGTATTTTTACTTTAGAAAAGGGCATTTTATATTGCTTATGCGATTTAGAACCTTTTTAATTTTTAAATAATTGTAAACTAGTATAACAAAGAAAGACATTTTTAAGTTTGACATCTTTTGTTTTTAAATTTCCATGCTTTGAATTCAGGCCTGTGCAAGCTTTGAGCTTAACACCTCATTGCAGAATCCCCCTGAGGAAAAAAAAAGCAATCTATTTGTTGGTTAATGTACTGTATACATGTGCTATAATGAGATACAATTAGATAAAGCTAAACTGTGTTTACAACTCCTGTATTAAATTTAAACATTTTTCTTAAGATTTAAATGACTTCAATGAATTCTATTGCAAACAAAATAAAATGCAGTACCCAATGGCGGGGGAAAAAATATATGAAAAACATCTTTTTATGTACTTCATAAAAGTGTGTCGTCCTATTAGTGTAATCCCCCATCCAGAAACCTGCAAATTGTGCACTTCTGGTTTTACAGTTCCACAAAATGACTTTAATTCCCTTTATTCTCCAGTGTTTCGGGGAATTCACTGAGAAAGGGAACAAGACATGGTTCGTACTGTTAAAGACTCTGGCAGTTGAAATATTTCACCTGACACGCGCCATGCAAGTCGCGTGGCACAGCCAACCACAACTGGGCCATTAAATATATGTAAATGAAGAGAAACACAAGAGAGCCCAGTATAATAGCACGCACAAGGGAGAAATGGATCCTGGGTAGTGATTAATTTATTTGATGATGCCCCTAGTGAGGAATTTTAGGTCACAAATGAAGTGACAGGATGACAAATTACCATTTTAAGGAATTTACTGGGAATCATTAATGAACAATTGTCAGGTAGTTTACAGCAGGCAGAGGAGACATAATAAATGTACATCTCTGTCTTTATCTGGGATAAATTACTTTATTCTTTTTTAAGCTCACTTTCCTTGTATTATCTTAAAGAAATACAGGGAGCTCTAATTTGAAAGCAAATATATTTAGGACAGGAAAAGGCTAAATTATTTTGCTGTTTGGTGGGAGGTAGAGATATAAATTTGAGGTAGATAACGAGAACCAGCCTTAAGCTTGTTAATCTGGATCACCCCCGCTGTGGTGGAACATTACAGTTTCTTATCTACAATGGCACTCAGAAACAGCAGCTTATCAATGTGAAACTTTTGTCCCTTTTTCTCCACCCGCAGCAAGATGAAGCTACTTCTTTGAAATCTTTGTCACTACTTCCAAGGAATGTAACCATGAAGCCACCCGGAGTGAACATACTGACTCAAGATGTCCCGTTGTCAAATTGATCCTAACAGCTTGAAAAATCATTTTCATTGCAATATACATCAAAAGCTCTAACGATGCTTTGTAATTTTAAGAACTTGTCCAATTAGAAAAAGGAGTCTGTAGTAGGATTTTCCTTTTAGAAAGAAATATATAGACTGCCCTTGGCATTATCTTAAACTGTAGCTTTGTCACTGACAAGATAAATCAATTCATTAATTAAAATTAAGCTCATGTGTAAAAGGCAGTATCAAAGTTTATTTAAGTGTTAAAGGAGACAGATGGTATTTTAAGAGTCGCTGTCAAGCTTGTCTGTACTATTCAGTTTGGTGCCTTTAAATGGCTTTTAAAAGGCAGCGGTAAAAGAGAGCAGAGATGACAGGAAGAATCTCTACTGCATGTATTAATTCGACACATTCCTTGATTTCCCTTCTGGGCCCCTTCAGGAAAAGCCAGTGCTTCAGCAACTCAATGGTGCATTACAGTAGGTGTGACAAATATTGTTGCTCTTGGAAGTGCTAGTTGGTTTACAAATGACATGTCACTGGATGTCTGAAAACACTCATAATAGCAATTTCTCATAGCAGAAAAAGTGTCCCAGTTTTCTTTAAGTGAAATATCTTTTTCTTTACTTGACGTGTTTAATATTGCTGAGTTTAGTAAACGTGTTACATAATTTTTTCAATAATGTAACATTTTCTTAAACTGATACAAAAGGCAACTGTCAACCAGCTCCACAGGCGGCCCCGTCCACAAAACACAAAGACAGGCAGACGAGTACATGATGAAGAGAGCACATCCAGTTAGTCACAGTCAGAGAAACAGGACTACACTGAGAAACAGGCCGATCTCCAACATCTATAAACAAAGGTGTTGATCGCAGCAGCACATGTGATATTTCTCTCCAGGATGGTGTCACTGCCAAATGGTAACAGACCAGATGAAGCTACTTTGAGAAGAAGCAAAGAGAGATTGTTGTTAGAGATTGTCCTAAATAATTCTGCAAAGTGGGAGAATAGAGATAGAATGAAGCAGAGCAATGAAAAGGGGTCCCTATGTTCTCCAGACATATTACTAATAATTTGTTAACAGTGGCTTTTTGTCGAGCCTTAACTGTTTTAGATAATCAAATAATGTTAATTAGACAAGACTAAGGCTACGTTCACACTGCAGCCTGAAGTGACCCAAATCCGATTTTTTTTTTTGCCCATATGCGACCTGTATCTGATCTTTTCATGGCTGTCTGAACAACACAGATCCGACTTTTTTCCAATGCGACCCAGGCCACTTGGCTATGTGGCCCTAAATCCAATATGAATTATCTTTTCAAATGCGACCTGTGTCTGAACGGTCAGATTCATCCGACCTGAACGTCATTAATACCCAACAAAGGTCACTATTATGCGTCTTGCTACGCAGAAGCGGCAAGAAAAACAACAACCATGGCAGATGATGATGCGGAGAGCAGTATTTATGTTTAACCATACTGAAAAGATTGTGTTTTTATGGTTGGAAAAGACCGCTAGATGCACGCAGGCACTAACATCCAAGTTTATTTCCAGAAAAAAAGAGCACGTTGGCCTGTGACGTCATTGCGTCCTCTACTGCTCATGCGGGACACCTGCGTAGTATGACTGCAGTTCACACAGGAGATCACATACAGGTCGCATATATTTCGAAATATAAAGGGCAACGTAAAAAATTTGGATTTCGCAAAAAAATTGGAATTGAGCAATTAGCCTAAGTCTAAGTTTAGGGTCCAGTCCCATTTCTCTCACTTGTACTTGTTTTAGACCCTAGCACTTGGTTTTGCGAGTGCACTTATAAGGTTTGTGTGTCCCGATAATTTTAAGAGTTTGGGGGAAGTGCCCTCAAACCCTTAAAATGATCCCTTCAGAACGAGTAAGGTTGGGAGCTGACTTCGGAACGGAATAGCTTCCCAGAACTTATTAAGTTAAAGGAAAAATCCTGTCTGGTTGTTAAAATGAACTGCATAAATGTTAGTATACTTTTACAATTAACCACACATTAAAAAAAACATGTTGGGACATCTTAGTTACAGTAGATGTTGTCATGGTTTTAGTTTTGTTCAAGTTTTATCCCTGAGTTTTCATTGGTGTTATTTTTCATTCTTGTGTTCTAGGTATTTTTGATTGTATTTGAGTTCTTAGATATTTCCTGTTTGCCCTTTTGTGTCGGTCTCCTTTTCCCTAGCTCCCTTCTTGCCTCTGTTCACACCTGCTCCCAATCTGCTAATTAGCCTGGTCTTTGTTTCTCTCTCCCATTTAGTCTCCTCCTGCTCAGTCACTCTTTGTGGATTTGTCGTCATTACTTTGTCCTCTTCGTGTTGTGAGTATTCCTAGTTTTCAGCATTTTTGGATTATTGTAGATTTATGTTTTTGGATTTTTGCTTTTGTTGTACTTTTGGTTAATTAAAACCTTTAAGAAGAAAACTCCTTCAGCTTCAGTCTGCATTTGGGTCCTGTCAAGCCTCCACCCCACTGTGACAGTACAGACCAGCCAAGTGACTGAACAGTAGGAGACTAAATGGGAGAGAGATACAAAGACCAGGCTAATTAGCAGATTGGGAGCAGGTGTGAACAGAGGCAAGAAGGGAGCTTAGGGAAAAGGAGACCGACACAAAAGGGCAAACAGGAAATATCTAAGAACTCAAATACAATAACAACAATACTTAGAACACAAAAATTGAAATAAGACCGATGAAAGATCAGAAATAAAACTTAAACAAATAATTGGAGGGCGGATAAAGTTGTGAGGGCTTAAAGATTTGAGATTAATTTGGTATTTAGGGTAAATGGAGGATCAGTTTCCGGCATGTGTTTACTATGGAGTTAGTTTGTTTATTGTTGATATGATTTGCAGATTATATGTATTGCTTTATTTCAATACATAACGTGAATAAAGAGGATTTCGTTTTATTTATGTGAAATGTTATAAATAACATAATGGATTAATTAGTTATGCCAGTTGTGTAAAAATAAAAAAAAGTAAAAAAAAAAAAGTGATAATGCTATGACCAGAGAGGGTTGTTTAATTTTTGTGATATTTACTGCTCTATTGGTTTTCATGAAGGATGTTGTTACAGGCCATGTGAAGAATATTTGAAGGTTTATTTCAGGTTCAGTATTGCAGAAGGAACAATTTGGATTTTTTCAAGATATTTAGCGATTTCATTATTTGTGGAATAGATGTTATACAGAATTTTGAAATGAATTTCACAGATTTTATTGTTAATGTGGTATTGATAAGGTGGTGACCATGATTTTCTGCAGTCTATTCTATTGAAAATGGAGTTCCAGTAGAATTTGCCTTTTGGTTGGAGGCATGTGGATTGGTGAAATGTGGTTTGCATATGTGTTTGTTATTGTATTTGGTGCCAAGAAAATACAGTCTATTAAAAAACAATTTGGTGGTCAAAGTTGGAGTAAATTGTGATGAGTTTAATAAATGTTAGTCCATTGGGGATGCATTGTATAATTGATTTGTATTCCTTGTATCTTATTGGAAACTGATATTTCAAAAGTTGTCTTAACTAATTATATTACCATGATTGTGGATTAATTTAGAGATAGTTGTGATACCTTTATTTATCCATGCTGGCTAAATTGACTTTTTACATTTTGAAATATATCTGTTGATCAATATTATGCATGTGTTTGGTGAAAAGTATAATGAGTATGGCAGAAATTCCATGCAGAAGGTTGTGAGTCAGCTAGTGGTGTCCCATTTCTTAAGGAGAAAAGTAGTGTTGCACCAATACCGATACCGGTATCGGGCATGGTCCTGATACTGCACTAAAATGGTGGTATCGGCGAGAACCAACAACTAGGGCACAGATACCCAGTGTTGGGAAAGTTCTCTTTCTACGTGAACTAGTTCAAAGTTCAGTTCACACATTTTAAAATGAACTAGTTCAGTTCATAGTTCACAATTCCAAAAAACGAACTAGTTCATAGTTCTTTTTTTTTTTTTTTCATATATTGCTCAATTACACCATAGCCTACTGTAGAACCACAGACAGCGATTATTTTATCAGTTGTAACACTGAAACTGTGCGTCAGATTTCATCTTCATATCCAGTTTTGAATCCTTATCCAACCAGGGTTTACATTAGCATTGAGGGGACAGCATTTCCCCATTGTTGCTTTAACGCTTTGTTGCTGTCCATTCACTTCACACTAGTAGCAGCTGCAGCTTTCACCCCTACAGTATATTCTCAAAAACATCAGGAAAAATATGCTGCTTGAATGGTCTTTTTTATGAGTAATTATTAAAAGAAAAATAGGAAAGTAGTCTTTAAGGTGCAAATGTTTTTTTTTATTTTAATAATTTTTTCCATTTGAAATTCCATTTCAATACATACTAAAAAGGAATACTGGAATCCTGGAAAATTATACCAGGCAGGTTTAACAAACAAGTTACATGGATAGTAAAACCCTCAAGAACAGGGGTCTTCTATGTTTTCCAGACCAAGGACCCCCAAACTGATGGCGAGATGGAGCGGGGACCCCCTATTTATATATATTGTATGAAATTGTGTCCTATAGTCACTCTATTACAGATGGAGTAATGTAAAGAAATTAATTTCTCCCTGGGATTATTAAAGTTTTTCTGATTCTGATTCCTGGTTGATGGGACAGGTGTTGTGAAGGAAACGGTGCCCAGCTTGAAAGAGCTCCTGTGTGTCGCTGAATGTGAGCATTGATGACTGAAAGACATCTTTTGTCTCCAAATATCTGTTTACTACAGTGTGTTGATTTCATGTTAATGAGTACTTAAAGACATTTCAATAAGTGGGAAAAAAAATTGCAGGGGGGAATATAAAAATATCAACTAACCATGCAGATCCACATGCAGTACCTCCGTAGACCCCCTAGGGGTCGCGGATCCCCCGTTGAAGACCTCCGCTCAAGAAGATTTTACTAACACAAACTGAGGGACCAGGCTGAGGTAGGAATTTAAGGTTACTGAAGTGCGGATTTTTTTACTGAAAGCCGGCGGGCAAACTTGTTGCCATCATCCTCACCGACCACCTGGTCATAAAACAGTTTTAAGTCGCCTCCATGCTGCTGTTGCTTCCACGCATTTTATTTTGATGACGCACGCGGCTGTAGGCTACGACGCTGGTAGCTGGTGTTGCCAGATTGGGTGTTTTTCCTGCTACGTATTAAGGCCTGTTTACGGTGTGATTTAGCCGGGGTTTCGCCTGGAGGGCTCTATAGAAATCTGGCAACCTATTGAACGGAGCTGAACTGAGAGAGCGTGCCGTTCACAGACACCAGAATGAACGAGTTCTCAATAACGTTCATCAGGCAATAATGCAGTACGTTCAGTTCACGTTCACCCAAAATATGAACGAGTTCATGAACTTTCGTTCAATGAACGCGTTCAGGCACAACACTGCCGATACCATCTTGAGAGCCAAAAGTTTATTAAAATATTGTCACCCATTCCAGGTAGGCAATAAAAATTTCTATTGGAATTACTTTGTATTAGTCTTTTTTCCCTGCTTCACAAAGGTAGGCAGCAGCTTGACAAAGCCATGATGGGAATTATTTTACATCCAAGTAGTATGCGGTTCTTCATATATACACACACACACACACATCAATTTCAAACAGATGGTATTGGTATGGTATCACTGTGGAGGGAACTCACTGGAGTGTTCTCAGAACCAAGTGAGAGAAATGGGACTGGACCTAAGTCTAGACTAATGATCCCATAACCAACAAATTATTTCTGCAAACTTTTTGTGAGTCTTTTACATTAATAAATTTTTGTAACCCCTCGGATGAGTCATCATTGTGCACTGAAATGTTTATTTTAACATTTCATGATCCACTTTTTTTCTCCTTTGAAAAATGCATCTCTCAGACAAAATTAAATATTATCCCGATTAGAATTTACATACTTTGTCATCATAATTATCATCTTTTTCTTCGTAGTCTGCATATAGCTTCTTCATATCATTGTTTGCATATTCTTCTTTTTAAAAACACGTGTGCCAGTGCATCAGTACACACTCTAATAGTGTATTGAAAACTGCTGTTCTAAGGACCCATTAGCAGACCTTTTTGTTGGCAAGGTCCATGGGCATAGAGAGGTATGTTAAGGCTGTAAATCAGACTGTGGTTGTCGATTTGCGCTATACAATAGGTCCTTATACTGTACATACAGGTAACATTTTTCACGCAGAACCAAAGTCATTTCAGAATAAAACATATATCTAAATTCTATAATTTTAGGCCAATGAGAAGTACGTAAAATCTGCAATTTAACAAGGGTATTTATAGCTTCCTTAAGATATGAAAATAAAATGCACTAGCTCATTTTGTTTTTGCAAATCAAACTTGACATTTATATATTTATATACAAGGCTTGACATTAAAACCCGCCAACCTTCCAAATGGGTTAAATTTCTGCTCTGCAGGTAGCACAGCAACTCCTAAAAGCAACTTTGGCTATTATTATTATTATTATTATTTACTGTTTCTTTTATTTACTGTTCACTTAATAATAGTATTTTTCTCAAACTTCAAAGGAAACAATAAGCAAATTTAAATGTGACTCTGCAACACTACATCTCCCATCAGCACTGCCTTTGCACAATGTTTGTCCAATGTTTACTTTCATGACCAATGTCACTTCAGAAAGGACACCCCTGAAAAGAACAAAGATGTAAAGCTGTTACAGAACATTCAAACCTGATGACAGAAGGAAAAAAGGGAAGATAGAAAAGAAGGCAGTCTAATGCATTCTCGCCTACTTAACAACTTTGTCACTGTATTTAGCAACTTTGCAAGACCCATCTAGACACTTTTTTATTATTCCAGCATTATCTGGAGAGGTTTTTTTTTCCTGTGTTGCTGGAGACTTTTGGAGTCAACACATGAAAGTGTTGATTGCTCAGTTTAACACCCCTCCTGATACTGTGGTTGGATAAGACGCCAAAATAAGTCACTCCCTGTCTAAGAGGTAGCCTGGGTGCCATTCCAAATTTAGTCCCGCCCACAAGGTTTGAGGTCGGGAAGTTCGGTCTGGCATTGCTCCATAGTAGCGCGAGTATGATCGCCCACCCTCTGGCGATCCAATCAAATTGTCAGGGCGGGCTTTATACGATGATGGACAGATGATCAACAGTAACGTAATCAACCACGTCACCAAAGGGCGCTTGGGTGACAACAATGGCTGCCGCCGGAGAGTTTAGGTGAGTAGATGCTGCTATTAGGTCTGTTCTAGAAGATATCGACAGCAAATTAATTTTAATAGAGGAACAGAGAAAAGGCGATCATGGCTCATCTTCTTATTCTAGGCGTGCAACTGCACGCTTTGATTTTTGTTGACAACAACTATGCATCGCTTAACATACGTCACGCACTCCGTTGCTCTTATTGGTTGTAGGTCTATCCAATTGAGTGCAGAGGCATTTTTTTCCCTGGTTCTTTCAAAACACGCCCCATAATCACAGCTCTATGGAGCAGTATCAGACTCATATTCTGACTAGAATTGAGTCGGACTACGTCAGGCTATCTAAGAGTTGGGTCATGAAGCATTAACATACATAAGGATTATTGACTGACAGTTTTGAGATTATATATATATATATATATATATATATATATATATATATAAAGAAGTAAGAACAGAAACAGTTTGAAAACTAAGAAAGAGCAAGGTCTTCCAGTGAATTGGTGGAGTATACTGTATTTCCTTCTGCATACAAACTCTGGGCTCATTGAAAATCTAAAGCCTATGATAAATTCAACAATTACCACATATTTTCAGCTTCATACATAGTACACAGAACTTCTGATGATTATTCTCTTTTTTTATCTCAAGTATTAAATCAAACACTGCAGCTGAGTGTTTTGGTGTTTCCAAGAAAGATCTTGTTTTTTTTTCCTTTTGCGTTTCCTCCAGCTTAATTACATGAATGAATACTTTGCTTAAAAAAACAAAGATCTTATTGAACATAAGTGCAGAAGTAACAAAACAGCATATCTCAGCCCAATGGTGCGTAACCAGATTATTTTTTACCCACTCCACAAGTACTGCCTGGGAGGGAAGCATGGAAATTGGCTGTTGAAATTGAAAAGTCTTCTGTGAGGAGCTCCTTCCTTAGATAAATAATTCCTTTCTTGTATTCTCTTATTAAACAAATTAACACACAAAGCTGTAATGTTTACCTTTATACTAAAATAATGAATATCTTCGGTTGAAGTAGCTATTACAGATTTCAACTGATCATTGTTACGATAGTTGCACAAGTCATTTACTATTTTTTTTTTTTTTTTGGTTTAGTTTATTTACTTTTAGTTAGATTATTTAAGTCTGCAGGAATTTCTTTTTTTGTAATACAACATATGAACTAATGACAGGTAAACGACATAAATAATTTATATGTTTTTGTCTTTTACCCCCATAACCAACAGTATTAGACCACCCCTAAATAACCTCTGACCAATCCTTCTTGGTGTCACAACTGAATGGATGAGTGACCAGGGTAATCTTCACACTCTCCATTGGACACACGCCACATGTACCATGAAAGTGACTATGAGCTTCTTTTCAGATTGTGCCCAATTTCATGGTGCTGTGCACACAAAGCAACAGTTCATCACACTGATTTGTTATATTTTTATGTATTTTTCTGTATATTAGCAGAATGCTTTGCTATGTAAACTTATGCAAACAATGCATTAAATAAATTGTATTCAGGGGGTTATTTAAGTTCTCTTTAGGTACAATATTTTTGAAACGTTCAAAAGGTCATGCCATCTGTATGGGGTGCACTCCATATGTATTAGTACAAATGGTAAAACTGTGTTAGGAGTGTTGAAATTCATACATACGTCTTTAATGCTAATCTAAAAGATCCTACAATTAATTTATAGCCATTCGCCATTGTGTATAACCGCTTAGGTATGAGTAGTCCCAGGTTTGTATCTGCAGTGGTTATTGGGGAAGACATCAAGTACATCCTAGAAACTTTGCATAGCAATCAGAGGGAAAAACACAACAGATTCAACAAAAATTGTCCCACAATTTCCCCATTGTGGTACAATAAAGGGATTTTCTGATCTAAACTCAGATAATATATGGTTAATAGACAGCTTTACAGTATCGAAGGAACACCATAATCAGCGATTTAGAGACATGTTTAGTTATTCATGTTTCACTTTGTTTATTAAAGAGAACTTTGAGGAAAAAAGTTCACAAGCCCCCTGTAGGGTTCCCTGGATTTCCAGAGATCTTGCAATAGCAAGAAAAAAAACACCAGCAGGTGTTGATAAAAAGCTGAGTCCACAATGTTTCAATGACAAAGAAGGTAAGAGCTGTGGACACAGTTGTTTTGTCAGTATGGCAAATATCATATTATATATATATATATATATTAGTGCTGTCAATCGATTAAATTTTTTTAATCGCATCAATGCCTGAGTTAACTCGCGATTAATCGCATTTTAATCGCAAATTTTTTTTCTGATTGAAAATCATTTAAATACTCTCGATGACATACAAAAAATACATACAGGCTAGGTTTGTGCCAATGTTCTTTTTTTTAAATGAGAACAGGTCACAGATACTGATTTATGCCATAGAACATATGGCAGGAAGATGGGGAGGCATGTAGCAAAAAATAACAAATATGTAGCCAAAAAAAAAGGCCCTGAAAACAGGCTGATGTAAAAGACAGTCTTTACAGTTAATACAGTCTTTTGAACAAAGACAAGCATTTTACCCTACTGCTATAAAATGTAGTACAGTTAACATTAGATGTTAATTAACCAAGATAATAATGAACAATTTTCAATCAATACATCAAAATCAATAGACCGACATCACTAGATGGAGGTAGTCTATGAAAGTTACTTTTCAGACTCTTAACAAAAATGAGAACACACACACACCCACCCACCCACACACAGACACACCCACCCACACACACACACGATACCGACCTGTGACAGCAAGAGCGCCGTAGCAGATTCCATTTCACCTCAGTAATCTGTTTTCTCAGCGTATTTCAGGTTGCTACTAGTTACCAGACACTCAACTTGTTTGTTGGTGGTGGGGCTTAAAGAAAAGGCACTAGCGTCACCCAGTGTATGAGCGTCTTTTTCCCTTGAGGAGCTCCGCTCTAGAAGCCTATGAGAAATGCATACACTGCGGGAAAATAGCCCCGCCTTCCCGCAGGCTGCAGCGGGATGTACTTGGAAAATTGTACCATAAAACCACATAGCGTTAATCTCACGTTAAAAAAATTATCGCCGTTAAAATGGCCTCGCGTTAACGCGATAATAACACGATAATTTTGACAGCACTAATATATATATATATATATATATATATATATATATATATATATATATATATATATATATATAAATGTGTGTGTTTTGCTTTGTATGAAAACTGTACAAACAATCTGTAGGAAATGTGATTATGAAATGCTAACAATTGTAAAAAGATAATCTATATAATCACCTGGTTCCCAGTGTTAAACCTAAAACAAGAGTCCAATTAAGTCAAGTTATGTTCATAATGTCTCTTGCTCTCCGGGTCTCTTTATGGATTTTGTATTTATGCTTATGCATACCTAGTGTATCATCATGGCTGTCTTCTTCTGTAAACAGGCTAATTAACAACAAATATGTGAGCCATTTAGGTATCATAAAAACAATGGGGTGTCTGAGCGAGGTGTTCAGGGAAAATCTGTACGTTTATTTTGACAGAAAATCAAGCATTGATCACATTCACCTCCTCAGCTCCAGTCAAAAATACAATTTACAGAGGTAGATCTGCCGGGTTCAATAGCACTGTGTGCAGGACATAAAGCAAATTCAAGGGAAGAATTGCCATAATTGAATATCATATATCAGTCTCTAACCTGACGCCAAATACAAATATCAAGACGGAGTAGATTGCATTTAATTATACTCATGTCATATGTGGGGTTTTCAAACTCCATAGCATGTGTCCTAGCAAGGGTAAGTTAGAGATGCATAGAGAGGAAACACAAGCTACTGCCTCTAATATTCTCCTAAAAGTCATCTATTTTTTCCATGTACAGTAGGTGTCTTTATTACATAAAATCTGTAAACTAATACAAGGCTTCCCCAAATATTTTCATCTCCATTTCTTCAGAAACATCTTCTCTGTTCCATAATCACTTTTAGGTTGCAGGAAGTAGGGAGTGGAATAAATCCCATCTCCTGAAAAAAGGAAAAAGGTTGCCTGGTACCTCAACTGATCAAATATACAATAATGCCAGATTCAAATACAGCCCTTGCCAGTTATTTAAGTTTGACATAACTTGATTTCTCACCCTCAAGTGTATAAAACCATGCAGCACAGATTCTACTGCACTTTTGCAAATTTACTCAAACTAAGGAAAAATGTAAAAATTAAAATGCAAATATTTAGAGCTCTATACATTTAAGAGTCTTACTTTCTTATTAATAAGACTGAATGTGTAACCCTTTATCAAACTTTACGCTCTAGACTCTTTAAAAAAATCTGTCCATTATTTGAGAAGGATAAGAAAAAAAGGTACTGACTTTTAGAAGAGTGCTGTGAGGGGGGGAAAAGCCACTCAGAAGAGTGGTGAAGTTCAGGTGAACTTTTTAACAAACTCTTGTGAACCTGTGTTTTTGGAAGATGGTTAGGTGTTCCAAGGGGTCTACAGCTGACAGCTTTTTTGCTGCTTCATTGTGACATGTTGGAGAAGACAACAATGTTGCACCAAAATCTGCCAATTAATGTACATAAAACTTTAATTTTTTCACCCTAAAAATAATATATTTGGCACTCAGTGATGTAAGATTAAAGTACAGGTGGTCATTATGACGTAATACCTCAATTGACATTTTTTAAGTTTAATTTTAGGTATAACCACATCATCAAATAAATATAGGAGTAAATATCTTTAGCAATTATACATGACGGTTATAAAGTGCCATTTATCAGGTGATGAAGCAGACTGAAAATGTTTTATCATTATCTCCCTTCAATCTCATCTTACTTTCATCTTTCCTTTTTTTCTGTTTTTCATATTCTGTTCTATTTACATTGCAGTGTCCATACAATCTGTAAAACTCCCTGCATAATTATAATAAAGCACTATGACAATAGTCCTACTGCTCCACTTGTGAAAGTAAAATCTGTTGGGCGCTTTTTGGCATCAAGACAAATATTCTTATTGCCACATTGTCATACATTTTGTATGAAAAAAACTCTGATACAAAACATGTATAACTGCTTTGGCCAATGTCCTTTTTACAGCGTTTGTCAACTTTTATTGGCAATTAGTGTTGTTATTTTTGGTAGCATAATTCTTTGATACATGGGTCTGTCTTTATATTTTCCAGATCCCAGATTATCCATGGCAAAGAGCAAAAGGATGGAGCAAGTATCCTAGGTGTATATAAAACTGATGCCATCTCCCAAGGAAGAATAGTAGCTATTTGCTTCCACGTTTTACTTGATCTTGAGCCCATCTGTAATACATACTGTAGGAAAGAGGAACAAGGCTATAAAAGAAAAAAGTGGGTAAAAAAAACCAAAAAAAACCCAGTTGAGTTAAATTTAATTAGTTATTAAATCCAAGTTACTTCTTTGAGGGAAAAAAAGGGTTAAACTTACATGCTTCTTTTGGTTTTGTACATCTGCAGAAAGAAGGACAGCTCAGAAGTAAAAAATAAAAAGTGAGTTCTTACTTACTAAAAGTGAGTTCTTACTAAGTATTCATTCATGATCTTAGCTAGATCTGTCATTGGGTAGTTTCTAAAGGGTCTCTATAGCGGTCTGAATCCATGATACATGTAGTGACAAGTTAGCAATAATGACCTATAGCCAAGATAGAATATTTAAAGTTTAAATAATCTTCCAGTCTTAAGTAATCTCAATTCAACATAATGGAAATGTCTTTTTATATATTTTTGTATATACATTTGTATATTAGATAATTTCATTTTTATGAAACATTTTATACATCTAGACTAACATCAGCTATATTAGGACATTGCAAAAAATGTGTCTTTTTTTTTTTTTTTACTCAAGACAATTTTTCTAAACTAGTATTGAAAACAGTAAGTATTCAGTTCCTTTGCCTTTCTCTGTTGCTGGATCTTTGCTATGAAAATAATAAGACAAAAGCAGCTGATGTGGTGTGCTCTTGTTTGATTAACCCCTGCTCCAAACTGCCGCACCACGCAGTATCATTGCCTATTGACCTGACGGTGCTAAAGGGGTAGGGCCGGCGCAAAGGTCTGGAGATGTGGGATTAGCAGCAGTAACAGGCTCCTAGCCTAATTGTCTGTTCTTTCTAAGTTGAAGTTATTGGCAGCTGCCACTGTCTCAAGCACTTCTTTCTGGATGTGGAAAAATGAAGCTGGTCCAGCTAATTGCAATGGCCTTTTCATCATCTCAAATCAAAGACTTTCATACAATCCAAGAGAGGCAGCATCCTTTCACACTGTTATTTGAGTACTGCTAGTATATCTTTAAACTTACTCTGGACAGGCACATTACCACCATCACTATCCCTGCAAGTGTTTCCTGCACTCTGCTTCAGAGGCTGTGGATATTTGAAATACAGCCTCACTGACCTCCCCTTTCTTTCCCCTTTACCTGAATGATATAACCCGATTTTACCAGTCATTTAAAGAGTGTGGCTGGCAGCCGTCCTAGATGGTGGCTATAAGTGGGGGTGTGATGGTGGGGTGGTCAGAAAGTTCAGCGGCGGTGGATTGTGAGGGTGGGCAACTGGTCCTCCTGACAAGAGATCAATACTGTCCTCCGAGTGGCTGGAGTCAAGCTGCTGGGTCTGACAGGGGGCCGTGTGGCGTAATTGGATCAGGGGCCCAGCAAGTCGCCTGCCCGCCCCCCTTCAGTACTGTCACAGCTGTCACATGTCATCCCCCTGTGCTGCTGTCACCCCAGGAGGCTAGCGGGTCTTTCCTACTCCCCTTTCCCCCGTCGTACCCATGCAAATGTCCACTTAGCAGATAAATGCGGGCAATATTAGGCCCATTCTTCATGCTTTTATGCAAAAGCAAAATCTATGTCATTTATGAATTTCATGGAAATAGATTCCCCGTTTACTCAGAGGTGGTAGAGGGAAACCGCCCTTTTAAAGTGAAAATGGGTTGGTTCAGCTTATTAAAAATAGAGGGAAGAAGAAGCTTTGGAAAACAAACATTGAGCGAGTTGAGTATTAGAGGAAATAATACGAAAAAAATACTTTATTGACCAAATAATGAAAAATCTCTTCCCTCTATATTATCTCATATACCTCACCAGTAACACTTAATCCAAAAATATTGATTGATGTGTAAGCTCTATGAAAGTCTGTAAAATGAAGCCTGCATTGTGATGTGTTGCTTGTTTTTTTCCAATAAATACTGTAGTGCCTTTTCCTTTGGATCTATGGTCCCTCTGATCAGACACGATGTCTAGTATCTGAATTAGGTTTATTTCAAGATTAGACTTGGGATAAATTTAATTTGTCATTCAAAAAATAAAAAAGCACAAAGGCTTGAAAATACATTTAAAAAGATAAACACATATCCTGTGAAAATACAGAGCTTATATTTATTTACTCCAGGGCAACCCAGAGCAGATTTCAACTAGGTACATCCAGATTTTCTGAAGAAAAAAAAATAGGATGTTGTTGTCCACCAAAATCAAATCTCTTCCTAAATCTGCTCAGTTGTCTACGCGTCTGGTAATGGTTGGCATTTTATCAAAAACCAGCCCAGAATGCTCTCACAGTAATCACACATCTTCTGACAGACAGAGATATACTTCCAAGGGCAGACATCACAGAGAGGGACGGATTAAAGACTGGTTAAACATTAAACAGGAATCCATGTGTAAATTTAAGGCACCGATTAAGAAAAGTTGTCTGTGATGTTATCCTCCGAGAGACTCTCTGCTCTTGATTTTCATCCGCTTAATCTAATTAAAAGCTTAGTAGGGCATGATTATTGGATTACGACTGATACATGTACAATTCCTTTTGGTTTGGGCAAATAATCGGTGGATTCTGGTATAAGTTATTCAGCAGCTTGATTTTACTGTACTACACTTTGTTGGTATATGGTTTGCCTGCACAGAGAAAATCATAGGTAAGACTGAACCTAAGACCGCACAAATTATGATCCAAGTGTAATAAAAACATCCTATTTTCTGGTCCTGGTGACACAGTTCTTGCTTTTTGAAAAGCCTGGGCATGTTTCTGGATGACCGTGCAAGCGCTCACACAATGAGGCCTAATACATTAATGCACCATGCACAAGTGAACTCACAAAGAAACATACGAGTGAAGCTGAATCACTGTTTTACTGATCTATGACAGCAAAGCCTCCTTCAGGGACTGCACATTCACCTTGGCGGTCTTAACGGTTCAGTGCTTGTGAGGACGTGGTTAACGAATGGGAGGAAAACTGGCCAACTTCGAGGCGGCTGCAGGCTTGTGCTAAGTGATCTGTATTCCCAGTGAATCTGCTGTTCCTTAACCCTGTGAAATTAAGACTACTTCCTGAAACTACCCCCCGACCTCCAACATAATACAAAATTCAAAAGGCATCATGCATCAGTGTGTTTTTGTAATGTAAAAGAAAAAACAGGCCATGGTAAAGTCAAGAACTGTATTTCCCAAACCTTTTACTTAGCTATGCTTGCAGCGCTACACTATTTGGACTTTTTTCACACTTATGTAATAGCTACACACTTTAGTTTTTATAGCTTTTATTCTATAAGATAATGTAATTTAGTATTTAATTATAATAGCATTGTTGTTTAAAGAAACCCAATATACCACGAACAATTAAGAGATAGAGCAAACATGGAGAAAAGAAAGCTTAAGTCACTGAGACTTAAACAGAACTTTCTGGCCTTTACAGTAAATCACAGACAAATACATAAAGCAAATGGGAAAAGCTGTTTTTTTTTTTTGTTAATCAAACTATATTTCTGCTTTAGAAAAGCTAAATCAAAGTCCAGACTTAAATTCAAATTATGATTTTTATTTGGAAGATTTGAAATACGACTAACTTTTGGTTTTTCTGTTGAAATAAACCCCAAAACGATTCATGCATACTTTTCTCTCCACTTTTATCTCACAATTATGTTGATTAATCACAATATATTCCAGTAAAAGTTGACAAAAAAGTTCACAAAAATGTGAATGTGAAAAATCTTCAAGGGGTGTAAATACTTTTGCAAACCACAGTTCACAGTAAATGCATTTTTAACCATAGAATGCTAAATGTGTAATGTTTTCCCTTCCCTGAATGAATTGTGGATTCTTTTCTGCACTGTTGGATTTTGATAAGGCAACATCTAGGTTTTGTCTTAGTGTTTTGTAGACATAATTTACCAGATACCTCCTGCTGTAAGACAGTTAACGTTATAAAGAACACTGCTCTTAGAGTATCGGAGGAAAGTAAAGATTGGCAGGTGAAAGTGAGGCTTACAGGCTGACCTACACACAAGACCTCTTCATCCGTGACTCATAATCACTACTCTGGGGGAGTCACATGGTCTGCTAAAAGGCAGCCAAAGCCATTATGGGTGTGCTTAAAACTCCACTTAAAGATCACTTTATAGCCTATTACTTTAGCTGTGGTTAGGTATTTACATGACACCTCCGGCAGCTTTTTGGTTTAGTAATACCTTTGCTTGAGGGTAGCGCATGTTCATCTACTGTCTGCTGTGACAAAAGTGGTCAACATTCAAGAAATTGTTATATACAGCAGGAAATGTATCTTCATCTGCTTGGTGGGAAGGACCTTGACATTGTAAAAAAGAGCAATATAATGAAATGCTGATTATAAATCCCCCAGGTGACAAAAGCAAAAAGTAAAATTTAGTTTTTTCCAGGAAAAAAGGATCTCCTCCTTTTTTAGTAGCAATAATTTGGTAGTATGATTTGTCTCTGCTGATACATTGAGTATTACATGACCATGGTTTAGTCCCAAGCAGAGTAAGCTTGGCTCAGTGGAGACAGCTCCTACCCTGGGGTCAACCCTGACTGGAGACCACACCGCTCTGACATGACAAGGAGCTGGGGTGATGGCGTGTAAATAAAGGGAGAGAATTGTGAATCTTGTCATGGCTGCAGAAAGCATAGTGAACAAGAGGGGATTGTTGCCTACAAACCAGTCTGTGAGGGGATTTGTTGGTCCCTGTGGTGGCTGGCTTGTTCGCTGGAGAATAAAATGACAACCGTGAATTTTAGCTTCTACTGGCCCTAAGAACTAAAAACATGTCACACAATTTAGTTTCATTTCCTACTTGCTCATAGCTAATATCATTCTGAGGCTGTTTACTAAAGACAATTGGGTTCAGTATATTAGGCAATAAAATGTCTAATTTTAAATCAATGGAAGAAGGTAGAGAGTAAGGTTGGTGGCTGTGCAGGAAGTGTGAGGATAAGTTTGATAACAAAGTCACTAATCTCAGTATGTGTAGAAGAAAGAAGTAGCTGAGGAGACAAGTAGCTTAGTTTGGTCTCCTCAGTCAGTCGGGCTGGTGACAGCTGGATTATGTTTCTGAGACCTTAACAGATTGTAAGAGTGACTCGTTAATTAAACAAGATAGTTATATCCAGGAGCTCAAGTAAAAACTCATACAGGAATAATTTTTGAGAAGAACAAATGAGGGAAAAGACTGATATCTGCAATCAGGAAACAGAAAATTGGTTGAGGTTGTGTTATAAGAAAAAAATAATCTGAGAAATACGCATAGGGAACAGAAACAAAGCCGAAAACTCAGACAGAGGAATCCAGGAGAAAGGTAGAAAAAGCAGAACAGGGAAATGCATGAAACCAAAATTTGTTCTCTGGCAGGCAGGGAAGATTATAACAGTGAACATTTACCCACACAATGGCTTTCGGTAATCTGGCAAATCCAGAGTGTAGAACATAAAACCAGGAACATTGTTGATATGAAAGAGGCATATTTAGGATCCAGGCAGGGGGTGTGTGGTTAGAATTAAGGATTTAAATAACTGCAGTGCATGAAGGAGCAAGGGAATTCAGGGGAAGTGTAGACAGACAGAGCAGAATCATGACATAACTATAATATTATCAATTCGTATAGTCAAATTTGAATGCAATTAAATATACTTCAGTTTATACAAAAAAATACTGTGAACAATAAATGACAAAAGGCAAGTGTTTTTGTATGGAATACCTGCTGACTGCACAAGCAAGAGATTGGTGACAGTGAAAAGGAACCCCTTTCACTAATAAATAAACAGGAAGTTAAACCCCTGTAAAAGACTTTATCCAACAAAGAGACAGCAGGTCCCTTCACTGACCTAGTGGTGCATGGTGATAAAAAACAAACATGTAACTAATGCCATTAATAGCTCTGTCAATGACTTCATCCAACAACTTCACCTAACGAATCCAAGTGAATGAAAAGCACTTTCTCTAGCGCAGAGACAGAAACAATCTTAAACATGTCTTTCAAGGGCTTTCTCCAGCAATGGGACACAACTACACTGGCACATTAAATCAGGTGTCCATTTGTGAGAGGAAAAACAAAGACCTACTACATAGATATATTTACTGCCGGCATATGACTTCATCAAAATAATGCAAAATGACAAGTAGCTGATGAAAATAAAAATGATGTCCAAAAAAGTGACCACAGCAGATATGATTGCACAGAGCTTTGTCTCCGCATTATAATTATATACGAGAACCGAGATGCATCATAGTTCACTTTGTTTGGCAAAGCCTCTAATTACAACTTTTTCCTGCCACTTTGAATGTATGGCAGATAATCATCCTAAATAAAAGGCTATTATTAGGCGTTTAGTGACAATTAAGCCACAGATGGATCAAAGCAATTATTTTACTTCAATATTTCTGTACCCTGCTCTGTGTGAACTCCAGGCATTGTGCAAATGTCTCCTCAACAAAGGATTAAAATCAATTAAACATTTATGGAAATGGCATTGCTTCCTGCAACACCAAGCTATTTCCCCTGACATTTTGAACCTATTATATTTTCAGACATTTTTGATGATTTTCCTGACTTATTCTTGGACAATTTGATAAACACTGACAAGGAAGGGACTGTATGGAGGTAACTAACACAGGCTTCTCCTCTTTCCTCACTAATGTTTTTCTACACTGTCTCAAGCTCTCACTTAAAGGTAAAGTTAAATTATAGCATAGAGAAATGCCATTGATAAACAAATAATTGGTTAGTAATTAAGTAATTAAAATAACAGCATATTTAAGTGTGCATTTGTGTTTTTGTTTTTGTTCCAATATGCACATATTGAAAAGTGACATAAAAAATATTTTAATCTTTAGTGCCAAATACAAATCTCTTTTCTGCCTAAAAACTATGAAAAAAAATGTATACACTATCTTAAGGAGAAAATACTCCAGATATGTTACAGCACAAAAAGGCAGCATGTGTGGGTTACACTTGTGATAGAAGTTCCATTTAAAACAGTTACATCATTTACACTAGAAGCGTGATACTGGCATCCAATGCCCATATTATGCAGGTACATACTTTACGCCTAATTTAGGCTGAATTTCAGAAGTGTATACTGTCCTGCTTTGTTAGGAAGCAACAGTAAAACAACACTCGGTGTAAAAGTTCTTCTTGTCACACCTTATAAACCAGCAGAATGAAATCTAAAGTGGTCCTTGAACTTAATGCTCTTTTTAAAATATAATAAATGAAATCTATCTAGATTTTAAAGCGATAAAAAAAATAGGACATACTGTATAACTGGTGATTCCAAAATGTACCAAATCTCTTTCTCATGTAGTGAAAGTTCTTCTTGGCTCAGAAACCCATTGCTTAACCTATTGCTGCAGAGCATACTTTGCAGCATCTGGTGCAACTTTCCATTATTATGAACAGGCAAACAGGCTGTGGCACTTATGTCATGTGCTGTTTGGTATATTTGCATATTTAGATCTGTGATTGAGAGTAGTATTAAGTGATTCACAATATATGGAAATTCTTATCTATTGAACTGATGAACAACTTTATTACTGAAAAAATTCATATCCTTGGTTTGTTTTTATTTCGCCACATTTATTGACGCAGAGCCCCCTCTGTCAATTTAGCTGGATAAGGCTAGAGGGAAAAACAGGCCATTTTGGCCGATGTTTTTTTCAGCATTTAACACACTATATCACCTTTATTTATAAAACACTTTATAGGAACATATTAAGCGTGTTTCCCAGTAATGGTAACCCAACTTTGCACCATTGTACAGGTTCAAAGCATGACACAGGGTTTTAAACTCTTATTCTCTGTAGAATGCAAATGTAACTTGTATTGTCCAGTTTTTAAATGGAATACGTTAAAATGTTAAGATCCTTGATGTTATTTTTTTTTTCATATCAAACATGAGGTCTACCAAAATGGATGACAACAAAAGTACAGCTACTTTAGTTACATATAACCTTAAAGATAACATCAATCTTTTTTAGTGATCCTAATAAACCTCTGATTTGTCTCATAAAAGACTTGCAGGCGGAGCAGACGAGGTATTACAGAATGCAAAGGAAATGTAGCTATGTTAATTTCAACGTAATGAAAATTTAGCAGATAGAAATAACTTTACTACTGATAACTGACAGAAAAACAACAGAAACACAAGTTTAGGTTGATTTAACATCAGACAGTAACAACATTTGTCATGAATCTTTTTACATGTGTATGTAAATTAAATTCAACTGTAGGTTTGAAAGTCACAAGTATTTCCTCTTTTCATTATGTATATGTTTTGCCTTCTAAAGCATGGTCAACACCAATGCTGAGCTGTGCTTGTGATATGTTTCACACTGGACTGTCTTTACTACACTTTAACCAATTAGTAATGCTTGAACCAGGTGTAGTGCAAAATTTAGAACTGTATTAGTAGAATATCCATATGCACTGTAGGGCATATAGCATATAGAGGAAGATAGAATCCTCCGTAGAACTATGGAAATCAACACATCGCCTATTCCACATATAATCATTTAGCCCACTGCAGGAAGAGATATCAGCCAAGCTTTCCATTTACTGATAGTGTCATGCTGCAGTATTAGAAAATCAACCTGAATGTGTTCAAGTAGATAACTGAACATGTTGGGTGTTCACCAGAGATACATGCACACAAAACAGCGCTCAGACAGGGGCAGAGCTAATTGACTAGGTAGCAGTTTGCAGAGGTGGTTGTGGCAGGTCTCAGGAATCGAGTGGACGAGGGGCTTACAGAGAGGCTAGCCAGAGAGCAAAAGATTAGTGCTGACGTCTCTGCCACATCAATTACAACCTGCTGCTTGGCTGGGGAAAAATCCCTGCGACTGCCTCTTCAAGGCCAACCAGCACAAATTGGGTGTGTCAGAGGTCATTCAGGGGAGACAGGACAGGGCCACAGTTGGCCCAGTGGGAGTCTCTCCTGTGGGCTGGTAGTTCAGACTCCCCTGTGGAGGAAGTTGCCAGAGAGATTTTTAGAGCAAACAACAAATCTGTCAGTCACAGAAACCACATGATACAGTATGGCTCAGGGGGTGTTGGAAAGAGGAGGGTATTAAATATTGATCTTTAGATTATATAAGTAGTTTTTTCTTGCTACATATCCTGCTCAAATGTAGTCCAATATTTTATGTCCTTCATGTGTGGTACATGCAGGACAGCTGACAACCTTGGCTGGGCCCACGACCCAGTACATTTCTATTTTGTGAACTCCCTCAGGTTTAATATTAGCCTGTTAAATTTTTACATTTCATACATACACTGTATCTAAACAAAAGTGTTTATCAATTGATCAGTGTGGTACTAAGGAATCTAAAAAAACTGAATTAGATATCTCATTTAGTCATTAATGAAAAATGCAGAGCACTTCACAAATTATTTAAAAATAATCGGCCTGAAAAATATGTGTGTGAAAATTGCTAATGATTTAAACAAAATGTCTTTATTTACTAGGATATAACAGTTTTTCTTTTCAATTTGTTGCCTACATTTGAAATTACATTGAAATTGTTTCTTCTACAAACTGAAGCATTGTATCTTAATTGCATTGAATTTGTGGCTCTTTCTGCTCTTCACGCCCACTACAGTAACAATTTAACAAATTCAAAGACTGCTAGTTGTGTGACATTTTTAAACTTCAGCTAAAAATTTTATGTTCAAAGCTTTTCTTTAGCAACTAACATTCTTCAACAGGACCTTCATTTCATTCAAGGCAGTTGAGTCCCTGATTTGATAGAAGTATTGGCTGTTTACCATTGAACCAGTGATCATTTTGTACTTTACCTAAGGGGCTCTATAAACTCCAGTAAGGCTTGTCAGAGTGGGTGCCACCCCAATATTGCTACAGCAAACTGCAAATATAACTATACGAAAAGATTTTATCGAAACTAAATATCAAGCTCTCGTTAAAAGTGCTTTTTGTGAAGAAAAAACAATTGTTTGGTTAAAATTGAACATCAGAGGAGCAGGTTCTAAACTTGATATACAAAAATGCATATCAAGTTTAGCATTTTGCAAGAATCATGGCCAAAAGTGTATTCTGAATATGTACTGTAAGCATAAAAGGACAAAATGAGGAAACGGTATGTTGATATGTTCCTTGAAAATATTACCTCCAGGGATCTAAATGCAAAGCTGTTGAACATTTAATAGGTTTCTATTTGTTAAAGAAATAGAAAGCCATAATTTTCCTTACACCTCACTCTAATGTTTAACCTAGTCTAGGTCTGTCTGATATATTTCCAGTAAAACACATTGGGGGTTTCACTTTTTAGATTAGCCTTTTTGGAAAGTAAAATGTTATGAGTAGGCTACTTTTGAGTGTCACTGTCACTGCTTTGCTATAAAATAAGGTAAAGAAACAATCTCTAAAACTGCTGACTCCAATCTATATTCTAGAGTCAGTAACACAAACACCACATCTTGGTGAGCCGGCCACCAGTCATGAGCGGTAGGATGCCATCAGACAGAGTTAGACTACCCATTCTTTCTACATGATGTTGTTGGACCAGTCAAAACCCTGCCCCACTACATCTAGATCTGCATCCTTGCCAGTGGGGGGCTGACACTGGACATTAGCCAGTGGGGCCTCTGATAGTCCAAACACCCTCGCCTTTGGCTTGAACTCCTGCAACGAAACCTGCAACACGGGGCACTAAAGCCTTTTGACTGTTAAAAATATTCAGACAACCAAACTCTCAGAACAATGACAAGAACACATTATGAATGTTGATTTTTAAATCCAAGTGTGTACAATATTTCTTTAATACTATATCTACTGCTGGAATAGGCTGCAGGACCCCAGACATTCTGAATGGATGACTGAATGAATTAATAAATAAGTGAATGAAGAAATTAATCAATCACTCTACCAATCAATCCATTAATGAATCATTCAATTAATGAATAATTTAATCAATCAAATTTACTATCTTTAAAACTTCTCTTCTTCAATCATACCAGAGTCAAAAAGATTTAACCTTCTGTAAATAAATAAATTATGTGATGAGGAATTAGAAAAGATGATCATTTTGTTGTATATACAACAAAAAAGGACTTTAGAACCTTAGAGAATAGAGTCATAATCCGATTAACTTTAATTAGATCAATGTGATGCTCACTTCTCTTATGTGACAACAAATTAATGATAAGCCAAAGAGAATTAAAACAGTGGTAAGTGAACAAATCTCTTTCTCCTAAGGCTCTCCACTGGGTCTCAGCCTTACCTAAAAGCTCATGAGAATTTAGATCAAACCCCTCCTGTGTGGAGCTGAGCGAGACCAGCCATAAATTGCTAATAGACTAAATGGAACGAGGTAGGAGGCTCCTGCTCAGTAGTAATTACCCGTTAGATGTAGTCATTCATATCCCTGCATGTCGGGTTTCATCAGGGCAGCTTTGGTGTGCTGGCTTTGCTGAGCAGCGCTGGGCTGGTAGGAGGACTGACCATAGAAAGCCTTATGCAGTGGAGCATTTGAAAACAACAAAGTGTCGTTTGACTGTGCGGCCGTTCAAGAGAATGGTGCCTCTTCCTGCCTTTCATGCTGCTTTGTATAATCAATTATTAATCAAAGTTGCATTTTGAAATTGAAACTCAAAGACAAGTCTTTCACAGTTAAGTGCCTTCCTGTGTGTTTTATTTGCTCAGGAGCCTTTTCATGCTCTTGCTTATTATGCTTGATGTTTCTGTGAAATTTAACTGTTGTATAAGTTACATCTTTGGAGATATTTAGTTGATCAGGGTGTATATATATATATATATATATATATATATATATATATATATATATATATATATATATATATATATATATATAAACTTAAACTCTTCCTCACCCATTGTGGACTGTCTTCCTCCTTTTTTCCTCCAAACTCGGGTCCTCTACCAGATGCCTGGGAGCTTGAATTCTGCGCAGTATCTTTGCTGTTCCGAGGACTGCACTTTTCTTGACCGGGATGTCTGATGTGTTTTCAGGGATCTACTGTAACCACTCTTCAAGTCTGGGGGTCACTGCCCCAAGGACCCCAATGACCAGAGGAACCACTGATGCTTTGACCTTCCAGGTTTTCTTCAGCTCTTCTCTGAGACCCTGATATTTCTATAGTTTTTCATGTTCTTTTTTCCTGATGTTGCAGTCACGTGGTATTGCTATGTCAACCACAATGGCTTTCCTCTGCTTTTTGTCAACCACCACAAACATATATATATATATATATATATATATATATATATATATATATATATATATATATATATATATATATATATATATATAAATCCAAGCTTTTGGCTCCTATGACTGGATCATAGCAATATTGAAGCCTTATTTATTGTAAAGGCAGTTGCTTCAATGCAATTCCAACAATACTTAGTATAGAGATTATTATGTTGTTTTCTGAGCTCTACAGAAGTCATCCTGCATTTTTGCCCTTCCCTCTGTGTCAAAAGTATGTCTTGTAATAATCTTATTACATAACCTGATTATCACACCACAGGTTTTGCACTATCACAGCTCTCAGACCACCTCTTTTATTTAGATAGTTGATAATAGTTGTAGCATTCTGTACTTTGTGTTTACAGCTGTAAAGTTATATTTCAATTCTTAAATTTTATAACCCATTCTTCTTTAATCTGCCTGGACTGAATTTACAGCCTGTTCTTTTTGAAGTTTCACATCACTGTTTCTAATGTTATAAACTCAACTGAGTGATTGTGTAGTTCAAGAAGACATAACACAATCACAACAGAGACTAAAAAAGCTCTACAGCAATACAATTATTGATTAATCAATACGACTGCAATAAAAAGGGAGGGTTTTAATATCACTGTGTCATCTCACTGTTGCATCCTTAGAAAGACAATCCATCTCAAAATAGTTGTCCATGTAGCAATTCATATAAAGATACCTTTCTGCGTTGTCTACTACCGACAATGAATATTTGCAATAAATAACATAAATAATTGATTTTGCTTTCCTGATGATGGAGAAATCCCAGCAAACATAACTGCCCAGTTGTTGCGTTGTTCCCTTTTCAGTGGAATAACCTCGAATGAACATCCAATGAATAAATATTCTGCCACTTGCAACTCAATTCAACAACTTGATAAAATATTCATCCATTGTTTGGGAATCTCCAACTCCTCCTTCCACCTTTTATTGTTAGACAAATTGAAGTGTGCTCTGGGAGGTAGGCCAGCGGTAAACACAGAGAATCTATTTAGCCATCCCATTCCAGGGCAGGGTGGAGAGATTGGTCGTTCAAAGGCTGAGGCAACAATGCAAGTGACACTGGGTCATTCGGGCTCCTCGCAGTCACCTGGCTGATAGAATTGTTCTGTGGGAGATAGGAGGGACGTATGAAGCTTTTTTGTCATTGCCATATCTTATGATTGATGGCTCCATGGCCGCAGTGAATCTGGCCTTTTTAAATAATTTATGTTGCCCATCGCTGTGGACAAGAAGCTTATAAAGGGGTTGTTATTTTTCCATTGACTGGACAGATCAATACTTTAAAGACATGACATAGCCACTAATGAACTACTTAAATGTCTCTCTGGAGTGCAAACAATTCACTTGAAGCAGAGAAAGAAAACTGTTTATTGCAGTTTAAAGTTTTAGTTTACTAAAAGAAAAAAGCAAAGAAGGGAGCAGATCAAGTCAATGCAGCCATCTGCGGCTAAACAGTTATTTAAAGGGCATATTTCATTTTAATAACTTTTTCTTTAACTTATTTAAGGCCTGTAGGTTGAGATAGGTTAATTATTTCTCTATAAAAAAAAAGTCTAGGAAAATCATTAAGGTAAAAGACAGAGCAAACATAAGAAAACAAAGAACAAAACCAGATATTTCCTTAAAATGTAAACTATCACCAATATAATTTACTGTAGAACCTGAGAATTCAATTATGTAATAAACAAAATCCACTTAAGACAGAAGTAGTGCTATCAAAGACTTATTGTTAAACTGGAGCTCATTAGGTATACTTTTTTAAGTTGATGTACAGTGAGGTGGAGGTAAACAGAAATATTGTCTCAGTGTAAAAGCTTGTGCAAATTGTGCCTAAATGAACCTGTATTTGTCTTACCAAAATCCTGAATATTTCTGGGACAAAATTAAAAGAAAGAGAGAAATCTGTCAGAATTCAGTTAGATAGGATTTCTGCTTCGGTTTTGACTATTATACTGACTTTAGTACGCAAGAGGCTTGTATAATCATGTTCCTCCCTACAACTCTTGAAATAAAAAAGGTAGACTAATGAGCCAGGTTGTAATTTTGTGAGTTGTCATCACATACTGTAAGTTTACATTTTTTCTATTATTTAGAATATAACTATATCATAATAAAAAAAAATCTTTAAAAATATTTAAAAAAGAAAAATAATTTTTTATAACAGAAAAATAAAACATAAGGAGGCAATACCAGCACAAACCTAGATGTCTGCGACTTATATACTTAGGCCATGACAAATTTTATTGGCTGTGTTGTGTCTCCATCACTCACGTTTGTGTTATTTTTTCCTTTAAAGCCAAGTCTCCAGTTTTTTTCATGAAGTAGAGACATGTTTACAATGAATACCTTTAAGCCTTCACATCTATTTCCTTTGAAAATGCTCACTAACATTTCTGTCATATAGGAATATTAGTTTTACCAAGATTCCTGAGGGTCATGTTATCTTATCATGTTCTTTTTTTGTCAGTCATTTTATTTGAAAAGTTTCCTACAGTAGTAATTAGGGCTGGATGATATAGCCAAAACCTATGTAATAACATATATTTTAACTTTGATACAATATAATTTCAATATTGATATAGACAAAAGAAAAGCCAATGTAAACTTACAAAAATGGCTGCAACAGATGTCCATCCAAACTTATGGTAGTTACTACAACAGCGGTCACAAATGTCTATATATTTTAGCTCAGAATATTTATATGATCAGTATTATACTCAATATCTTATATAATTAAATTGAGTAAAATATTGTCCAGAATACTCAGCATTGAGTAACTACTGTATTATAAAATACCCTTCTGATGTAGGAATCAACAAAAATCAAGAAAATCTAGAGCTTTGTTTTATGGTATTTTACCATACCCAGATAAAATCCGATGTTCAACACAAACAAATTAACAAAGAAAAAACAAAACAAAAACAAAACATTTATCTAGAAACTAAACACAGTAAAAAAGATTTTTTTTTTTATTTAATTTGAAAGAATCAGAACATTTGCTTCCTGAGAGGAGGGTTGTAGAAATCAATTGTGTGTTGTTTTTTTAATCTTTTAATTTATTTAAAAAAAAAAGATAGTAATAGGTAACAATTTTCTGCTATTCATTTATTTCCTTTTTATTCACTCATTCAAACTGATGGACATCATACTGTATTTCAGACTTCTTAAAACTGCATAGGATTCTTAAAATGAAAACCTTTGCAAAGTGCTTCAAATGTTTCCTTTAGCTCTCGTGGAACAGAAACAGACATAACAAATGTACGCCTCTCTGCTAAAACAGATTAGGCCTGTCTTGTTTTAGCCAATAAACTGATAACTCTCTGTGTCATCCAAGACCCCTCTAAAAAGGAGTGCAATTTTCTAAAATACTCCTGCAGAGCTGCGTGTTGTAAATCAAGAGGCTCTTCTTCATCACCCCCTTCAACAAAGTGACAAATTGGGCAAACAATAGTCTTTGAATTCTTATTAAAGTTGATTAATTCATATCATTAGTTGATCACACAACAGCTCATAAAATATACTGAATTAATTTCTTTACTTTGATTAATACATGAAACACTTGAATTAACATCAATAAATCAATTTGTAAATCAATTACATTATCATGTTTAAATACAGAGCTAATAGTGTACATTAACTAGCAGCGTAGAAGTGATCATATATCATTTGGGATGCTAAAGAAGAACTGTGAAGCCTCCTTAAAATGATCAACAATTAAAGAAGCACAACTCTGACTTTAACATGTCACATACAGTATTTGAGTTTTTATACTGACCCGTGAACACACATTTATCTACTGCAAGAGCTTAATATTAGACATGCTTGTTATATTAAAGGGTTTCATAATCAACTTAGTTTAGGTTGCTGAAGCATGGAAAGGATGTAAAACACAAAGACTTGCAATTATATCAAAGTGTGCACAGACTTGCAATATTTTAGTGGCATTAAAAAGATTATAACTAATTGTTTTCTTCCTCTTAGGTTTTCCTTTTATTAATTCTACATATACATTATACATATAAGTTATTATGCTAATCCTAAACCCTCTAAGTAGTTTACCTACCAGTTAGTTGCCCCACTTTCTTGTGGGATTCTCCTTTTCTTTGTGGCCTGTTTTTCTGCATACTCATCTACTTATACCCTAGTTGATTTATTGTTGTCATTTTTCTCCTAAAATTTCCTTACTGTTTAGTTATTTTTTCTTTGCTTTTTGTTCACAAAATAACTTTCCTCTTTGAGTCATCTCGCCTAAATTAGGAGATTTTACTTTGCTATAAATACTAATTGATTTTTATTAAATGAGCATAGACAGAGTGTTGGAAGCAACCAACAGAGAACAGTTAAGCAGATCCAGTAAATTTTCAAAATAAAAGGCGATGCATGTACAGTAGAGACTGACATTTTTTCGGGAATCCCATGGGATTCCCATGGGATGGGAGTCAGTATTAGTAACGATCACGTGATTGGGACGGTACAGGATTAAACATTAACGGGAGCAGACGGGAGCGGGAGCAAACCAATAATAACTAAAAAAAAAAACTAGGATCGATGCCAAAAAATCAAATAAAATAGAAAGAGAAAAAATCCAGTACTGGCGCGGCGCCACCATTTTGTAGTTTTTTTCCTTGAAGCCTACACTATAATGCGAGTCAAAAAAACTACACGACCCAAAAACCAACAGTGCTTCCGCTCTGAGTTTTTCACCCGCGCTCAAAAAAAAAAAAAACAAGAATGGGAGTGAAGCAGGAGCGGGAGTCATTCTGAATGGGAGCGGGATGGGAGTGGGAGTAATTTCACCAGGAGTGGAACGGGACAGGATTTAGATTTCTGCTCTGGCCCGGGATCGGGACGGGACACAATTTTTTTCTGTGGGAGTGGGACGGGACAGGAGTGAAAATCCACTCCCGTGTCAGTCTCTAATGTACAGTATGGGTCCTTCATGCATCAAGTGAGGACTGCTGCTCTGCAGCTTTTGGCACTGGATGAGGTAGCTGACTCGGGAAGTAGTATTTGTGAAGCTGGTTTAAGGGAATGTGGGGAATTAACTCAAATGAACCCTAACAGGCAAGAAAAAAAATATAATCAATAAGCTAGGAGAAATACACTATATTGCCAAAAGCATTTGCTCACCTGCCTTGACTCACATATGAGCTTAAGTGACATCCCGTTCCTAATCCATAGGGTTCAATATGACGTCGGTCCACCCTTTGCAGCTAGAACAGCTTCAACTCTTCTGGGAAGGCTGTCCACAAGGTTTAGGAGTGTGTTTATGGGAATTTTTGACCATTCTTCCAGAAGCGCATTTGTGAGGTTGCACACTGATGTTGGACGAGAAGGCCTGGCTCTCAGTCTCCGCTCTAATTCATCCCAAAGGTGTTCTATCGGGTTGAGGTCAGGACTCTGTGCAGGCCAGTCAAGTTCATCCACACCAGACTCTGTCATCCATGTCTTTATGGACCTTGCTTTGTGCACTGGTGCACAGTCATGTTGGAAGAGGAAGGGGCCAGCTCCAAACTGTTCCCACAAAGTTGGGAGCATGGAATTGTCCAAAATGTCTTGGGATGCTGAAGCATTCAGAGTTCCTTTCACTGGAACTAAGGGGCCAAGCCCAGCTCCTGAAAAACAACCCCACACCATAATCCCCCCTCCAACAAACTTTACACTTGGCACAATGCAGTCAGACAAGTACCGTTCTCCTGGCAACCGCCAAACCCAGACCCGTCCATCAGATTGCCAGATGGAGAAGCGCGATTCGTCACTCCAGAGAACGCGTCTCCACTGCTCTAGAGTCCAGTGGCGGCGTGCTTTACACCACCGCATCCGACGCTTTGCATTGCACTTGGTGATGTATGGCTTGGATGCAGCTGCTCGACCATGGAAACCCATTCCATGAAGCTCTCTGCGCACTGTTCTTGAGCTAATCTGAAGGCCACATGAAGTTTGGAGGTCTGTAGTGATTGACTCTGCAGAAAGTTGGCGACCTCTTCGCACTATGCGCGTCAGCATCCGCTGACCCCGCTCCGTCAGTTTACGTGGCCTACCACTTCGTGGCTGAGTTGCTGTCGTTCCCAAACACTTCCATTTTCTTATAATACAGCTGACAGTTGACTGTGGAATATTTAGGAGCGAGGAAATTTCACGACTGGATTTGTTGCACAGGTGGCATCCTATCACACTTCCACGCTGGAATTCACTGAGCTCCTGAGAGCGACCCATTCTTTCACAAATGTTTGTAAAAACAGTCTGCATGCCTAGGTGCTTGAATTTATACACCTGTGGCCATGGAAGTGATTGGAACACCTGATTCCAATAATTTGGATGGGTGAGCAAATACTTTTGGCAATATAGTGTACATCTATGTACACAAACAACAGAACACAAGAGTACAAAATGAAACTAAACACAAAGGAAAAACCTAATAGCTGTGCCATTCCACTATCACTAGTAAACACAGAGTAATATGTTGAATTTGGCAAGAAGACCTTTAAGAAAATTAAGAACTAAGAGGTGATCAAAACACAAAAAGAGATCTGCACCCAAACACCCAAAAGATTATAGCAATCCCAAGGCAACAGGATTGAATTAGATATTAATAAAGGGTTCTTACTTATAGGGATAAATATTCAGTATTGTCAGTAAAGTCTTACAAAAGTAGCATGTTACCGTAAAATATTATGTTCGGCAGTGACAGAGTAATATAATGAGTTGCAAACTAAATCTTGGTAATATTATTGCAGTCAAAGAGGCGGGTAAGGCGTTACAATATGAGCTAAACAACCCATTGCCAACAACCTAAATAGAGACGAATTGAAAACTGTTCTTCTTTGTTGTTGTTTTATATCAGCAGAAGTATTTTTAAAACAACTGAAGAATAAGAAGATGGCAACACCGCTTCAAATGGCTATACTCCCACTAATTTGAGTATATACTGCCGAAATCGATAAGAACATCACAGTAAGACTCACTTTATGTACTGGCGGGTGGGTAAAGGAACTATGTAAGGCTAAAAATAACCTCAGGGAAATCCTGGAAAGAATGCAGAGGAACCTTAAACTAGAAGCTAAATGGCCTCTTACTAGCAAGAAGTGGGAAGATGATGGTGCAAGCAAATCTAAACAGCACAAGTTGTATTTTTACAGATTAGAGATGAAGATGTTTAACCCATGATAAGTAAGAAAGCTGTGGTTAAGTAAGTTGTGTAAGTTGAGTAAGTTGTGTGTAAGTTCAGAGTCTTCAGAGTCTGATGGTGACTCTGAAGCAGATGATGAGATCGAGTATCAGGTAGGTCCAAATCCGCTGCCTGCCATGAGCAGCCAGGACCAAGATGTTAGTAGCCAGGCCTATCACAGGCAGTGTTCATCCCTGTGGGATGCAAAAATGGGCACAGAAATTTTCCATGCAACAATGTCTCTGGAAAACATTCACATGATATCCATGATTATCCACTTTGACAACTGAGAGAACAAACCAGCTCCAAAGCAGAAAGACAAACTAGCTGCCATCGGGACAGTGTGGGACAAGTGGGTGCACTGCCTTCCCCTGCTGTACAACCTGGGGCCAAATGGATTTTTAAAAGCCAGGAGTCCAATCTTTTAGGTAAGAGGCTAAAACCCTGGTCAGTAAGCAAATTACAGTTATAATCATTCAACTGATAATAAATAATTAATTTTACCCTCAATTTGAATTACCTATTAATTAACTATACCTCCCAGTTCCAGTTATTTAATAGATTCTTATTTTCTGGTGAACTCTCACAACACCCAGAATCAACAGAGCCTAAATAAATAAAGTATATGATACAGTTGCAGTACATTTCTAACACTCATGTCTTATGAGAGATGTGTTCGTACAATTCCTGATCTTTTTATTATTCTAAGGTGTGAACATCAGGAACAAAAAGAAGCGGTTTGAAGTGTTCAGACCCAAGATGGTCAAAAATCACAATATAGATTCATCAAGTGCAAAAAGTATATATGCAAAACACACTGCCCACAAAAAAGTTCTGCCTATCATGTCTTGTATTGGTTAGTGGCTAAGGGTCATGGGGCTGACGTATTTTCATGGTTGATTCGTTTACTTTGTGTTCATACTATATGTTCTGCTTGTGTCATGCACCAGAATGTGTTACATATATCTAAGTTTAAAGGAAAGAAACTCAGCAGATTTGGAAAATTCTAGTTTCACTTGTACATTTATTTCCACTCTTAAAAGATTATAGATATGATCTAACAAAGGTAAAGGGGAAATGTTAAGCATATATTTATTTATACTACTTGAAACTTTTAGACATCCATTGAGCATTTTTTACATTAAAGTGTTTGATTGGAGGCATTAAAATGGGTCCACCAGACCCAGAAACATTGGCTGAGTAACAAAAATATGAACATCACACAAGGGTTAAGTACTGGCAGCTCTGTATATATTTTAAAAATATTTTTTTTGTTGCATTCTTTTAAGAAAATCTAAATATGATTTATAATGTGAGTTTTGGATAAATGTACTGAATACATGTGCTTACTGTGAATCAAGGGTTAAGTCTTTCATTTTTTTTTTCTGTCAAGCCATTCTTTTAAAATAAAAGATGTATAAGGTTATATACGTCATACGTTCAGTATACCGTAAGTGCATTGAAGACATATTAGACAAGATGCTTCATCCAATTTAGAACCTGGAAACTGCCTTGTATAAGTGAATGAACAAGCTAGCTATGAACAGCGTGTCAAGACATCTTTCTGGTTGAACCACACAGAGCTGAAGACACTGCTGTTCTCCTACACGGCTGCTGCACTCAAGTGTGAGAGGTCCCCTATGAGCCAGCTGTTGTGTGGATCAGTCAACAGAGTTAACGTGACACATTTTGTAGAGAATTACACTACTGCACAGAGCTTTGGGCTTTGTAAGGTCTTGCTAATAAACCTGGACCATGTATTGGCTGTCTAATCACTCAAGAGCAGAAGCAGCGCCAACAGGAGGACAAGGAAATGTCACCCAACATGGATAAAAAATGTACTTCCACCTTTGTTTAAGGCTCATGTGGGCTGATTTTGATTGGTTTCTATGTTGTGCCAGTACTTGACTTGTAATATGTTATATAGGGACCAGAGTGTTTTTAAAGCTGGGACTGCTATGAAAATTTGCTATACAGAGGAAGAAAAAGGTTCACAGATCCTCACTATTTGTCCAAAGACCGAAATGAGCAAACTGATAGTAAATAGAACTACTCCCTTTAAGTTTGTATCATGTATTGCCCTCGATTAGATACAGAATAGAGAAAGCAACATTTGGGAAGCAATAGGAATTGTACAGTAGTTGTGATAATAAAAATGCTTTAAAAGATAAAATAAGGAATATTTGTTTAAAAAACTATTTGTGGAACATCAAGTTAATTTACTTTGGTTGACATATTCAGTATTTACTTAGAGTAAAACTTATTTTTAGGGTAAATACAGTAGTAGTTATGTCTGCTGAATTTTGTAAAAGACTGTTATGCGTATCTTTAGTTCTGTAACATGAAAATGTCTAATGAAATATCCCTGATAATGTGAGGATTGTAATCGCTTTTTTGAAATTCTCTATAGGACCAGAAAATAAACAGTATGAAAGAAGCTAAAATGGTAATAAAATGTAGCAAACATTACAGTAGATCTCTAAACAGATTTTTACTACTCCCAGAAGTAATGAAGCATAAGACACTTGTTCAATAATTTGATTGAGAAGCATTTTAGCAAAAATATTAAAGAGGTTTTGCGACTGAATAATTTTTGTTCGTCTTGAAACTCTCAAAAACAGTCCAACGGCAGCTTGACAAAAGGACTGGCTTTGCTTTAGATGCAACACCCAGTGGCCTCTTGAGTCTCCTTGGAATATCTATTGATTCAACTGGTAAAGCCTATGATAATATCAAAGGCACACTTGGAAAATCATTACTGAAAAGAAAAGCTTACCAACTTGGAAACAAACTGCATAAATTTACCCTCTTTATGACGCAGTGCGTGATAGCTCAAAAGATAATTTGCCATTTAATTATTTTCAGCAACTCAAAAGCACCGTCATATAACATGTATTTTGTTAACATGAGAGCAGACATTAACTTGTCAAGAATAAATAAAATATTTAGTCGGGAAGGGACATTAATTATCACATTCATCTGCTCACAGTCCCATACAGAGTTATGATGAAATGCTCCTTAATAGAGATTACTCTCGGTGAGCCAAGCTGTTTATGAATCGCTAGAGGTGCAGCCGTTTCTTTCCCCTCGAGAGATAGAAATTTATGCCATATACCCTGCTGATTGTTGAGAAGGTAAAGAACCAATAGGAGAATGTTCAGAGGTTTAAATTAAAGTGTGTTTCTCACTAGGCTGCTCACAACACTTAATTAAACTCTGCTGTTTTGGCAATGACAAATGCTGTGGTGCAGGAGGAAGCTGTGCTGCTGTGACTGAGAGGCTTTTGTAATTTCTTTCATGTGCAACGATGGCCAGATCCAGGTCAGAAACTGTAGAATTAAAAAACTAAACAAGATTTAGACATGGGGAATGGGAGGGCAAGGGGGTGGGCGGTTACAGTCATTTCTTTCACTGAAATACATCTATTTTTCTCTCTTTCTTTACGTCCTCTATCTCATTTTTGGAAAGTTTTGTCATAGATTTATGAGGTCTGAGCTTCTGTGTCAGGTTTTTCGCACCCATTGCCTTCCACACTATCGTTTCCTAAGGCGTATGTCTGCTTGATGGAAACTTCAGCATTCTACTGAGAGCTATGAAGAATAAAACAAATAGCATTTTGCTGCACTGCCTACTGTTCATACTATTTTATAAAGGTCTGATCTTTATATTAGATCTCTTACCATGACTTGATTTACCAAACCATTTTTTCAGCAAAGGAAGCAATACATTTACAATATGTAACTAACTGTGAAATTTAACTTCAGTGGGCTAACACAGAAACGTCCAAGTCAGTGCAGTCAGCAAACTGACAGGGAGTGACTAATAGCTTTTTTAGGTATAAATCCAATTCATGCCAAACAAAATCTTATTTTGTTTCTGTAATAGTGTGACTGTATTACTGTGCATTTCATGAGATTCATTTAAAAATGTGAAACCACTCCAGCACACACTCCACTGCAAAGCGCCACGTGATTATGTTTTGTAGAGTCGCACAATACCGGCTATACTACCAAGAAAATAACGACAAGAATGCCTGCAAGGCATAAGCAGGAGCTGAAGCATTTCCCTCAGTAATGCAATCTATACTTTTAGGTAAAAGACCTCAATTCTTTCGTGCTTACTTTATTATTTAAGGGTATGGCATCCGACATTTTGTATTACATGTCAATCTTTTCAGTGTTCAGGAAGCAAGTATATTTTTTCTTGCATATGTAGCTAAAAATAAACAAAACAATCTCCTAATTTTTCTGCTGTAAAATGTGATTCTTTAAGTGCATCAACTGCATACATTTATTATAATTTTTTTGTGTTCTCATGTCCCATAATTTGATAACTTTCTCTTATACTAATCTAATGATTAAAGGACATATTCCACACAAGCATACCATAAATCTAAGAAACAATTGAGGATGCTAATTATGTCTAAATAAATCTGAGTAAATTGAATCACCTGTGCTGCTCTTTGTGATTTTGCAAAATAAATACATATAGTTTCCAAGACCTAAAATAAAAATGGTTATCAGGACATTTCTATAGTTAAAAGTTCTTAACGGGTTTGCCGGAAAAAGTACTCAAATACATGCCATTATCCCCAGCTGCATGTATAACATATGGTAACACAGCACTATCCCTCCCCCACGTTATGCTGCATACAGCTGGTCAGCTATCTAAACAGAAGCCCCTGTGCCTTTCCATAACATGAGAAAACGACAAACTTGTCCGTTTGAAGATATTTTTTGTCAAATAACATGCATACAATTGTGGCAATGAAACTTTAAAATGCCTGACCTGTGAAGTGTCAATATTACATTACATGATGCCAGGCCAGCCATACACAACTAATTAACATTGTTGTCATATTTACCAACTCTACTAAACAGAGATCAGTGAAGCTGCCAACCTTGGTACTGGCACACCCAACACCAAACAAAGGACAATATTTATATCAGTTTCTTTAGTTAATAAGTTATTTGAACTGTTTCCCTAAACTTTATATCTCATTGGGGTTTAGGAGTTTGAACACTTTTCTGGCATTGCACAGCATGTGATTTAACAAAAAAGATTGGAATAATCCCTTGTCATGCTCAGTATTATTTAAGACTTCGGCAGGTCTGGCCTGGCTTACGTATTTTCACTTAACCAAGTTGCACAGTAAATGCCTGTTTGCCATAACTTGCAAATATTTTAAACTTTTAATAAACACATGGCAGTAAAGTTCTCTTTGAATTCAACGAGGAGTTTAAGAACAATGTCGAGAAGAACCTCTGGTTCAGTAATCAAAGGATTTTAGGGTTGTTGCATTCTGAATTAATATAGTTATATTTTTGACACATATAACACACACCACCAGTGTGTTAAACCATTTAGTTATACCAATGTTAATATAACAGGGCATATTATATGATCATTGCAAAGACAGTACTATTCCATCTGTATTTTCTAATGTATTTGCCGTAATATCCCTAGTTTGATAGTTTAACCTCTCCAGGTGGGTAAAGGGATGTATCACTACTTTTAAGAAATAAGACTTACTTTGGTTTAGCACAAGATTGCAGTCCTAAATACCGTACTTAAATTTAACAAAGCTGGACTGAATTTTTGCAGCACTTGTTTTCCTTTTGTGAAAACAAAGCGCTGTTTTTTTTTTTTTTTTTTTTTTTTTTTGCAAATGGATATTTCACAAACCATGAGCTGTTTTAAAAAAAAATCAAAGAATAAAATATCAAATGGTGGATTCAATTTATTTTACTTTTTGAATCAGTGACTATAAAAGGAGGTTGGAGGAGTGTTTGCAAAATCAGTCTTCACTAGTCATTTGAAGTTACTGTGGAAATGCACAAGACCGATAGCTTTGGAATAAACTTTAAAAGCTTGAAAAGTTATGTCAAAAAATGAAGTGGTTGTGAAAACATAGGGGGCAAAGATGGACTAAGTAGTTGTTGACTAATCACCTTATTTTGAAAAATGTTTACAAATTAGTCGAGCTCCAAAATCATTATTAGTAGCAACACTGGTAGAATTTTTTTTTAATGTAATACATTTTTTCTGATGCATTCATAAATATTGTTTTAATCAGATAATAAGAAATTAGGTGATTTAAGCTTTTTTTGTTGCAAATTACATCTGAAGAAGGAGTTTTGATAACAAGAACATGTTAATTATAAAATAGGCATATATGTAAAGAAGAAAACCGGGTATTTATATAGTGTTTCATATAGGGGAGGCAAGCAGCTCCGTATGTATTTTGGTGTTCTGTAAATGCCAGGGAGACATAGCAGCATCCATTGGAGTTAACGGTGCAGCACTTTTGTGTTCAGTAGCACAAATCATTAATCATGAGGCCGGCCATATTCTTGTAGTGCCTGTGCTTTCATTACTGGGCCTAATTAAACAGTTCTGTGAACTGGAATCTCAGATTCCTCTGTTACAGATTATCATTAATTATTGTGAAAGTGCTCAGAGATGTTGGACTCAATTATATTCTGCTCAACCCTGGCAGCGGGGTGATTCATTGTTCTGAGCACTCCACAGCCATACTGTCTCTGCTTATCACCAACCTCCACTTTTGTAAATTGGGCTCTGCCAGCCAACAAACTAAGAATTATGTGCTGCTTTTTTTCATTACAAACATGTTGGAGGAGCACAGACCAATTAAGGGTGGGATATTTTGTGTGGAGTGATGAGGCAGGCGTTGGTGCAAAGAGATGGGGGTTGGATGGCAGTACTATGAGGATGAGCCTAGCATCATACTTAAGTTGTGGCTTTATTACAGTGTAAACTGCAGCCCTTCTCCATGTGTACAGACCAATTACTGCTTACCTGGTGTACAGGTGCATATCACTGAGCAAAATATTATTAATAACTCAACTTATAACAACATTTCACCTTCACTAAATTCCTCTAGAAATTTATCACACACACAGTGACATATTTCAATTGTTAATTTGTGTTTATGGTATAAAGCTAATTAAAACCAAGAAAAATATTCTATTTTATTTTTAGCATATTGCAAAGCAAAAATTAAACAAAGGCTTTTACTGTAGATGTAAAAATGTAACATCAAGGAGGCTCACAACAATTTTAGTTGTGATAAATCTTTGCTTTGCATTCTACACATCTTTGGCCTCGTTAATCATTGGGCATCAACTGCACCAAGGCTCCAATCAGATTGCAGGAAATCTTATGGACATGCGAGGTGTGAATTCATGATTCTTGGAAAATATTAACCAACAATTCCATTTTAAACACTTTTTTTCAATTAATATTGATATTATATTCACTGTTCTTGTGCAGTGCTACCCTGTAGACATTGACACTAAGGAGAATGAGCCAAAAAAGATCAGTTGTAAAGAATCTGACTGTTTGTAGAGTCTTACATTCAAGAATATTAATAAAATGTTGGAATGAAAGAAAACTGTAGGGGGGAAAAGTACATGCTGATGGGATAACTTGTGCCTTCACTTTGTGAAAAAAGTGAGTTCAAAGCCTTTTGGGAGATTCACATGGCATGCACTACAACTGGAGTTAGTGCTTCAAAAGGCAGAAAACCTGGCAAGTTACTTATCATCACATGAATCAAATATACAAAATCATGTCAAGCATTTGTTCACCATAAGTGCTAGTATGTGCTGTATTTTAGATATGGGGACTTCAGGTGGCACAGTGGTTAGCTTGCACGACCCACCAATACATGTACGTAGGCATTAGTCCTCCATGTGGGCGACCTGGGTTTGAATCCAGCTTGCGGTCCTTTCTTGAATGTGTCCCCCTCTCTCATACTCCCTTTTCGTCAGCCTACTCTTGAAAAAAAAAAAGAAAAAGAAAAAACGAGCCACTAGTGCCATACAAAACTCAAACAAAAAAAAACACAAAAATAAAACTTTACAGAGGTCAAACAACAAACCTCTCCTCACTGTTTATACATCCATTTTCTGCTGCTGCATCTCGTTAGGGTCATGGTGCTATCCCCAGCTAAGGAAGAATGGTGAGGTAAACCCTTGGTAGACCATACCAGTCATAGGGTTGGGGCAATACATAGACTTAAAACCATGAATGCACATTTACCAATGATAATATTCCAACAGTTTTGTTTTTGTTCTCGACAGTGAGAACATTCTAACTCTTTGCAGAAAGACCCCAACCCAGAAATTGAACCCAAGCCTTTCTTGCTACAATTCGACAAACTGTGGCACCATTTATCCACAGTGTATACGACCAATACATCTGGGTTAAAAATCTTTTTTATTTATCTTGTGAATAACTGAGCACTGGGTTTTTATTAGCTGTAATTCATGATCATCAAAAGTAAAGGAAAGGAAAGCTTGAAATATATGATTCTGTGTGAGGATCTATATAAAAAACGAATTTGCTTTTTTTGAATAAATTATTCTAAGTCGACTTTTCACTCCTACTGAAATGCATCTGTAGATCCTCAGTATCTGTTTAAGCTCCCAGTATTGTAAGAGTAAAATTAAAATTTGGATAGATACAATATTAAGGTTTCTCTACAAGTAGTCTATATAAACACAGGCTCTCATTGTTGTGGAGGAGGGTTTAAATGAAGCTTTTTATTATGCAGGCAGCTCAGAGGGAGCACAGCCTAGAAGAAAGTGTTAACTTTTTATAATATTTGTGTATGACATGCAACTTTTAATGCAGCTGAGCAATGTCAATATTATCTCTACTGACTTATGTAAGGCATATGTGGAGGTCTGTGATGGAAACAGTGTGTGAATAAGATTACTGGTCACCTCTTTATGGGGTCAGAAAACAGAGAGGAAAACCTGAATCAAAGGGAAACAGATATTTCAGCCGTAAGCTTCGGCGTTAGTGGTTTGTAAAATTTCATATGCCACTGAAGGTAGTGATTTTAATATATATGAAAATCAGGCAGAACTGTGTGCATGTGTCTTTTGTATTATTACCCGAATTTTTTTCTTACCATCTTACAAAGTAGCACAGTTTCTCACCTCCTCCCATGTTGTTGACACAAAAAGCCAGAAAAAGTAAATTGAAGAAAATAAAAAAAATATTTTCACAAATTAACACATCCCACTAAAATTTAATTATATGGAAGAGAAAAAAAATGCACATTCTGAAATGTCAAAAATTTGATTCTACAGTATCTACCATCATAGATCCTTAAACTACTCCTGATTTAATCCCATAATTCCCTTGGCAAACGGGCAGGAAATGGGATTCTTCCCAGTTAGTGACAGAGCATCAGCTCATTGAAAATGTAATGCACTACTTCCAAGTCATGGGTCAGCTGGCAATCTGAATTTTAAAAGGACTGCGGATAATATTCTGTTTTATTTTAAAAATGAACTTTGTGGCCTCCATCATGAATCCAATATGTCTTAATCTTCTGGGCTCTTGAGGCCCACATCCCTGGAAGAAGGCCTTTGACCCCTGAACCTAATAAGGAAATCACTTGCTTTCACATCCATACTCTTATCGGAGCTGAACAAAAAATTATTTTCTCCTAAGACTCTTTGATGAGGCATAAAATATAAGTTACATAATATTGATGGTTTTAAAGTGTTTAAGATAATATACGAACCACAACAGAAAACAACAAACATTATATACAGTACCCTGTTAACATATTTGAATGGTTGTCATCTTATAACAAAAAATGTTAATAAAATGTACATTTTGTATGTACATGAAATGTACATTTTTGATGTTCATTAAATGTACATTTTTTGGACATTTTCATTTTGCAATTGCGGCGCAAGCACCTCAGGGAACCCAAACCATTAAAGTCAGTTACACTACATTGTGGTGTGAATATGTTTACTTCTGCAGATCAACAAAGTGATTCCACTAGAGGGAAGTTAGGGGAGATGCTGCAGCCTTCTCCTCAAACTGTTCCCACATTTTACAGGCTAAACAGGAAAAGTCAGGTACCAGGCAGAAAAAAAACTCCTGATGAATTTCAGAACACAGCATGCCACCAACCCAAAGTTAACTAGCAAAAGTATTTTGGGAAAACAGAAATCCAAGGAAACAGATGGGCTATTGAAAGATGAAAAGCAATATTTAAGGGTTCCAATAATGAGTTTTGCCCAACAACTTCTTGAAAGTGAGTGAACCAATGTTAGCTTCATTTCTCTTGAACATCATTCATGCAGTCAGAGGGGCCAGACTGGTTGCAACATTGATTGTGACTTTTTGTAGCACACCAAAACCACATGTGCACAGCTGCCACAGCTGCTGGTGACAAGTACTTTAGAATTCTGCCATCACTGTGTTGTCGATGGAAATTATGAGTTAAATGATAGGCAGTGTTTGTTTTCAGCAACACACAGCATGCAAACTGCAAGTGGATCTTCCTTATGTCTTTCTCATTACAACTGTTACATAATCGCTAGATTTGTGAAAGGCATGACTAATACTCGTAGCTGTCCGATGAATAGAATCGCCAACCAGACCAGAATTAATATGCCATTTCTCCAACCCCTCTGTACCCTGCATGTAACTCTTTACTAGGACAATACTTTGTTTAACTTACTGAGCTGAATGTGATTTTGTCAAAAGTTTTGTGACAATGTCACAGCTCCTCGAAGGGCCTTGCATGTGTCGTCTTCAGTGATGCAGTTTACACTTATGTGGATATGATTAGTTTAAAAACACTTAGGGAAAGATACAGTGTTTCTCTTTCTATTTCACAATAGTCATGTTGTGGAAAAATCTTTATAATTTAAAAAAGTGTTAATACTGTTGCAAGGTAGTGTATGTGTTCCCTGAGTGTTTGGATATTGGTTTTCATTTGTGTTTATGATCACTTAGAGGTTCTTCTCATTGTTTAAAAAATCTCACCATAATGTGATTCTGCGTTCAAACTTGCTTAAAAAATATAGCTGTACTAGTTAAGTCCTTTTGCTTCAGGTTCTTAGTTTATTCCTGTTTTGTGTTCTTGATGCATTTAGATTTCAATTCTCTTAGATCAATTGTAGTCTCTCAGTTGTAGTCTGGATAGTTCATCTACCTCTATTGTAATTCATCTTCTTGTTTGCTGGATTGCACACATGTCCCTACATTCCAGATTAACTCACCTGTATTCAATGTCATTTTCCACTCTTCCCTCAGTAAATAAACTCACTGCTTGTCATTGTTCTTTGCTAATTCTCCTGCATCAGTTGGATCATTTCACATATTTGGAATTTTAGACTTTGTTTCTGCAAGTTGAACTATGTATTGTTAAATGTCTTCTTCGCTTCTCCACTGCATTTTAGTCCTCCACAACCCTCCACCCCTAATTTATGACAGTTTTAATAAACCAGTTAAACATGCATTTTTATTAAGCATTAAAGGGTAGATAAGTAAATGTGTCTTAAGGATGAAAATATCATTTGGGCATTTATTGTTTTTTTTTTTTTTTAAACCAAGCACAGTTGACAGCGGCAGTGGATATCAGCGTTAATTACGGACTAACCTTTTCAGAATTATCAGATTTAGACATGTTGTGTCCTCAGATTTTGAATGTTTAGAAAATGAAAACATCCACTGACCAATCAGTATCTATTCACATTAGCATATCCTTGTAAAGCCCAGCGCCCTAAAACATGCCACAGAAATCCTCTCCTATTTATCTTAAAATAGCCACTTAACTTTGACTGACACTAATTCTCGCTACATGAAACTCTAGGAACCCCTTCAACCCCCCCTTCTGTCTCTGTCAGAAAATTATAAAAGACAGAGATTGGGATGTCCCCAGTGTGCAAATCCTTTTATTCTGTCAGATTACAGCATTTGATATGACGTAGTGCGGCATTCTTGCCTCACATGCCTGGCAGAAAGAAGGGACCTGTCAGCAGCGGCGGGGAGCAGAGCGGATCATCAATCTGACTGATCCACAGGCCCAGAGACTGTCATCTTCTCCGACTGTACAAGTCAACACAAATAAAAATGAGGAAGCAAAAGCCATAATGACTGGGAGAGATCCAGCCTCATTGTGACCATTACTTTTATTCAAACCCTACAGATGACATGATGTGAAAAATGAGCCTGTGTCTAGTCGGGTGACCATTAGTGAGTGAGCACATTATCTTCCCTTTTTCACATTGAATCTCCTCTCTGCATGCAGTGGCAGATGCTCCAGAGGAGTCACTCACTTTATGGGTTTTTGACTGCAGTACTCTTTTAAATACAAGGGCCGTGCACGAGGCAGAGATGATGTATGGCTGTCAGTGCACTTTACCTCACTGACAGATGCCTTCAGTGGACTCCCCTCTAAACCTTCTACTCAAAACTAACGGGGACAGCTAACCTCTTCCCTCACAGAGCTGACAAGCATCTATCAAGCTAATAATTTCATCCCAAAAAGATAATTTCTTAAAGCGGAATTTAGTTAGGTGTAGTCTAAAAGTAAGAAACTTTTAAAATGAAAGATCCAGTTGTTTGCATTTAGGGTGAAGAAAGTGGGTTATCTGAGCAACTCTAATAATTTTCTTTCTTTTTTTAAATTGCAGGATTTTCTCCCATAAGTACTGTAGTGAAAGAAAAAACAGGAAAAAAACGGACATGCATCAATGGGACCCCCCCCCCCCCCCCCCCCCCCCCCCCCCCCCCAGAGAAACTTAAGCTTTGTGGAAAAAATGCTATACTACAATAAGAAATAAATGTGAATGCTTTGCTGCAGAGCAATGCTCAGAGGTTGTGGTCTATGAGATGGATCTCTGGCTTTCCCTGAGCATGAAAATAAACAAGAGCCACTTCAATCTAATCTCTAAACAAGAGTCCTTTGGGGCACCCCTACAGTCCTTCTGTTCACTGCACAACTCCATAAGCAGCTAAACTCAGAGTCTAAGTTCTACTGTTGCTGTCAAAGAAGAAACATGTTATCAGATGTTCAGGTGGAGGGAGGACTATAAAAAATGTTTTTTTTCTTTAAAGGAATCATAACCTTTTATGCTTATAAAATCCTTCTAAAATTTACTTGAAATACATAATTTTGGGAGGAAGCAAATACCTAATAGCTCAATTGGCCCACAAGGACATTCACAAGAATTTGTCGTGGGTATGCACATTTATTTGGATGTAGCATTATTAACATTAGCAGTTTTTCATGGTTAATTTACCATTATTACCCTGACCAATGATTAACTTTAAAACCAAAACTGTAGTACCATCAACTGAGTTATTCAGTGAACAAATCAACTGAACAAATCATTATATTGCACTGGTTCTAGTTACTCAATTCATTTAAAAGAACACTTGCTTCCATCACTAGACGTCAGCAAGGAGGATGAACACTAACAGGATAAAATGCACTGTATCCAGGCAAATAGCAAATAGTTTGCTAGATTCTTCATAATGTGGTTCAAACGCAAAATATAAGTCCTTCTTTGAAAGTGTCTTGGTATACTTTTTAGAAAAATAGAAAGATTAGGAGAGGTCAAAGTCTGTGATATTGTTGTAAACAGCTCATAGCAATCAATAAGTACCTTTTTCGTGAATGAATCCTATGTGCACAGACTACTGTGTCGCACAGAAATGTAGCAGGTCACCTGAAAATGCCATTTGTATCCACACTCCCCTAATCTCAGCGAAATACAGCCAATGCCGAATTAATCACAATGATAGGGAAATGGTTCAGATACAGAGCAAAACTATATTATTATGCAAAACACTTACAATGGGATTGCTGTTATGGTTTCACTCCCAGTATCAAATTTAAGAATCAATAATTTTAAACTGTAGCTAGTCAGGAAGTGATCAGCTTAATTTTTTCAACACTCGAAACATCTCAGAAAGAAGACCAATACTAGTTCATTCATTTTATCATTAAATGTTAGAAATAGTCTTTAGAATATTTGTTTGTTTATTTAATAAACTTCCTTTAGAGATTATTTCCCATTGTGAGAAAATATATTTTTTTATTAATTGTGAAAGGTTGTATAAAGTCTTAAATCTTTTAGGTTGGCAAACATGAAATCTGTATAATTACAGCAGATTTTTATTTATTTTTTTATTCCAGAACAGATTAAAAGTAACAGATTTAATAGTTATATCAGACTGATCAGGCAGCTATTTATTTTATTATCATTCACAGTTAGTAAAAAGGGGAAAACTGAACTCAACTACAGCAGTTGTTAAATGTACCTGAGTGTTTGTGCTCCTACAGTTGCCACATTGTGTACTCTGATTATAAAAAACACACTTTGTTCAGCTGATTCCACGAGGATCTCAGGCATGATGGTGCTAATCACCTGGCACTCCTGATTTCCCGATTCATTTTCTCCATTTATGGTGAACAAATGTAGCGACAGCTTGCAATCTGTTTGTTTTTGAGTTGTCAAAAAGAAACCAAAGTCATGTATCAACACAGAATAAACGCTGCTGCAAGATGTCACCGGCTGCACACGATATGATGAATTACAATCATATGTTAATCAGTCGAAGTTGCAGTAATGGGCTGTTTACATGGTGTTCTATCACAAATCCTCTCAGACTGTTATATAGATAGGTGAACAGAAAGCAGCAGTGCTACTGTATTGAATACTAATTAAAATACGTTGGTGTTTTTGTTCTTTATCTAATGTTTGTTTTTCAGCATCACAGAAACAACTAAAAACACATTAATGATGCAAATTGAGAAACCAGTAATAGAAAAATAACCAAGTTTGTTCAAGCAGTTATAATTACTTTGTTAAGATTGAGAGGCTCTTGATAATAGTGTCAGTAAATCTGAGCTCCTGTCAAGCTTTTCTGACAAAACTGAAAAAAAAAGTATCATATTCATACACTGTTATTTAATCAATCAGTGTATTTCTGTCCAGCACATTTGAAAGAGATCTAATATGCCTGTGTGGGTGTGTTTGCTCTTATTTTTAATACATTATGGGGCCCATTTTCAGGAAAGATTGCACGTTGTGGGGATCGACTGCTCCTTTTGTGGCCCAAGGCTTGATCCACACATGGGGAATAGCTTTTTTGGGGTGAGGGGTCACATTTAGGACTAAGGTTTGATTTGAGTTTAGGTCGGGGTTTGGTTTAGGTGTTTTTCTTACATTTTGGGGACCATTTCCAGAAATCATAGCACATTATGGGGACTGAGTGCTCTAGTGGGGACCAATGCCCGGTCCCCACAAATGCTGTTTTAGGGTTAGGTGTTTAAGACTAAGGTGTGACTTGAGTTTAGGTTAGGATTAGGGTAAGGTATGAACTCGTAATGGTTAGGTTCAGAGTAAGGGTCACAGTTAGGCTGAAAGAGCTAACCTTTAAATGAATGGAAGTCAATGGAAAGTCCCCACCAGAATAGTAAACCAGACATGTGAGGGTGTGTGTGTGTGTGTGTGTGTTTGGGGGTATCTGTTGTTTAAGGTTTGCAAAAGAGCAAACAGCAGTGGGTCCAGCCTCAAGGTCAATAAGAACATAAGTACCTCTTTATTTCCCCAGCCACCACCCCATACTGTTAGATCCTGCAGTTTGTCCAGCAAACTAACTAACTGCTGAAGTAGTCTCTCCATCTCATGTTCCTTTTTCAATAAAAAGACAAATGGGTATGATCACTGTGCTTTAGTACATTATTGTCATTTTCACTGTCAAGAGATGCTTTGAGACCTTATGTGTTGGATGTCAAATACGTTGCTGCTATTATGAGCTTTGCTTACTTTTCCTGTGAGCTTTGCTTTCAGGAGTATATATATATATATATATATATATATACATTTTTCCAATTAAAGCATTTGAAGAAGAACACCTTCTGTTGCATTATTTTAATTTGACTTAACTGTTTAAACAAATTCAACCATTCATTTGATGTATTTCTTTTAATCAATCATTTAATTGTTGATGAAAAAATAACAAATTAAGAAAAATGGAATTAGCAAGGATCACAGCACAAAGATAAAACTTTATACGCTTAATGCAGGTCTAGGAGAGAACTTGGGTGTAAGGATGGGTGATATGGGTAGACTCGCTAGGAGGCTAAGGTGGAGGAAACTCAGCTTGGGGATAGGCTTTTTCCATTTAAGACCCCACGATGAAACATGTGACAAAGAGAAAAGGATAGAAAATGGGAATATAAAGGAATATATAATACAGATGAGGGGATGAGAAGGATATGAGGAAGAGGGATGAGAGTTATATGTAGTGAGAGCGATAGAATTAAAAAGTTTGGGGTTAACCTACAGTAGAGACACAGATTTAGGGTCCAATCTGACAAAAAAAAGGAGTAGTAGATATTACATTTCATTGAACTGCATGGGGCTGGTCAGGACCAGTATTGGTCCAGAATAGGTGCTCAGCTGGACGACAACCTGAGATGGAGACGCAGCTGTAAAGCTGTCTACAAGAAGTGACAGAGCTGACTGTACTTCTTAGGAAAGCCAAGGTCCTTCAGTATTTGCAGCAACACACTGAATGTAAGTTTCCTGTGGAGAGTGAGATAACTTCTGCCATCATCTATATATGCAACTTAAGGAAGCTTTAACAAGTTTATAAAGGACAGATCTGTTCTGGTAACTCTTTTGGAAATAATTTTAAAGAATAATTATTCATATAAGAAGCAGAAGAATATTATCAGCTATGAGCATTATCTTAATTAAGGTGTTAAACAACAACAGATAATCTTCATCAAAGGCTTCCCAAGATCCACAGCAAGACAGACAACTTAAGGAGATTCTTGCTGCAAACAGTTATTAACATCTGCAATAACTTGTTTAAAAAACAGGAAAAAAAATAAAAAAATTATTAAAACATCAATGTTTAAGATGGGTGAGGTAAAGGGCTTCTAGTGTGAAGCAGTTTATTACCATTTGTTATAACTTTATATAGCAGAGGCTTTTTTGCTGCTAAAAATCCCCATTTATTTAAAAAATAATTAAGAATCTTTATCCATTTTAACAGATGAGGCCTATCAAAAGAATTAGATAACATTTAGCAATCACACTCCCAGATGCGAAGGTAAACCACAGTACTGGAATCTCTAATAAAGAGCTGTAAATAGTTTATAAAAAACTGATAACTCCAACATCCTTTTATTTTTCAGTAAAGAGAGGAGAAATACCTTCAAAAGTACTGCAGTGACAACTTCATCCCCTCGCAAACTTCAGTTGTCAAAACTCTTTTAAAGTAGTAAATAAAAAAGTGAAATACTCAGTGCAGTTTGTAAAAAGTTAAAGCAATGGACTGGAACAAACAAGGCAGGACCAGGATTTAGACTTATTTTACAGACATGATGGGGTTTGTCTCAGAAGTTCTGCAAACTGGAGCAAAGTTTAACATCTTGGTTTCACTAAATCTTCATTAGATTCTATTTCAAAATATATATTTTCTGTTTTTAATGATTATATTTTAATAATTCCACTTAATAAAAGTACTCCTGAATGAAAAATATTTTTTTAATGAATGACAGAACTTAAAAGGTAATATTTTCTGAGAAATAGAAAGCGAACGGGTTACCAAAGTAATTATGGTAATAGATGAAATATGTTAAGGGAGTGTGCCATGTGTAAATAAGTGAGAATTGAGGGTAAACAGAAACACCACAAGAAGAGACTTTTTTTATATAAAAGACTACAACTAAATTGCTTTGACTCTCTGTGGGCTCAATATGTGATTTAAAAGAACCCAACGGTGGCAATATTCTTCTGCTTTGGTGTTTAGTTTTAATAGGAGCCTTCAGCTCAAATATGAGCTGACAAACACAGCAAGACAAACACAGTCTCTCTCTCTCTAGCAATAAAATATACACTATCAAATAGACCTGTACCTTTTTGAATCTGCTATGTGGGTGAAACTAAAGCGCAGAACAAACAGCATTCTGATATGTCTTTGAAGGTGATAACAGCATCTGACAGGGTGAAGAGAGCACGCTTTGGGCTTAGTGCAGGAACACAGTCTGTGATTGACATGATTTCCTGGCCTTGGAGAAGTTTACCTTTAATGAGAGCTCAGAGAGGCCCACTCGACAACCTGGCTCTCCACCGGCAGCCGACGACCGTCGGGGAGGCACATATGTATTTGTGTGTACTGGCGTTTATTTGCGTCTGTGCTTGTGTATTGATGTTTGTCTGTCTGTGGCCACTTGTCACAGATTTCAATCAAGGATTTCAGCCGTGCTCAAATCTCCCTTCTCTTTTGGGCTAAGTTGTTTGAAGAAAATGAGTGGATTCAGGATCAAGAGCCTTTCTGGAGGAATTTAAGTCTGTTTGAGGATTATGACTTCTTCATCCTGTACAAAGCCTGCGGAGAGAGCTATATGCTAGCCCTTGGAGGCCAGGCTTAGCAAGGCATTCCAGCCTGCGATGTAAAGTGATAAAATCCAGGGAAGAAATCACACTCTTTTAGTATAAATCTTCAAAAATAAATAGAGGAGTATAAACCTTTTGCTATTTCCCTACAGCATAATTCTTTCAGGAGCTTAGATATGTAGGCTTTTAAGATATTTATTGCCTTGCAAAGGTATTCATACCACTTCAACTTTTCAATATTCTCTCAATATTCTTAATAATCACTAACACCATTGTATTTTTACGATTTCATGTGATTTATTAACTACCGGTAATAAATTAAAAAGGGAAAATACATTATTGAAAAAAAACAGACAAAAACTCTGCCGCAAATCAAAATGGGGAAACTGCAAACTACTGGTTACAGTTGTTCTGGTTAGGGCAGAAAAAAAAGAGTTTTAAAAAACATTTTAGCCTACAAGTAAAGCAGTAAAGGTAAATGAATGCTTTTTGTTTCCCAGGAACACCATCGACACTGAGAAACATGATGTGGGGATTATTTTTCGAAGCAGGCACATATAAACTCATCAGACTTAATGCCAAAAGTCATGAAATTAACTGTAGTGTAATTGTTGGAGAAAACATGTCGGAGGTTCACACAAAACTTCTACATGTAACAGCAATGTTTAAGCATAGGCATCAAACCCAAATTTAACCAAACAGTGTGTACATATGTTTAAAAATAATGCACAGACTGCCTCCATCCTATCAAACTTGTATAAAAAAAAAAAAGAAAACAGGTACTATTTAAGGCTGAAATATACAAATCTGGCAGAAACATACATGAAATGCTTGTAATTGAAGAAAGCAGAATTTTGACTCAAGGGAGTTGAATGCCTATGCACTACACATTTAAGGATTGTCCATCCATCCATCTTCTCCCGCTTATTCTGTCTTGGTTGCGGTGGTACGGGTGCCTATCTCTGGCTATGGGTGAGAGCAGGGTACACCATGGACAGATCATATCTAAAGATATTGTATAGTTTGAAAACATATGTTACTTTTGTTTTTGCTTTGCAAGTTTGTACAATTTGCATTTGTGTTTCAGATAAAATCTTAATAAAAATAACATATAGGTGCTTAATTGTAAAGTGTTAAAATCTAAAAAGAAACATGGATTTTTAAAATAAGCTACTTTTATTTTTGTACCAAACTCACAGTTATTGTTTCTACAAAACTACAAACATTTCCCTACAATGCTCAGTTTTTATTTTGTTTCTCTCAGTCTGTTACTATCTGCTTAAACAGGCACAAAGATACACTCCTCTGGTAATCTGACATATAAATCAGAATTAGCATGCCAGAAAATCCCCTGCCAGCTCTAATCACTGTCTTGAGTTTTATTAGACTTCCTGGTGCATCAACAAGTTTTGATCTGTTGCAAGACCCAGCCCTCTACCGGAAGCTAATGAGAACACTTCAGCCACTCCCCACAAAACTTTAACTGAGTAAGCCAGATCTGGATCATCTCTGCAGAATGCCCCCTAAAATCTGTCAGTGTTTGCTCTCCTAGCGACATTTACTGACAGCAAAGAACAAAATCAATAGAAATACGGACAAATTACTGTAAGCATCAATATTTAAGACGGGCGTGGTAAAGGGCTTTCCGCCCATAACACTCTTTTCATTTATTTTAAACTTATTGAGCTGATGACTTATCTATTGCAAATAAATCCATTAATAAGTTGATGAAACAATATAGTATCATTATTGGTCTAATTGTAACAAATGAAGGTTATCAAAAGATAAGATCAACATAAAGCAATCTAACTGCTTATTCATTTTTCAAATTTCACCTTTTACTTGATATATAGCGACCTCCACAATTATTGGCACCCCTGGAAATAATACTTAAAACAGCTTATAATAGAGCTATTGTTTATTACAGCTACATAATCTCCCTTTAGAAACTAAGAAAAATACTACCTTTAATGGAAGTATTTTCTTGATAGGGAAAATAAAGAGATGCTCTTTAAAAATGTATTTATTCATTTACAATATCTCTAGAACCAAAGCCGACACTCCTGATGATTCTATTCAAACAAATATAACTGTAGCATTTTTGTAAATAGACTTTCCTTAAAAAAGAAAGAAAAAAAACACAAAATTAAATCTATGATATATTAGCTTATAATTCAATGATGGAACACTGCATGCAACTTATTCCACAGCAAATAAGTTGCAGCGAAAAGTGGAGTTCACAAGACAGAAAAACTCAGTATTTCCTAAATCATCTTAACTAATTGTAATTCATAAAAAATACTAGAATATCTAATATCCAACTAAATTAACCACAAAATCATCTAAAGAACTTTTAGCACTGCAGAAAACGATCCAGGTAAGTACAGGTCAAACCAGTGGCGGCCGGCCCATAGGGGGCGCTGGGGCACCGCCCTCCCTGATAAGAAGAGAGAAACGTAAAATATATTTTTAGAAATTAACTCACAAATGTCAGTTTTACTCTCTAGACTGTGTACCTATAAGCAAAACAAATTATATAAACTACATTTCCCTATCTACTGTCATTAATTTGTGGATTTCCACAGACAGACTCCTACCGTCTCTGTTCTGGGGGCGTTGATCAGACTGACCCACATTTGCAGAGAATCTGTCAATCATGTACTATTGCTAGGTGAATTTAATGGCCAATCAGCGTCTCGGAACTTTATGGTCTTTGGGCGCTGAAAATACTGCGCTTTAACAGGCTTCTGAACCCAAGCGCAGGTGCAGACAGTTAGAGGAAGGATGGCGAATGTAACGACCGAGATGCAGCTTCCACCAAATTCGGTGAGATCCTTATTTATCTACCCGTTTGCCAGAAGAATATCCCTGTTGTAGGATATGAACATTTCATGTCATGGTTATTGTGACTGTGACGAATCCACCTCGTCGCTTAAAACTACCTCTCTAACTTTGCGCGCCACACACACATTCCTGTTATACTGTGTTTGTGAGGACCAATACACTCGCGCTGAGACCAGTAGCTCCATGAACTTAAAACACACAAGCTGTTCCTGGTTACCTGCTGGCATATTGAGGGTGCACACTTAATATTTCAGTGGGGTTAGCCGTGTGTGTGTGTGTGGGGTGGGGGGGGGGGGGTGTACGTGTTTATGCTACGGGGACTTGTCATCTTCAGTCTGGCTGCGTCTTTGCTGGGTTCAAACCCAGTTTGGTGTAATTGAATAAGTCAATGAATCTGTGTAAAAGAATTAAGTTGTAAAAATTATTTGTTTTTGTACATAAATTGTTTGTGGAGGTAATATATGGACAAAACTGATTAATGAGAAGAAATCAGAAATAAGAGAGCCTGATGTGAGGGGCTTAAACTATTTAATGAGGGCTGTGGGAAGAAAAGCGGCAATTTTTGTTTTCTGTTTCTTTGTTACATTGCTGGTAACCGGAGGGAGGCTGAGGCCCAGAGTATCTTGTATGTTTAGTTTCTTTTGCACCCTGTTTTGAGTTTTTGAGCTCAATAAATCACCAACACCGGTAACCCGACTGAGACTGGATTCTTGGAGGCCAAAGAACCCCGTCACAGTGACCCAAATCATCACTGTTACTGTTATTATATAGTAAATTAAGTCATTACTGTTAAATTGTATGTATTGTCCAATTGTTTATTTGAATTCTTATTCCGGATTAGTTGGAGACATACACTAGGCTATATCAGCCCCACCAAAAATATTTTTCACCAGCCTCCACTGGGTCAAACTAAAGGTCCCTTCTAACAAAGTCTGTTAAGCACGCTTTACTTTGCAATGATTCGGTTATAGGAAAAAATCTTTTGTTCTTCATGAAGCCCACCCTACATCCTACTAACAGTGGCCAAACGGACTAAGGTAAGCTTCTCTGGGCAAACGAGGAGGAAAGAGGAAGTAGTGTCTCCAACAGACAGACACAGCAGGGGACGGACTAACTATAGCCACATCAATGACTAACTCTCACAGCAAGGACACCTCCCTTCACTTTGAAAAGAAAATAAATTAAACAACAAAGGGGGCACACACTGACATTCAGCGCCTTTCAGTTTATTGCACCAAATAACTGCTCATCATATATCCAGCACAGGATCATTGTTGAGTTCAGGAAACAAAAAGCAAAAAAAAAAGGAAAGATCCAACAGTTAAATTAAGAAACATTTTGAGAAGAAAGTTTTCCTCTTGGCAGGAATGATAAGTGCTACATGAAGTACAGATAGTTCTCTCATCTCTTGGCCTAATATGGTCATTCCAACACAGGAGGACACCTATCTTTGTACTTCTTCATGCATTACACACACAATCAATAATGGAAAAATATACACTGAGAAGGGCCTTAGTCGCACTGGCTACAAGCGGCATTGATTAATGATTTTGTGCCAGTTATGGCAGCAAGGTGCACGTACTGAAGGTAGTGGAAGGCCTTTTTAATAGTGCGGGGAGAGAATTAAATCAAACCCAGGAGGGCCTCCACTGGAAAGGAGAGATGCTGCATCTCTGCGCTCTAAATCACAGCTCTACTTAAGCCCAGCCCTCGCTTTCTCCATTTTTCTACATTATCAAAGGGAAACCTGTCAGTGCTGTCTGTGAGAAAGTTTACAAATCATGATTTATCAGAGAAGGGATCTCTTAAACACCTGTGTGAGGAAAACAAGTATCCCCTGTATTATAATGTATAGATAAAAAAACTTATTTTATTCTCACCTGGCTTTGAGTTAAGAACAGTACTTAAAAAAGAGCATTGTACTGTTATTTAATTTCGGTGTGGATAACTTTTCCTTTAGTTTTTTTTTTTCTTTTTTTTAACATGGGCAATGATTGACTTATTTTAGATTTTGACAGAAAAAAAATATATAATTTAAAAAATCAGCAACCTTACACAATAATCAATAAAATAACAGCAAATGCCCTAAGAAACCATAACTACTTATGCTTGTAACATTCTTGCAGTTTCTCTTTTTCAAAGATGAAATTGTGGATTCTGACAGACAAAGGTGACTGCAGCAGCTATGCATATGTCCTACTGCTACCATGCTTTTTGATTCGGCTCTGGGCTCCCATCTCTTGTTCTCTTACAGTTATATGTATGGCCTTAAACTTTAATGCTGCAGCTTGATTGCTCCACCTGTTTAGGGTCGGTCTGGGTTGAAGCAGGAGCAGGACCAGATTAATTATCTTGTGTCTGTGAATGCACAAATACCATAAGAATTCAGTTTGTAGGCAAAGTTAGACAACAACTGCCTTAGGAATTCAGCTGCTTGTAGGTTTTATTTCAACAGGCCCATGTCTAAACAAGTTGAGTTCCAGTGTTTGAATGTCATTTTTTTCTTAACTTTCAAAATCTACCTTAACATAGTGTAAAATAACTATATGAGATCCATAGGTAAACTTTTCCAACACCTGACTTAAGCATTTGTGCTATTACTGTAATAGTTAAAGTTGGCTACAAACAAAAAGTGGCAATGCCATAGCCATTGCAGGTTCATCATTGATGCTGCGTCCATGGATACATGCATAGACGCACATTTTTTCAAAATCAGTGATATTTGTCTCTTTGACACTCACTTTCACATTCTCTTTTTTTTTTTACTGTTAATAACTTGCAGGGTTTTGTTATAGAATATAATCCCTAAAAAATCCCATTGTTTGCACAACGCAAAAAGAATGAGAATCACTAATGACTGAAAAAAACATCTTCGCTTAAATTCAAAATATGTAGGTGAGCTTTGTTACCACAAGCTAATTTAATTAGAAATTAAAAGTTAAAAATACTACCAAACAGTTATCACTGTGGTTATTTTTTTTTTTATATTCCTTGTCAAAAGAAATTGTATTCTCAAAAACTAATTTGTCATTAAAAACAAACTCCAAATTTTACATCCCTGTTTTGAGAACAATTTAAAACTTTATGCTTTAGGATTCCTAAAAACTGCATCCCAGTTTTAAGCCTTGTTGTGCAGAACAACTGGAAAAGCCACAGCAACTGGGGAGGGAGAAATCCTTCTTACTGGCCAACAAGGGCCAGCTGTGACAGTTTTATCCAGTAAATACTGCAGAAGAAAGGAAAAGAGTGAAAGCCATGTGAGGGGAAGAAATGGGCACTCAGTCACACTGTCTTCTCTTTGTTCTAAATTAAGAACTTTCTCTATAAAAAGAAGCTTCCTATCGAGATGGTTGTAAAAGCATAAATAATAAGATCAGTTCAGATTGTTTATACAACACCAATTTACAACAAAATAAACTGATACAATTCCTATCTAATTATACAGATCACTTTATCTAAATTAAACAAATAGCATCAAGTTGTATAGCCAGATTTCAGTTCATTTGTCCATAGTTCTGCTTTAATTTAGTTATCAGAAATTTGCCAAACATTTTTTTAAGTTGTGCAAAAAGAAGGAAAAAAAAAAGCTTTACAATAACTGCATAACATAAGTTTACATAACGGGGTGAGGCTAAATGCTATAAATGTTAAATAATAAATGCTAATAATAAACAATTTGCAAAATAACAATAATTAAAAACTGTGAAAATATTAAGTCTAACGGACAGCATTCACAGAAAATATACATTCTTTAAACACAATCTAAATATGTATAAAAGCACAATACTTTAAAGTCTTAGCCTATTAGCCTTAAAAGTCTGAAAATAAACTGACTTTTGCAAAAAATATTGTTAATTTCATATTTAATTTTCACATGGTTATTCCCTTTAGCCATATTAATCTATATAAGGGAAACTTGAGCTCAGCATCAGGATATAAATTGTTTTCTCACAGGGGGGAAAGATACAAAAGAGCATTTAGTGTAATTTCCATGCCTAAATAGCTGTGAGTCTAATCTGAACTGATTTGTGTTGTTTATGGCCTAAACACGACAAATGTTTGACAGTAACATTTTTGACAAGGCACTGAGTTGTAAGAGCAGCGTTGTCGTTAAAAGACACTTAACTGCCCACTGTATGTGCTCTAGAATAAGAAGTCCAATTATTCTATCAACAGCTTTTCTTTACACCTTTATATTCTTAACATGCAAATCATTTGTGTTAATTGTAGAACTTGCTAAATAAAGAGAATATTAGGGCCTTCTTGGTCTGAATAAAACAGCACAATTTATGTTTACATATATTATAAAGTAATAATGTGTTATTATTATATTTTTTTATATATATATACATCAGTCATAAGCTTCCATTTATCTGGTTTTAGTTTGAGGGTTTTACACACACCAACACGCACACAAGGAAACCGGTCATGCTCTAAGGGGAGTCCGGGCTGTAAATGTGCACAATATTCCACATTATATACATGTCATTTCAGAGTGCACTCCAAGTGACACAGTGTCAAATCTGTGTGACAGATTTAGGTGAACGCTGGTGAAGGCAGCCCTGCGTGGGGACAGCGGCTTAGGGCTGACTAAAGAAGCAAGTACAAGATCTCCAGCAGGCAGAAAGAAACCCTGCTTGGTGTGGACCTGATGTCTGTCCAAGCCCACCAATGCTGACAGCAAGGCAATAACCTGACACCATTGCCATCTTCTGACTCCATTCACACATGACTATATTAAGCATTAAATATTGGTATTTAAAAAGGAAAATATATATTTTAAATACTATACAAATAAAATATGTACAGCATTTAAAAAAATGCATAAAGAGATTAATTTAAGTTAACACTGCGTAAAGTTTAAGAAGCAGTAGTAGTATTTATTTCAGTTTATGTGAATTCCTTCTTTTTATATAATGAAATGTCTCCCTCTTATGGCGGATGCTGTGGTATTTTTAAAGAGATGTATAAAATCCCCTTCAAATAAGTAACAATTAACATCACTGGTTAAAAAAAATCTTAGTTTCAATTAAAGTTTTAATGAAACTGAAATATTTTTCATAAAGGCTCTTCAGTGATTATGGTAGGTTTATATATTTCAGGATTCCTAAGATTAAAAGAGCAATTTTAAACATATTTTTCACATTTAGATCCTTTCTTTTGTTTTATTGAAAATTCAGCTATATGGCGATACAGAGGCTGCAGATTTTGGTTGCCTCTTTCTAGAAATGTGTGGGCTTCCTGACATCTAGTGGACATCTAGAATATTTCTGTAGTGCAAATTTAGATATCTTCTCTAACAGTCCTAACCATTCATTTGTAAAAAGGGTCTGGTTCAATTATGCTCCCTAATACGACTCACAGATCTACAAAAAGAACATAAAGACAAACATACAGCATCTACAGAACTTTGATACATTTGGATTTAGTGCTGTTTTTGAATAAATAATAAACTGTCCTTTGTTTTGCATCTAGGGTTACGTTCCATAGAAAAATACATCCTATAAAATAAGACAATTTTTGAAAAATTATATTTTCTGTCCAGATTCAGCACAAAAATCAAAAATAAATTCTATCAGATGTTATTTAATTCTTACAAATTCAAATATCTCAAATGTCCATTGCTGTTAATTTTGATGATTATGGCTCACAGCCATTTGAAACCCAATTTCAGCTGCTCAGAAAATTGGAAGTTTGTCAATTTCAAATGTCCTTTTTTAATCAATTGATGCAGCAATGCAGTGGTCGCTTTAGTAGTGGCCTTCAGCTTGATGTATCAGGTTGCAAAGTAAATACTTAGCTATTGTACTTAAGTTGCTTTTTAAGGCATCTGCAATTAGCTTAAGCATAAATTTTACATTTAAATATAAACATTTGAACACAAATATCTATACATTCTGCTCCTTCACAAATAAATTTCTATAGATAACATGATGAAATGGCAGAAAAAAACAGATGCAGTTTCTCAATTCACGAGAACGCTCAAGAACGCATATGGAGAAACGGCCAGAGAAAAAATCAAGAGTGCAAATATCTGTCCAGTACAGTTTGTCTAATAAAATAGGAACATTTATGAAAACTAGAGACTGGGAAACACTATATGATGGATCAGATTCTGAGACACAAGATATTCACTATCCATCCATCAGTAAGCTTTCCTCTGGACCTGCAGTAATTTTCATTCTGTTTTTCTCTCTTCTTTTAGGTATTTCACCTTGATTTGGAATTAAAAGAAAAAAGTAACTCTCATCTGAAAACATTACTTAGGTTACTTAGCAGGGTTTGGATATCTCTGATGTTTTTATAGGTTTTTGAGTTACATGGACAAGGAAAAAACAGATATAGCTAGGGCTGCACAATGTGTATATTGCAATTTAATTCTTTTTGCACTAACAGTGTATGCATTATGTGTTTTGCAACAAGTTAGACTGCTAAATATTTAGGTTGATATTAAAGTTGCATCCTTTAATGATCTCTTTGCCTTAACATATTTGGTGATGCTGTTTAGTTAAGTGGTTTTAAGCAAAATATTTGTCTGTCAAAAAAGCTTTTATCCAGAAGCACTGTTTTCAATAAAAGAGATCCTGGCATGGAGTAACAGATGTTGTCAGATAAGTCGTAAAAAAAAATACAGAAACACAACTGACTAAACAATTGCTTTTATCTTCTATATCTGACCAGTTTAACAATATGCTGCTTTGTTTGTGCTATGCTCTAATGTGAATACTGATGTGAGTGCTGATGGGTTGTTAGTTATTTGGTGCTAATAGGAAGGATTACCAAATATTATGTGTTGTTTGTTTTCATAGGCATAAAGTCAAGCTATAAGGCCTCCCAAAGCTTTATATGTATAAGTTATTTGTAATACCTAAGGGGTGTTTGCTTGTGTAATGCAAATAAAAAAAGGAGAGAAAGGCATGTAACAATTTAACCTAGTTCATAGTTCTATACATTTTTTTCTATACTGCTAGATATTTAATGCTGTTTTTTTTTTGTGTGTGGTTGTTATGGTGACTTTTTACTTGCAGTTGTACTTCTACTCATACTGCTCATCTTCTACTTATCCAGGACCAGTTTGCGGTGGCAGAAATATCAGCAGACACTCTAAGACTTATATCGCCCCAGATACCCCTTTCAGTTCTGCTAGGAAAAGCCTGAGTCGTTGGCCTTCTAAGAGGCATAGTTGCTCCAGTATGTCCTGGGTGATCCTCTGGGGGGGACTATCCAACAGCACCCCAGGGATGCTAAGAAGTCCAGGTACTCGGTACTGCTGTTCAGCCCATAAGCGAAGGCAACAGTCAGAGACCCCTACCCAAAGACCCCTGTATGAGGATTGCACAGTTTAGGATTGCACCGGGGGTGCTGCAATTCTTTTGACCTTGATTTTTGTTGTTGTAAATGTATTTCTTTATAAGCGTTTCTCTGAATGCTTATAAATTCAAAAACCCTTATGACAAGGACTCAAACGAGGCACGTGACGTCGCCCGGTACGGCGGAGCCGGGACCCCACCCTGGAGCCAGGCCTGGGGTTGGGGTTCGTCGGCGAGCGCCTGGTGGTCGGGTTCTTCCTCGCGGGACCCGGCCGGGCCCAGCATGAAGGAGCGACACGAGGCCATCCCCCAGTGGGCCCACCACCTGCAGGGGGAACCATGAGGGACCGGTGCAAAGAGGATTGGGCGGCAGCCAGAGGCGGAGACCTCGGCGACCTGATCCGCGGGCGCTTAAACTGGCTCTGGGGATGTGGAATGTCACCTGACTGGCGGGGAAGGAGCCCGAGCTTGTGCGGGAGGTGGAGCGATACCAGCTAGAAATAGTTGGGCTCTCCTCTACGCACAGCCAGGGCTCTGGAACCCAGCTCCTTGAGAGAGGCTGGACTCTCTTCTACTCTGGAGTTACCCGCGAGGAGAGGCGGAGGGCGGGGCTGCTTGTCTCCCCCCAGCTCAGCCGTCTCGTGTTGGAGTTCACCCCGGTAGACGAGAGGGTCGCCTCCCTTCGCCTTCGGGTTGAAGGGAGGACTCTGACAGTTGTTTCGGCCTATGGGCCGAACGGCAGTACGGAGTACCAGGCCTTCTTAGCATCCCTGGGGAGGGTGTTAGAAAGCGCCCCTCCCGGGGATTCCATCATTCTGCTGGGAGACTTCAACGCCCACGTGGGAAACGACAGTGACACCTGGAGGGGCGTGATCGGGAGGAACGGGCCCCCAGCTCTGAACCCGAGTGGTGTCTCATTATTGGACTTCTGTGCAAGTCACGGATTGTCCATGATGAACGCCATGTTCAGGCATAAGGATGTCCATCGGTGCACTTGGCACCAGGACACCCTAGGCCGAAGGTCGATGATCGACTTTGTAGTCGTATCTTCTGATCTTCGGCCGCATGTCTTGGACACTCGGGTGAAGAGAGGGGCGGAGCTGTCCACCGACCACCACCTGGTGGTGAGTTGGATACGCTGGAAGAGGAGGAAGCCTGAAAGACTCGGCAGGCCCAAACGTGTAGTGAGGGTCTGCTGGGAACGTCTGGTGGAGCCCTCTTCGTCTGGTGGAGCCCTGTTCAACTCCCACCTCCAGGAGAGCTTCTCTCAGGTTCCGAGGGAGGTTGGAGACATGGAGTCCGAATGGGCTGTGTTCTCTGCCTCTATTGTCGATGCGGCTGCCCGTTGTTGTGGCCGTAAGGTTTGCGGTGCCTGTCGTGGTGGCAATCCCCGAACCCGGTGGTGGACACCGATAGTAAGGGATGCCGTCAAGCTGAAGAAGGAGTCCTATCAAGCCTGGCTGGCTTGTGGGACTCCTGAAGCAGCAAGCAGGTACCGTGAGGCCAAGCGTGTCGTGGCCCTGGCGGTTGCAGAGGCAAAATCTCGGGCCTGGGAGGAGTTCGGAGAGGCCATGGAAAAAGACTATCGGTTGGCCTCAAAGCGATTCTGGCAAACCGTCCGGCGCCTCCGGAGGGGAAAGCAGTGCTTCACTAACACTATTTTTAGTGGGTGTGGGGAGCTGCTGACCTTGAAGGAGGATATTGTCGGGCGGTGGAAGGAATACTTTGAGGATCTCCTCAACCCGACAGACATGCCTTCCGTGGGGGAAGAAGAGACGAGGTGCTTGGGGCTGGATTCGTCCATCACCCAGGCTGAAGTCACTGAGGTAGTCAAAAAACTCCACGGTGGCAAGGCTTCGGGGGTGGACGAGATCCGTCCTGAGTATCTCAGAGCTCTGGATGTTGTCGGGCTGTCATGGTTGACACGTCTCTTCAACATCGCGTGGAGGTCAGGGACAGTTCCCCTGGATTGGTGCTGGAGAGGAGAGTCCGGCTGATTGTCGAACCTCGGCTGCAGGAGGAGCAGTGTGGTTTTCGTCCTGGCCGTGGAACGGTGGACCAGCTCTACACCCTCTGCAGGGTGCTTGAGGGTTCATGGGAGTTTGCCCAACCAGTCCACATGTGTTTTGTGGACTTGGAAAAGGCATTCGACCGTGTCCCTCGTGCTGCCCTGTGGGGGGTGCTCCAGGAGTATGGAGTCGGGGGCCCTTTATTAGGGGCCATCCGTTCTCTGTACAAGCGGAGCAGGAGTCTGGTTCGCATTGCCGGCATTAAGTCGGACCTGTTCCCGGTGCATGTTGGACTCCGACAGGGCTGCCCTCTGTCAACGGTCCTGTTCATAACTTTTATGGACAGGATTTCTAGGTGCAGCCAAGGACCGGAGGGGGTCTGGTTTGGGGAACAGCGGATCTCGTCCCTGCTTTTTGCGGATGACGTAGTTCTGCTGGCTCCCTCCTGCCAAGACCTACAGCGTGCGCTGGGGCGGTTCGCAGCCGAGTGTGAAGCGGCCGGGATGAGAATCAGCTCCTCCAAATCCGAGGCCATGGTTCTCGACCGGAAAAAGGTGGCATGTCCCCTTCGGGTTGGAGGGGAGTCCTTGCCTCAAGTGGAGGAGTTCAAGTATCTTGGGGTCCTGTTCACGAGTGAGGGAACAATGGAGCGGGAGATCGATAGACGGATCGGTGCGGCTGCTGCAATAATGCGGACGCTGCACCGGTCTGTCCTGGTGAAGAGAGAGCTTAGGCGAAAAGGCAAAGCTCTCAATTTACCGGTTGGTCTATGTTCCTACCCTCACCTATGGTCATGAAATTTGGATCATGACCGAAAGAACGAGATCCCGGATACAAGCGGCTGAAATGAGCTTTCTCCGCAGGGTGGCTGGGCTCTCCCTTAGAGATAGGGTGAGGAGCTCGGTCATTCGGGAGAGGCTCAGTGTAGAGCCGGTTCTCCTCCACATCGAGAGGAGTCAGTTGAGGTGGCTCGGACATCTTCTTCGGATGCCCCCTGGACGCCTCCCTCGGGAGGTGTTCCAGGCATGTCCCACAAGGAGGAGGCCCAGGGGACGACCCAGGACACGCTGGAGAGACTATGTCTCTCGGCTGGCCTGGGAGCGCCTAGGGCTTCCCCCAACAGAGCTGGAGGAGGTGTCTGCGGAGAGGGAAGTCTGGGAGTCTCTGCTTAGTCTGCTGCCCCCGCGACCCGGTTCCGGATAAAGCGGGAGACGACGAGTACGAGTACGAGTACGAGTACGTTTCTCTGAATAATAAACTTTAACTGGCTGGGGAGAAAGAAAATCTCAAATATCTTAGCACTTCTCAAACTTCCGTCCTGTCAACATATTCTCATTATCAATTCGTATGAAATCATACGAAAAGTTATGCACACTATTTCGTACGTTTTAGATGTTTTTCCTCAAAAAACCACATCAGTGCGCATGCGCTGGCAGAAAAAAAAGCAGATCCGCGGACGGACGTAAAATTGGGAAAAACAGTGCAATCATCACTTATTCATGTCTCTAACTACTTTGCTTGCTGTTTTATATCTTAGGGATAGGGTCAGGGTTAGGGCTAATTGTAATTTATATTCTATGTTCGTGAATGGTGCGTCAGATGCGCATGCGCATACGACAAAAAAAACCGTCCAAAACGTACTAAATTACGGTGCATAACCTTTCGTACGATTTCATACGAACTCATAATGAAAATACTTTATATTCTCATTTATATAGAATATTTTATAGTTCAGTCCGAGCCCAGAGGATGAGACGTGGTAGACGCCACCCAGAGAGTCCCAGACTGATGTTTCGGAGGTGGGAGGACAGGCAGGAGATCAGAACCGAGCAGAAGAAGGAAGGCAGGATAATCTAAATTCATTCTGAGTGGTAAAAGAAAAGAAAAACAAAAAAACTCACTGGACTTTTGATGCCAGTTACTGTATGTCATCATTGTCTGACATTAAGTTGTTTGAAAATCCAAAGGATGAAAACAAAAAAATGTTGAAGGCATGTGAAGGATGTAATAGATATAAGGAGGCTAGCTGATATTTGAGACATTTGTAAACGTCGTTAAGAGATCTTTACGTTTTTAAGGAAATGTTTGGTCCGAGAATGGGACAGAATCTATACGGTCACCCCTAAAAACAAATGAAAATCTAATCTGGCAAACCAAACATTTAACCCCCAAAGGTTTGTTTGGATATGGATAACAATAATCATCCTCATTAACAACAATTGTAAGGATAGATGACGTAAGGTTTGTTAGGGATCTCTGAGACAGGTGTTCTTTCTAGGTTTGGGTTTGATAACGGAACAGTCTGTGATCAGGTTGATTGAAATTCTGCAGCCACGCGTGAATTAGGTTTTGGGCACCTGCTTTTACATAACCAATCAAATAAACACAAAAACTGTGACTTATTTTTTACTAACAACATGCGGTATGAGGCCGTGCACACCCCCTACAGAGGTTAGCCAAATATATAGAAAGTACCTTAATTCATAGTTTCATTGCTCTTTGATCATTCTGTCACTATGTTGTTATCTGGCAAAAGTCTCAGCACTGACCTTTGTAACCATTTATCTACCTTATCTTGAATAAGAAAAATTAAGGTTTAGTTTCATTTGAGAGTTGTCTTTTTAGGGCATGCCATTTTTACTCTGTGTCCCTTCTGGGGTCAAAGAGCCAGGAAGAGATGCAGAGGGATCTGCAGACTGTGTCCGGCCCCTTTAACACTTTCATGAACCTTGATTTTACAGTTTTAAAGAAATGTTCAGTTCCTTTGGTAAGAACATTTTGTTTTGCTATAGATGAGGCCTCAAACCGTCTTAACTAACACATTATCTATATATGGTCTGTCATTCTGCTTCAATAATGATTGGTTGTTGTTTGTTTTGTTTTTTTTCTAGAATACAGCGCTGCATTGTGCCAACCAGTGGAGGTGAGAAAACAGCTGGATGCACATGAAAAATGAAGCAATTTTTGTCTGTGGCACTTTTGGAATAAATTAATTATTGTGGTGTCACTAATCATACAGTAGATGTTTGCTTAAAATAATACTTATATGATGGATGTCACAGTCAGAAAGGTTGAGCTGTCAGTTGCATCAATACTGGTTAGTTATGTCTAAAAAATATTGTTATAATATAGTTAAAATTCTGTTATTTGCAAATCTGAAAAAATAAATTTGAATCTCATGTGTACAAATGACGAAAACGTTTTTTGTTTTTTTGTTTTTTACGTTCTAATCTTTTTTCCCTAACATGTAGTGGAAATTTCTGACTTCAGTTTTTACTTGATCACAAACTAAATTGTAGTTTCATAATGTGACCACGTGGTGGCACTGGTGGTTAGGTTGAGTCAAATCTGCTGGAACATAACCTTTCATGAGATTTCCTGAAGTACCAAAAATGGCAGGATATACTATAGTCCTGCGAGAAAGTATTTCCTGAATAACATTTTTTGTCTTTTGCTTTGTGTTACACTTAGATATTTCATAGCACCAAAATGATTTTGATAATAGAACAAGAATCCCAAAGAAAATATGAAATAGCATTTTGTAATGGTGAGTTTTTTGTTATAAGTTATCCAAACCATCCTGGCCCAATAAGTACCTGCTCCCTGGATGGTTATTCAGGTTTTATGGAACCCCCCAACTATTAAACATTTGTTAGGAGTCTTGTTCATGTCTGACACATTGGAAGTTTTTAAATATTGAACATCCAGTTTAGGAACACATGACAAATGCAAATGCATCTCACAAGAGTTTGACTCCAGAGTTGCCACTCAGATTCAATTAACATTTTACTTTTTTGTTTCCTTTTACCTCATCCTGTCAAATGTTTGAGTTAAGGTCACTAACAATCGGTCTGCCATTCTTCTTTAGGATATTCTGGTAGAAATCAGAATCCATGACTGTATCACCATCTGGACCATTTTGGTACTGCTGCAATATTTAATTGCCGTTAGATTTTGTTTTGCAGAATGCTGCTAGACTTAGGGCAGATATAAGCAAATACATAGCTTTTGTTTTACCAATACTTTCCCAGAAGTCATGGTTATCATAAAGATAGTTTAGGCATCTCTGAATTCTACAGATCTGGATTTAAAAGGGTCCAAATGTGGCCAGTAAAACCAAACCATAAAGATGTGGTTAACCACAAAGTTTTAATTCATAAATTGGGGAGGTTTATTTTCACATAGGGTTGGTTGAGATGGCTTTTTCTTTCAATAAATAAAACTGTCTAGAAATCAGCTTGAGGGATAACATTTCTGTATGACAAAAATGCAAAATGAAACAAATTGTTTGTGCTTTTGTTTAGTTATTTTTTTTTTATAACACTTTGGATTCAAGAGTTAAACCACAGATTTTAATTTAGTTTAGTTTGAATTTCCATAGTAAAACAACATTTAGCATTTAAAAATGATGTCCCATAGGCTCAAGCCTATCAAGGAGTGTAAATTATATTTGTGTTATGTAGGATTCCTCAGGAAAATAAAATAAATCTGTCATTAAAAATGTAAGTAAAAATGATTTTAAGCAGAATCATCATACTGTTAATATCTAGAAGAAAAAAACATGGTTTGTGCTGTAGTAGGGTTGTTCCATTTTATTCTAAATGTTCTTATGTATTTAATAAAGCTCAGGTTTAATTGTCTTTTTGCTATTTAACAATCAAGGCACACAAGGAACTCCTCTAACAGAATCTAAGTATAAGAAGAAAATGCTGTTACATTATCAAGACTTACAGAAAGACTGGAGCCTTCCTTCAATAAAAACCGAAAATAGGCCTATAGTATAGCTTAACTCAGCAATTGACATAAACAAAAGAAAATCATAACCACAGTTTAGCTGATTAAAGTATTATGTTGCACAATATGAAAAGCTAATTTTGAACCTGAATCCTACCAAAATTCCCTTAGTGCTGTAATAAACCTAAAAGGAGCTGAAAAAAAAAAATACATTTTTAATTTAGCTTTCCATCTGGTATTTCTTTACCTAAACATGTAGTTGAATTTTACAGGCTGTAGAGAAAAAATAATTACAGAATTGTTTATTTTTGGTCTATGTTTTGAAGATCAAAACAACTTTATTTTTTTCACTATAATTTAACAGTATATTACTGGCTACTAATTGCATTACTTTCACAGTAATTTTAACAGTAATCAGCAGGGAATATATCACCATATTTTACTGTATACAGTATATCACAGTTATTTATTGTGAATTCAACAGTTTGTTCCACCAAAAGCTACATGTTGTAATTTTACAGAGACGATTTCAGTGGAATTACTGTGAAATGACTTTATGTTCCTTTGGAATCACAACATGTTAAAACACATAAATCATAGTATTTTTAAAATTTTTACATTGTTACTGTAAAAGTAATGCAACAGTAGCCAGTGACTTACTGTGCATTTACATTTTATATTATACACTAAAATATTGTACATTTCAACTCACATTTAATTAAAACAAGCTTTTGTTATGGTTTTCAGTTATTTATTTATGTTATTCTATTTTCTTGGTCATTGGTTTATTTCCCGTTTTGTGTCATTGTAGTTGTTTTTTAGTTATATTTAAGCAGTGTTTTGTATGGCTATCTGTTGTCCCTTGGCACAGTCTCCTTACCCCTAGTTTCTAGTTGCTTCTATCCACACCTGCTGACTGTTGGCTGATTACCCCAGTCTTTGTTCTGTCTCCCATATATACACCTGTGCAGTTCCTCAGTGCCGGTTTCTCATTGTTACTTTTGTCCTCATGTGTGTTTTTCCTGATGTCTCCTGGTTTTTGGTTTTCTTTATTTTACTTTAGGATTTTGCTTCTATTGCTTTTGCATCTTTGTTAAATCAGCATCTGCCTGCTTCTACTCAGCGTTTGGGTCCACAAACATAGCCACCACCTTTTGACAGCTTTTGAATTTGCTCCATAAACTTTTTTTTTTACGAAAAGTAGAAGGAAATAGAACAAAAACTATACACCGAGCAGAAAATCAACACAATTATCTACAATACTTTGCACATTCACATTATCCATTCAAAGTCAATCAGTTTACAGACCAGGGTCCTAACATGTGAGCTGATGGACTTTCTCCTGGGCTTTGATCCTGCTTCAGGGTTAATGCTAGAGAAGTATCTGTGAAAAAAAAAAGAACAACTCTCAGTTTTACATTAATTCATCTTTGCATTTTGCAAGGCACACCCAGTAGACCCTGTTTACCTGTAAGTGAATCAAACACCAAATAAAGAAATTAGTGGTGAAAGAGATGTTCCAATACAATTTTTGCCTCCTATTACAGATATTTGTGCTGTGGGTATTGCCAATACAGAATACAGATCCCACTATGTTGTAAAAACAATTGTTCCAACTGCATTGCTGTAATATGACTCATATTGATAAGGTCTGGCTCAGGTTAAACCCTGTCAAATCCTTAAACACAGGCGTTCAGTTCTTCCTCGTCCCTATTAAATAGCAGAAGGCAGCACATAGAGCTAAAAGGTAAATAGATTCTAATTTAATAAATCAAATATACCCTTGGTATCTGAGTTGTTGAAAACTAATGTCATCTATTGTGTGAACATAAATCTTACAGTACTGTATTAGAAATATCATAATCAAATCTTGTAATTAGAGAATACAGATATTTATTCAAAAAAAGTTAGTTAAATGCTGTGAGATCCTGGTAATATCTTTTACTATTTATTTATTTTTTTTGTGAGATCTCAGTTATAGAATCTGAATAGCAATACACTTAGTGCAAGGCATACCTAGGTAGCCAAGTTTTTCAATCTGCTTTAAAAAGACAAAAAAACATTCTTGACATAATGACAAATTCTAAATTAAATGATAAAGTGCATAATTTTATTTTAACATAGACTTTACAATCTTTACCCAAGGAGGAAAAAGCTGTCAGTCATTCACCTATATGAATGAATGGTGCTGCAAATAACAGACAGTGTCATGTGGTTTAAAGGTAATGCACAATACATTCAGTAGACCAAGAAAGTTGCTAGGGAGGGGGAGGATTTGAGACTGACTCTAAGGAACATCATGCTGAGGTGTCCAACTGAGTACCTGTATTGCTTTAAGCTGAAAGGCAACTGTAAAAAGCTATAAAAAATATTATTGATTCAAAGTAGGAGCTGAAACAAATATAGTGCAATGCTTTGGGCTAAAAGAATGCAGTAAAGTAACCATATGAACGTTAGGTGGCACTGTTGTCCTTGAAATGTGATATTACACACCTTAAACTGAATCCAAATGTTCCCATGCAGATATTTGTTACATTTAGCTGATCTAACAAGAATACTTTGAAAATGACAACGTTCATGGGTTAAGATAAAACTTAATATAATTATTTTGTTTAACATCATGGCAGTTTTAAAATTGTGAAGTAGGTATCATTACTTACCATTACCTCCCATTATTAGCAGACCTAAGGTGCATTCTACAGAAATTTTTTTTATAATTTTACATAAAACAAAACAAAGGAGCTGGATATAAAGTTACAAAACGTCGTTCATTGTTTGTTTAAGAGAAAGGCAATGCAAACAGCTGCAATATTTCAATCCATTTAGATGATGTGGTAAGTCTTGAATAGCCTTTTTTTCTGCCGTTTCCTTGTAGCAGCTGTTTTGTGAGCTTCATGTACCTGAGGTTAATGTCGCACCGGCCTGACGCTGTCATTTGAAATGAAGACGCATGGTGAGAGCAGGCTTGCATCCTGCAGCTACTTTAAAATCACATGCTCTGAGTGAGCTAAAAGATTACCTCCATTTCTTTTTCTAATTCTGCATTCACTAACTTATTTGTACTATGAACACTATAAATTATGTTGTTCTTACATCACATCTATTATTCATGCATAAATACTTTGTAAACATCTTTTGTTAATCCTGTTAGGTAAGCATTTTTATTGAAGGAAACAGATTTAATAGAAATACTTAAGTTTTTATAATTTGTAAAACAACCTAACCAAAAGGCATAATTTGATCAACATTTAGGTAACAATCAATCCTGACAAAGCCCTTCATGCAAAAATGTAATTAACAGCATTTATATGTTAAAGCTGTAAAGAAAATAAGATTTATTATGTATCCAAGGCTACATAACCCAGCTTGTTTTTCGATCTTCTATCAATGTAAAGTCCAAACACCATGTGGTATTATGCAAAAAAGAGAAGAAACACAATCCCTATGAGACAGGGCGGCCAGCTCTCTACCAGAATGGAAAATCTTCTACCTAACAGAGCTTATCTGACAACAGATCAGCAAGTCATTATGGGTGACTTATTATATGGATCACTGAGTGTTTATGTGTGTTGGTTGTGCCTGTGCATTAGTATTAGTAGATCTGTGTGTTATAACATTTTCTGTTTTAACACACTTATTGATTTGAGAGGTATTTGTTTATAGCATATAAAATGGCTATTGTTTATGCATGACTGCCTTGAAATGAGCATAATCTTAAATGTAGTTATTTTCTATCATAGTCAGTGGATAAAATGTATTGTATCTATACTTTTGCTTAAATTAATGCCAAAGTATGCCTGCAATCTGATAACCAAATGATAATGTTGCAAAGTTAATATGGATTTTTTTTTACTTACACCACAGTACACTATAAGCCACCTTTAAAGAAACAGCAGGAATTGCAGCAGAAAAAAGCTATACACAAAATGATTTCTGATCGAACACTGATAAAAGATAAAAGATCTCTGTTATGATTGCAGCCCTGGTAGCTTATCTGATTACTGACTGTTCATGTGCTGTTCCCTCCCCACTCTCTAATTTTTGTTTATGTTATTTACCTGCGCCGTCTGCTATGTATTCGGTTCAGCCCAGCTATCGGGGCCAGATAATTATTTGTGTGTTTTTATTTTATTTGAGAATTCTTTGTTTATTCGTGTTATGTATTTGTGTCAGTTGTTCATGTTGGTTTTCGAGTTTTAGTTACGTTTCTGGTTCATGAGTCTTGGAGGCCAGTGGATTGAGAGGGTTTGATGTTTGTCTCCTGGCTCCCGATCATGTCCTGGCTCTTCTCCGCTGAACCCTCAGGGTTTTGGTTTAGCATGCGGGGTAGCGTGGTCCTTCTCCGTGGAGCCCTTAGGGCTTTGGATCAGAACGAGGGGGAGGTCAGTTTAAATTCCTGTAAGCCTGGCTCCAAGATGGAGACCAGTTTAAAGTTCTGCACTAATTCCGGTACTATGTGTTGTCTCTGTCCCTCAACCAATGAGCCTTCCTGTCTCCATCTGAGCGTGTCTGTCTAAGCATGCTGCTGGACTCTTAGAACTCTGAACCTGCCTTTACGCTCTGAGGATTCCTGGAACCCTGTATCTGTCTGTTCCCGTTCGGATCGGAACCCGTGGTCAGGTTACGGACTCCTGGATCTCGGAACTGTCCGGGCCTGAACTGTTTTTCTGACCTGGCTCAGTCTCCTGCCTGCTCACTGGGGTTGCTGCATCGGGGACACTGGACGGCTCTGAGCCCATCTCGTTTGAAGGTCTATCGGCTGGATCTAGCCTTCCTCAGAGAGCATGGACTGAACTATTAAACCAGGTAAGTGACTAACTCGGATAATCATCTCCTGTCAGATGAATATGGTCACTTACTTGTGTTTCTCCCTCCAGAGCGTCAGTGATTGGGTGGTCCTCAGTCCCCTCCTCCAGCCACTGCGGTTCTGCTTATCCCCAGCAGCCCGCATTTCTGTTCCTTTCTATTTTATCATTTCTATCATTAAATGTTTTGAAACTTACCATTGGCTCACTCACCTGAATTCTAGGTCCATCTGTTCCAGTTATGTTCCAGTTATCCACCCTCCCATTTCAGTACTCTGTTTATTTTACTAAACTCAGGGCAATGGCAGGTGTAGTCTGTTAGAATAACTGGTAAAAGCAGGAATTTCCTTCTTTATTAGTTAAAGTGCTTAATGAGTGAGGACGATATTTTAGTGCCTAGTGTCAGGAATGATGCAAAAATGTCCTCTTTAACAAATGTAAGCAGAATTACATTTTGTTTTGGAGAACTGTGTATTATCTTCAATATATTGTATGCATGGTACCCTTCAGTTTTGAGAAGATTATACTGTTTAAAGAACCATAATTTCTCTCCTTTTTATTTACTTTTTCTAATGAAACTTAGGAAGGGACAGTTTGATGAACTATTGCATTTTTTTTTATAATTACTTTATTCATTTATTTACCATCGTTTTGATCGAATGAAAGAGTCCCATCAATGTTTCTGTGCAGGGAAAACCCATATTTCCAAAGATAATTTCTACCAGGGAAAACAAGTAGAGACTTGTCTGTGCATAAAATTAATCTTGAGGGGTTTGACTGGTTCTGTTTAGATTTTTTTCAAGTGAATGTTACCCTGTTAGTATCCAGCCCTAATTCAGCTTACCTTAAAGGTATAGTGGAGGATGCTCTTTTTCCAGATGGATCATCTAAGGGGTTCTTTATAATCATTATAGTGATATGTTTATGGAAGGCTGTCTTACGTACTTGTCCCCATTTTCATTTACCGGTGGATAGTCTGACAGAGGAAAAATTGTAAATCTCCTTTTGGAAAGTAAGTTTGTATGAACATACCAACTGCAACTTTTAAACAAAGCGTCCGCAAGCAGAAATGGCCTTGTGCATGCTCTCACACGTGTTTAATAGGCGTTCCCTCTCGGGAGCGGATACACGGTGGTGCGTGTCCATCTTTTGCGGAGAGGACGGTTGTTTTGAAAAATCTGTAAAAATCATCCACTATACCTTTAATTCAGTTTATTAATGTAGCATTATTTTCTAAAATCAAATGTCTTACACCTTGCAATAAGTCCGGTGCCTGTGCAGAGACATTTAATCAAATTAATCCAGCACAATCCACTCATAGAGATATGATTAAACATTGATCATAACCATGCAGCTTGGAGCAATATTTTTTAGTTTGTTGGAGCTGCCAAAAAATACAGCAGAACACATCATTTGATTGATCATATTCTTTGTTTCAGCAGAACAAAATAAACAATATTTAGACTACATATCAAATCTCCAAGCTGCTACTCTCCACTATGAACATTTTTTAAAAACATATGCTGCATTATCTTAAGAATTGTTGGCATCCCCCTCTGTAGAATGTGACATTCATGTAAGATGTCTACAGCAAGTGTGAAACGTAGACAAATTGCCAAACTTAGTTTATAATTAACTAATTTTCTAACTACTTTCAGTTGTCACATCTAATCTACTCACATTGTCTGGGAAACATAACATGTTTTCTCTGTTTCATAACTTTCATCCTTTAAGATTCAGAGGTGTGTCCCTGTATCGGAAAGCTGCCCTCAATCACTGACATAAAGCTGTGATGGAGGGAAAAAAAATACTATGGTTTTTCTGGACGACGACTGTGGGGATAATGTTAATTTACCTAATTGCAGTCACCATGTGGACTGAGATTATTGTGTAGCTGCTGGGCTGTCTGTGTTGTAGATCCTCACAGAGCCTGAGGGATCGCTCATGGACTCACCCAGCAGTAGCGTTACCTAGCAACGCCTCTTGAATGTACTGTACAGTACTTCCCCATCTCATGGGCGCCTTTAATAATCTGCTTTCCTATCTCCATGTAAGCTTTGTTAAAAGATTTACTGTGCGTTCGAAATCGTGCCTTTTTCCATCTGTTCGCTGGGTATGTTGCAGGAAAACAGTGTAGAGACATGGATCAATGCAGTTTACAGCAGAGCCTTCCCATTCATGCCTTTCTTTGACAGGAGAATTAACATGATGCAAGAATCTCATACAGTGAGAGGGGAAAGCACTGATTAAAGCTCATTGCTTTGACTGAATGGCCCAAGAATGATAGCAGCATTTAGCTTTAGAATTGCTTTGACCTCAGCAATTTTATTAACTCCACCACATGGATGATAGACGGCTTTAATAAGTGAGGCTAATTTAACTAAAGGACCTAACTGTCATGATGAAGCTCTTATGAAAAGTTCATGCTATAACAAAGCCATTTCCCCTACATGTGTTCATTGTATAGAAAAAGTGGTACACAATTTAACTGATAACTGTATGTAATAGAGCGGAGCTCCGCTCCACAGCAGCATGATGTGTACAATAAGAGTGCATTAGACAGCTACGAGATGAGCTGAAGGAGCAGAGGCAATTGACCAAGGTAATTTGTTTGTGCTGAATCCTAGCATTACATGCTTTAATGTTGGGCTGAGTCCAGCTCTGAAAGATATGGCTCACATATAGAGGTCCCTCATCATTGGGTTGTGACAGAAGTTATATATTCTTTATGAGAGGAATCCTTACGTTTGCTGACTTGTGAAACTGAGACTTTACTAAATTACAACATGGGGGTTGGCTTGCACACCCCAAAGTTTTACAATTGGCATAGCAAAGAAGTGCACATGTTCTGATGTCTTTACAGCTCTATGGTGGTCATAGTTTTTCATATAGAGGTGCATTCAAATAAATTAGAATATTATTGAGTTAACTTATCTCAGTTTAAGAAGTGCTGTTCATTTACCAAATGGTAGAGAATCATTATACTGTGATATACTTCATGGGTAACTTTTCTTTCTTCTTGATAAAAATGAGAATATTATGAAGGTCTACACATGCACTGTACAGTATATATTCACACAGTACTTGGTCTACAGTAGATCCTTTTTGCATGATTTGCTGCAATTTTCAATATCAGAAAGAGGCTGTGGCTCCCAGGGGTGTTAAGCCTAGGTTGTTTGGCTAGCAACCTTGAACTGCATACATTCACAATGGAGTCTAGGTCAGGCCAGTTTGCTGCTCAGCCAAGCAAACAGTGAACGCACTCATTAAACCAGGTAGTATTGATTGTTGTCAAATCTTAAAAACAAGAAGTCAGAATCTTCAAAAAAAAGTTTAGTAGAAGAATTCACCATGCTCTGAACTGACAGCTGTGGATAAACATAATAATAATTGAACTTTATAGATCTCACATTGGAGAAATTTATCTCTGCATTTAACCCATCCCCTTGAGGAGCAGTGGGCTGCCATCGTGGGGCGCCTGGGGATTCGCAGCTCTATGCCCTAACCACTAGGCTGCCGCTCCCCCACCAACAGTTTCTCTGCCTTAAACTTACCTAAAACTTGGAATCTGTTTCTCTGCTTTCTTTATTTGAACTCTGGGACTTCCTGCTGAAACACAAACTTCAATCTCAAAGGGGGATTTCAGATCTTTGAGAAAAAGCCTACTCCCTTTTCTCTCTCATAGCCTCAGTAAAACACATAACACCGTCTCTGTTCAGGAGTGGCATAACACAAGAAATGCAAGCATAGTCGCCCATGTCCATGGCTGTGTGATCCTGAAACATTAGACTTCAGCTACATTGAACTTTGTCAGTGCACCCAAACTCCTCAACAGCCTTTTCTTAGCAGCCCGCTCATTACAGTGGTTAACCATATTGCTTTGGGTAGCGTTGGCCTAGTGGTTAGAGCATTGTCCTTTTCAATATATTGAATTTTCAGAAAACCTGAATTTCTGGCGTAATGAAACTACAGTAATGACTTTAACTTTCTGAATTGAACTGCTGAAATATTTAAAGGTATATTAATTCAGGGCAATTCATCTGTATAATATTTAAGTCAGAGTGCTTTTATAAAAGATGTCTCCATACACCTTATTAGACATTAGAGATCTAGCTTTATTTGTCTGCATCATTAGGATCCATTGCTTCACCAGGAAGCCTCTGAAGTGTGTAGCATGTTGGGTTACATCATTTTCAGGTTGCTACTTGTCCACCCCCTATCTTTGTTTTGTTTTATTTATCTGTTTTATTGAACTTCCTTTCCTCATCATGAGCTTACCTGACTCCATATTCGCTTCACTGCTATATCTGACAGTCCTGACTCACACACACGCAATTCCTCTAAATCTGCTCAGCTCCTTTCTCATAAAAATGATAGAAAAACAGAGAGAAAATCTGTCTCTCTTTCCCTTCACCTGTTTCTGTCCACTGCTTCTCCCTGTGGTGAAGATGTTGTCTCCCATCTGGCTGACTTTACAACAGGCACACAGTCTCTTGCAGATGTCTTATGATGCACATGCAGCATCTAATCTATCCAGAAGCTCTTCAACTACAGTTATAAAAGGGAGCCTTTTGCCAAAATGTGGCTATTGCAAATATTTTTTCGGTTGAACAACACTTTGCCATGCCAGCTTTGTAAAATACACTTAAATCCAAATGATTTTTTAGTCCAACTTTATTATATATGAAACAATGTTAAGCAAATTATATGTTGCTGTAGATAGACAGGATCATAAGGAGTATTACTTACTGCTGAACTATGTTTTATATAGCCATAAGGAAAACGTTACCAAGACCTGGACACGTCTGGTATTAATGAGCCACCTTAGCTGTTCTCTGCCTCTCTTTGGAAAAAAGGATAAAATGGAATGAGGAAAAACGAGACGGCAATGAGAATTCACAGCAAGATGATTAAAGGTAGTCATAGAGGCCCTTTCTGGGAGCAAGAGATTAAGTAGACAATGCCACTCTCTCATCTTCCTCAAAGCCAGAACCATTTTGATGCAGCCTATTTGGACTGCTCATCCAGAACCAGCATTTCTCCTCCTACACTGCAGATCACAAACTGAGATACGCATGCCAATAATATGTTTCAATGAAAGTAGTTATTTTTGGGTCCAAATTGAAAGACAGAACTCATGCAATGCATGGTGGATCTAAATCATCCTAGTGAGTGATTGGTCTTGGAGAAGATTTTAGGAGCCAAGTTCAGACATAAGAAAATCTCAATATCTTTGTTATGTTTTGAAAAAAATAATAAATGTCTTAGACAAGACTTTGGATTTAATGTGTCAGTACCTATGCATTCTCACTGATGGTCACTTTTGAATGTTGGTTGCACCTATTTTTGCCAAGCATGATTTCAAACAAACGTGTCATCTTAGTGTATTACCAACAGAAACCTTGGAATTGGTGGTCCAAGCTCTTTTCAGGTAATTGGCCAGCTCTTCCCATGTAGTTCTGGGCTAATTTCTCACCTTTCTTAGGAGCATTGAGACCCCACAAGGTGAGATCTTGCATGGAGCCCCATTCCAAGGGAGAATGACAGGCATGTTTAGCGTCTTCCATTTTCTAATGATTTCTCCAACAGTGGACCTTTTTTCACCTAGCTGCCCCATAGCCCTTCTCAGCCTTGTAAAGGTGTAAAATTGTGTCTCTACTGTCTTTGAACAGCTCTTTGGTCTTGGTCATGTTAGTAGTTGGATACTTACTGATTGTATGGGGTGAGCAGGTGTCTTTATGCAGCTAACGACCTCAAACAGGTGCATCAAATTTAGTATAATAAATGGAGTGGAGGTGGACATTTTGAAGGCAGACTAACAGGTCTTTGAGGTCAGAATTTTAGCTCTATCATACAAATAAATAGTAAAAAAAAATCACACGTTGTGACTTCTGGATTTCTTTTTTTGGATTATGTCTCTGACATTGGACATGCACCTACGATGACAATTTCAGATCCCTCCATAATGTCTAAGTGGAAGAAAATTGCAAAGAAGCATGGCATAAAGCTGCCTATTCTTTCAAAAAAGGTCTTAACCTAAACCTGTCCAATTATTTTCCAGATAATCGCTCCACCAGACTTATGATAACACATGCTTGTTTTATGACCCGTTCAATGTCACTTATAAAAATACGGTTCTAAGATTTTAAATGCAAAACAAAAATGTAGTTTTAAATAGCTTTTGGTTAAGTAATTACAGATAGTAATGATAGTAATGATAATGAGAAAGTAATGATAACTCTGTGACATAGAAAACATAATTATATAAAATACTCAATTTCAACATTTTCCCAGTAAGATTCGGTCCCAATTTTCTCATAGTTATTCAGTTTTTGATTTATTTTTTTTTACAACAATGAAAAGCTTACCAGGCACCTCTCTGACACTGGCAAATCATAATTGCAAAGATGTGAGGCGTCATAAATGAAAGCAACAGTGGAAGAAATTATTACATCATTACACAAGTAATGATGTAATAAGGTAATAATGATATCTCATGTAATAATATAGTACTGATTTCTCATGCCACCTGCTATAGGAATACACTTTCTTTGAGTTATGATCACAATTCAGCAATAATAACCATGTGGATTATAGATCTGCAGCACATGTTTTATAAAGTAATCTAACAGGTAACATGTCTTAAAGGCACGATGTCCATTTTTTCTCTGACTCTACAAATTTTTCTCCTGGGTGGAAATCAAATTAAAGTGAGTCACACCTGACCTATCAGAAGAACAGTCTGAATAGATTCCAATTACTAATTTATAACCTTTATGTTTGATAACGTAGCTATTTCAAAGCAAAAGCAGTAATATTTGTCTAGCCTTTAATTTATGCTTTTTACTTTAGGGCTACAATTATTTTGTAGGTTCTAGATGTTGCTGCTTGAACAGTTGAGTCAAAAGGATATTCTGAATGCATTCAGCTACTGATTTTCTGATACAGAGCTTGCCATTGTAATGTACAAAGATGATGCCATTAGCACAGATACATTAGCAATGAGTTGGGCTCTGTAATAAAATAGAGCAGATGGTAAGCATATTTTGAGCTGAGCCAGAATGAATAATTTCCCAAATGATGACACAGCAGTGCCAGCAACAGCTTTAAATACTTTATTGTAAGCAAAGTTGATATGTCTTTATATTTTTGTCCAAATTTTACAAAATTTGGAGAAGACACTATTAGATATTTTTTTAAATGGATGGGAAATAAAATCTCAAAGTAAGGAACAATACCTTCCTATGCAGTTTTGTCACTGTGATAATCTGTTGTTTACCTTGGTAAACAAGTTTTGCCTGTGTGAGATTTTCCTTTTACAGCAAGCTAACTCTGCATTTTGGCAAGCTATAAATCCTTGAGGGAACTACTGCCCCTAGACTTTCCTGTCAGTTCAAATGAGAGCTGATGCTGTGCTTCATAGTACATGCAACTATTCGGGGTATAATCTATTTCCTAAGTACAAAGTAAAAAAGTCACTTATGCATTTTTTTTTATTTATTTATTTATTTTTTTTAATGCTTAGTAAGCCTTGACTCTTTTCCCAGAAAATATAAATATTTTAATTTCTTTCCAGCACATCATTTACAATAGGATTTTTTTGTTTAATAATTTGGATAATGCTTTTTTGGCATTTTTTGGAGTTTATTCTGGGGGCAATGCTATAATTTAATTTTCTAATTTAGGGTTACAAGAACAAAACTATAACATTATAACTATTCAGAGGTCGCAAAATCTTATTTATCAGATATGATAAACTTAACCTAAAGGGTTAAAAAAGAGTAGTTTAGGTACAGGCCATTTACCAAGAGATCTAGAAAGTATGTGCTGATTGTACTTGACAGACCTGGACATTTATGCACATTAAATACTTACTGCTTTGTGAACAATTGGTTTAAATGCCTTCTCTACTAATATCAAGAACTATTTTAATCAAACTATTACACACAATTAGAACAAATACAGTATAATAAATGTATTCAATATAGCTCTAAGTCTAAGGATTTAAATGTCTGTCTATCAATGTTTTGTTCTTGAATTACTGTTATATAACATTTGACTTGGGTTCCTTCGGAAAACAATGAAATCGTCAAAAGGAGCTTGCCAGATATGTATTTCCTTTGTATTATGGTTTGGTCAATAGGGGATTTCCAATTAAGTAAAAATGAAACTTAAATGGAAAACATCTAAGATAAAATGGAAATGCATGGAACACATTGAGTTGAAATAAACAGAAAACACAGAACATACTATATTCAGGACATACTTTCACTTGTTTTTCAAAAAAAAATAGTGCACAATTTGACTAGGTACCCTCTGCCATCTTCTGTACCCCTCAAACCATTTTCATGATATCTTGTGGGGGTTGAAACCACTCCCAATAGTCAATAAGTAGGATACAGTATGACCTGGAGAAATCACCAGTCCATTGCTGTCCATTGCTATGAAAGGACAAAAACAAACAACTATGATGTTTGCAGTCCTACTCCCACCAAGGGACATTTTGAGTTTCCATTCAACATAAATTAACACACCAACCAATGTGGAAGGTAGCTGAATAACCTCAGAAACAAAACTATTGCCTTTAAAGCTGAAGTCTGTAAGTTTTTAAAAATCACTTTTTTGTCATATTGGCTAAAACTGTCCCTATGCCCAGACAGCAGTACATGTGATATGTAACCTGTGAAAAAAAATGCTTCAATTGGTCCCGCCTACTGCCTGTATTGCAATCTGGAAAGAATATTTCGGGACGAGACAAAACAACCAATCACAGCCAGAGGAGCGTCTGATGGAGTGTCAATCACAGCTCACACACGCTGAATCCCGCCCACTCCCTATCACCGCTGAACCTGCCGCTGCAGCCCGGCTGCTGCAGTCAGGAGGACGCGAGTGGAAGTCATGGCGGAGCGACAGCCACCAGCGAAAGAGAAACTGCCCTTACTTCCCCTGCCGACAACTGCTTACACGGCAAAGACTTCAAAAAAGAAGATGTCAATGGAAGAGCTGCCGCGTATGCTGCTTGGACGCTTCTGGTCGCATGCGGTAGCCGCGCAGATGCTGTGAGAGGGGTGGAGCTTGGAGGTGGGGCATGAGTGAAGCAGAGAGGGTGGGGGAGTGGCGTGAAACCTGTTTTTCTTCAAATTTTCAGTCGAAGTCTGCTCTCTTCTCAATGTAACAGACTGCAGCTTTAAAGGAGAGGTACTCACAATGGGGATTCAGCTATTATTTAAAACTTTTGCTGATTCAGCAAACAAAAGTAACTTCCTCAGACCTCAACTAAAATCTAAGCACATATCTTTGTAGTTGTTAGAATCTTTATTTTACGTCCACTGTTTTCATATCTGCCTAAAAGAAAAATGAAATGGAAATTCCCACAGTAATTGGAACACAAAAATGTTGACTACTGTTGTCATTCTTCAAATCCTGTTTGTTTTTCACACTTTTTTTTTCATGCTTTGTTTTACTACGTTCAGAATTACAGTTGCTGAATTATTTAGAACGTCTAAAAAAGTGGGCCTATAATTGAGTGAAGCTTTTAAACACATTACATTTACAGCTAACTTCATACCTCAGAAAGTACACTTCATACTTTACCATACAAATCATTTTCTCCATGTTTACTGTGGTTAAATGTAATTTTGAGCAAATCAGATTGTGTCTGTCTAAAGTATTGCTTAACCACTTAGTATTTCACGCTAAATGGAAGGGATATGACATATTTTTCTTTTTTACCTTTTTTGATTCATGACAATGAGGCATTCTTATAAAATGTTAAAATTAAAAATAGGACATTTTTTAATCATATTTCACAGATACAGTTCAGCATTAGAATCCATGTATTTAGTGAAAACAGCTGTTCTGCAAGATCTTTAGAATTTTAGAGAACAATACTTAATAAACACAATTTATAAGACAAATAGACACTAGATTGATGGTAAATCTGTGGAGAACGAAGACAGTGCAAAATAATATCAAAAGCTCAGAACACTATGAACAGCACTGCTCAGACCATCAAGTGAAAATAGTATTGCACAAGTGCAAGCTAAGAAGCTCAGCCTTCAAGAAACTGCACAGATCTGCAGCTCTGATGCCTTAATTTGCAGTTCAACGTAAGTCGTGCACAGAAAGAGCAAACCTTGAAGGTTCTATGCTCAGTTGAGAACAAAATGGAAGCATTTAGCATACAAAAAAAAAGTTTGAGTAGCAAAAGTAACACATTAAATCATTCTGAAAAACATCATGCTGTGGGAAAGTCTTTATGTAGCAGAAACAAGTCAGGGCTGATGGGAGGATGGGTGAACTAAATACCGTACAGGATAATTCTGGAAGAGTCTAAAAAACGCCAGACTGTGACAAAGAATGAACACGCAAAAATTGCAGCCGTTAAAGCATTCTATGTGTCAGAATTAACCAAACAAAGTTCACAATCTGTGATAGGATAAAAAAATAAATAAACCATGTTCTTAAATGTTTTTAACCCAACCTGACTGAACTCAAGAAGGTTGGAGAAGGCAAATAAAATAAAACCCTTGCATCTAAAGGCGTTTCCAAAACACTGGATACAAAATACAGTTAAATGCAAATGGTACATTTATTTTTTTTTCTTCATAAATTAAAAAATACAGAATAATGTATTTTTCTCCTTTTATTGATCAATGATGTGCCTCTTTCTGTATAACTTAAAATGCATATGACATTTGCCTTGATAATTAAAATGTATAAACTAAGATGCATGAATTGTTTGGCATCACAGTCTCTCTTTTTTCCTTTCTGTGTTAAAGTCACTCTACCTGTAATCAAAGGTAAATTAAAACCCATCTGTGTCCTTTTTGGCCCACTCGTGTCACTTCGGTACCACAGTGACCTCACCCTCCTCTGTTTGTTTTCATTTTTATCATCTCCACTCCTGAAACCCATTGATCTTTCTAGACCTTCAAACTAACAGCAGGATGAGAAAATTAAGCCCTTTTGTAATTATGTGACCATCACTAAAAAGAGCTCTACATGCAGAAGAAAACAGTGCTTCATTCTGCAACATTTAGTCCAATCAGCTCCCTGAGGCTGAACACCAATGAGAGGTTGGGCTCCTGTTGTGTGGGAAAGTGGAGGCTTTAAGCCTGCTCTATTTTTCCATAGCATCAAAAATACATGGGAGGGGAGTGCATTATGAATTACATGCAGAAATGCATCCATCAAATCCATATAGCCTGTAAACAAGTGACTGTTCAAGATCTAGGTATATAAATAAAGTAGCATCTTTATCCATAAACAGACTCTACAGATTATTAATAGCCTGTAGAATCAGCTTTGAGAAACAAATACTCCGAGGAGACAAGTGTGTTATTGGTGCATACATGATTTGGCTTCTTGACAGCCATTTCCACCTTTGCAGCTGAGATTCATATGCACATGTTTTCCCAGACTTATTTGGCATTCCACATCTGTCCTGTAGATATAAACACAATTTATGATGGTGAATATTATCTAAGTAAAGCATTTGATTTAATTACAATCTCAGTTGGAAAAAACAATTTGTAAAGATTCCAAAATTCAGCTGTAATTGCATTTGAGCAAAATGCCAAGTGTTTGTGTAGAGTGAATAAAGGCTTTGGCAGGTTATAAACACCCAACTACCTGTGGGGAGAGTCCAATCCTGTACACAGCCAAAGTAACAAATGGAAAGCCATGTTGACTCCTGAAATATTCATCCCACCACTACCACAGCAGACAGTGCAATGACAGTGAAGAGACAATGATGAAGTGAGTGACCAACACAAGGGGAAAAAGGTTTTGCTCAGCCATGTGAAACCACCTTCAATCTGGATTTTTTTGTGTCGATTGTCTTTGAAACATACACCATCTTTCTGGATACATACAGTATGAAAATAGAATCCACTTTTGAATTAAACCGTTAAATTCTGGCAACATGCAGATCCGATGTATTCTGGTTGCAGTTGCTAGGAAACAAGTGTTTCAAGGGGAAATCCTTGTTATGAAGTATTTGAAATTCATATCTAATTGCTTTTTACAGTTTTTAGTATTTTACTACCTCTTATAAATGCTCTCAAAGCAATGCAACAGTACTATGGTTGTGTATTTAGCTTGATTTAATAAAAAGTCATGTCTGTGATGGAAAGATTTTGCAGAGTCAGTACAAGATGCTGGATTTAGTGTTGTTTTGTGAGCTGGATCAAAACCTCTCTGTACCGAACATTACGATTGCGGGAGCACAAATTTCTAATCTCTTTTTCATAGCTGCACACTCAAACAGTTGCCTCCACAGCCACAGAGCAGAGGATGCAGCCGAGATTCTGCCACCCTCGTCTGAGCAGGCTTATTTTTAGCAGTCATGGATTGTGAGTGAGCACTTGTTTTATTTCAGTCCTTCTGGCTGAACTCGAAGCAACAAGATTACTGTTTCTGGTGCACCCTTTTGTATACAGTTATTTTAAAAAGGAGTATGTATCCTCGGCATGGATGGATAAACTTGGATCTTATTCACTTTTGTTAGTTTGTCCTTGCTTAAACAACTTACCCTCAGGAATATCTACAAATGCCTGGGATTTAGTATTTTGAAAAATCCTAAATATCTTCAGAACTAAACTTTTCCCATTATTTTTAAAACTGGCTCTTTTGAGTTCAGGTAGATTGGTCTGAGATTGCCTGTGAAGAGTAGTCTTTCCACACATTATAAGATGAATTTACTCTAAATTCATCTTACTCTAACTCTTAGTTGTGGCCACACTGTAAACCAAAACAAGTTCAGAGGAACTGTTTGTGGAAACAGATGACCTGAAAATTCTGAGTAAGTAAGTTAAACTATACTCCTATTCTTTACATCCTTAATATCATCATATATGTACTTCAAACTTAAATATTCGAAATCACTTATCAAAACACTTTGTTGCAATTGGTTTCAACAAACATTTTAATTAAACTTTCATAGTCTGGTAAATTACACAGAATATCCTCCAGAACTGGCCTAAATTGAGTTTCCTTTATCTTTCTTTCAACTATCTTCCATCTTTGCTAAAAAAAAAAAGGCACGTTCCGTAGCATGATGCTGCCACAACCATGTTCACAGGGGGAATGGTATGTTCAGGTCATGTGCAGTTTTCAGGTTTCTTTTGAAAATGGCCAAATGTTTTGGAATTATGGATTCTTCTATTGATTGATTTATTTTTCCACATTGGAAATAGGCCTCGAGGTTGCTTTGTTTAAATGCTTTCATTTTGCTAGAATATCCGAGAATGTTAATTTGTAACATAAATCAGATTACACATAAACTTTGTTACGTCTTGCTCTTTGAATTGTCAGCTGTGTTCCTTGGATTGCACGATGTTGCTCGGTCATTTATGATAACCAACAAATCTCTAAGGTGTTCACTAAAAAGCTGTATTTATCCTGGGATCCCATTACCAACAGGTGGACCCCATTATCAGTCTAGGTGAATTGAAGGCAATTGGTTGCAATGCACTGTTGGCTGTACATATATATATTCCATATTCTGCATATTTTAGAAGAACTTATGTAAAAGACTTATGTAAAAAGGTTTTATTTTCCATTCAGATAACAACCATTTCAAGGGTAACAAGTGCTTTAGGAGGAACAAATGCTTTTATAAGGCATTGTATGTATATCCCTAAGTTTTAATACCAAGTAAAATCCTTACCACAAAGCCATTAAAAATGTAACAGAAGAAAAAATCCTTCCCCAATGCCAGAAACTCTGTATTAATGTCTTTCACATCATGCTCTGCTTAAATTCACATTTTCAGCTAGAGGACATACAGTAGCCTCTCGAAGCACATAGAAAAAAGTCCCTGCTCTTTCCTATCTTAAAAAGAATAATTTATGCCAAAGAAACTCTGCAGTTACTAACAGATGGAAGGTAAAAACACAAATTGGTGATAAGCAAGCATCAGGCAAACAGTTTCAGTATTCTTCAGAGAGGCTGGACTCAGTGTGATGTGTCCTACTCCATTTTTTTCCTGTGCTGTTAGCGACTAAGCAGAGATGGATTTTGACTCAGGTGCAAACTGAGTTGTTTTGCAAACACCCACACCGGCCCGTTATCTTACAAACACAATACACCAGAGACGTGGCATCTGTTGAGGCTATGTGCACAGAGTATGTAGAGGATGGGTTTGTGCATCTATAAGCATGAAGATATGTTTAAAAATAATATTTTAGCCAACACTTGTATTCTCTCAATACTTGTTTGCCACATTTAGTTTCAGCTCCAGCAAAGACCTTTGTGGAATAAAACAAAGGGCGACACAGTACACTGTCTTGACAGCTGCCGAATCGGGTTGTGTCAGCTGTTTCCACATCAAATTATCAGCTCTATTTGATTTGCATGGAAAGGAGCTTTGGGATAAGGAGGTAAAGTGCAAATGTAAAACAAGTCATGACAGAATCTGACAAGAGACAAAAATATCGTCTATCCTCCCCTCTGGTGTTCTCCTTTACACTCTCCCAGCCATTTTAATCTCCACTTTAATACCAACCCTCCCAGACTCAACTTTGATCACTGTCATTTTGCTAACTTACAGGACTGGAAGGATTGAACAAAATGTATTATTCATCCCACGCATCAATTTGGGTCTCCTCTTCGTCTGTAATGCACTTCTCTCATCTCCCTGTCAGTTTTTTCTTTTGTTCGCCGTGCTCTGTCAGAAGAAGGAACTGATCATCTGGGATTAAGAATATACTATTAAGTTGAAAAGAAACATCTGGTGAACTGTTTAATAAATAATGTGGTTATAACTATGTAAGAAGACACAGAAAATAACTGGCTATGTAAGAGTAATGGATTTCTAGTTTATGAAACATATTTTTTTTGTATTTTAATCATGCAAAAATCGAAAATCTTATATATAATTGGTTTTAACAGACACTTTAGCTCCAACAAAACACCTGTATAGAATTTACAGAGTAGTTACCTGGAACAATTTGAGCCTAACTGAGCCCCAAACTTCCTGACACAAACTAAACCTCAGTAAATCACACCTTGAGCTCACGAATCAAAATAACAAATAAAGTTTAACTGGAAACTGCAACACTGTCCTTGAAAACTTTTCTCTCCCTCTCGCTGCAGTCAGATGGTTTCAAAAAAGATCTAAATAATCTGACTGTCTTATTGTGTAAAACACAATTGTACATTCTTTCAATATTTTTTTTTTTATGATTTCATTGTGCTTACATGACATGCAGGTTAGTTATCAACACCTTCATTACAGGGAAATAAAAGGAGTTTGTTATACTGGACATAAACCATTTAAGTTATGTTGACAGAAAGAGGAATTTGTCAGGAGAGAAGTAAAACAAAACCTTTAACATTTTCAGGATAAAACAAAATATTTACATAATATAAGGTAAAGCTCATTAAAACCAGTACTTTTAGCTGTCACACACCAAGTTGCAAGTCACTTTCAACAGACATTTTAACAGCAGACATGCACAGTGGGGTCCCATCTTGAACTTGCCTAATCTTTTCAGGGAAAAAAAGATGCTACTAAAGCACAACAAGGCCAGTGCTTTTTTGTTTAACTTGGAGGTTCCTTTCTTTGAACATGAAAGAAACCTTTCAGAGCATTCAGGAATTTACATCATAAAATTGTTTTGAATTTGCTAACCAGCCAAAATCTGATGCGTTTCCCCTTTTTCAGGGCAGCTGTCTGTAGAGAAGCATGAAGTAAAGAACTGTTAGGGGGAAAGCGAAATGCAGAAAGTTGAGTGAAGACACAGGGGGATGAATCTGTTGCTCTTTATTTTTAAGCCTTCCAGAGCTACTTGTTCTATCTGACCTCCACTCTAAGATCAGCCAAGTGTGTTTACAAGCCAAAGGACTGCTTCGACTGCATGGCGGCTGCTGACGGGGAGGCTGGTCACACCACTGCAGAACCTCAGAGACTATAGCACACGTTCATGCGTGCAGTATCTAACATAAAATACATGAAATTGAGTCTCTACTACTCAGAAATACAGCCCCTTTCACACCTTGACGATTTAGATCAGCGTATGACTGAAAATCCGGCAAAAACGCTGGCATGCATTGTAAAAGTTATGGGTACATTTTGTATAAGTTATGCACATACTGAAGTGCGCTGAAGTACGATGAAGCACGCTGGCACATGCCGACATATCGCAAGTACGTTGAGAAATTTTGAGCATGCTCAAAATATCTCAACGTCATGAGTTTCTGAGCATCTGTCGCGCGCGACCTGCTTTAGAAACAACAGCTGCTGAAGTTTTTAAATACAATACAATACAGTACTGCTTGACGGAGAAGCTGGTTTGGGAGCTTGCAGGGAGACAGACACAGCACTGCTGATGCAGAGAATAATGATCACTCCTCTAAAACAGTTAATTAACATCTAAATTAACTTAAAATGTCAAAAACTGCCAGCAAGTTTTTGGATTTTAACATACTAGTGCCTGCAGTTTGGATTACGTACATAAAAAACGCCTTCCAGTCGCCCCAAACTGTAGCGGAAAACCCCAAAGAGGTGACCGGGCCATAGACTGCTGTAGAACGGGATTCCTAGTGATAGGGTAGGTCCGACCAAGGCACATCAGACCCACTTTTCGACCGCACAGATGGAGCAGCAAAGAAGCTTCAGTAGCTCGTCAGAACTTAACTTGTACAAGAATCGAAAATGAAGCAGCACGCACGTTTTTGCTGCTCCTGCTGCTTGCGGTATCGTAGCATTAGGCTACCGTTCGACATAAGTTCTGGACTCGTTATGAATACGCTATGTATATGCCAAAAATAAAAAAAAAAATACATAGAAAGTTCAGAGTATGCCAGCGTTTTAGGAGATTCTGGGACGTCGAGCATACGCTGTATAAATCGGCAAGGTGTGATTGGGTCCTACTGTTTTTGTACTGGCTCTCTCTGAGACACATTTGGACAGAAGGTTTGATAAAATCGAACTTAATATTGATAGTTATACACTATACAGGAAGGAGAGAATCCTGCCTTTTGGTTGGAGTGTAACTTTGTATATTAAAAATTATTTGAAGAGTAAGCTCAGGCCAGAGCTCATTCCAGATAACACAGAAAATGTATTGGTGCAAATAAAACCTTCATATGAAAAACCTATTCTGATTGGGTAAATCTACAGAGCTAAAAAAAATCAAATTTATTTAACACTGAAGTGATTTGTGATGTGTTAAGGAAAGTATCCAAAGAAAAGAAAGATTTTTTCATTAGGTGAATATTATAAGAGATGGAAATAAATTGTCGACTTAGAAAGAAGATGGGTTCCATGTGCTCTGCAAGCAACTTGACTCAAGTTAATATAGTTCCCACAAGAGCTGAATTAAATGCAGCTGGTGTCAGAACTGACACATACCGTATATAAACCATACAGTATTTATACTAATGCTATACAGCAATATACTTACTGTTCCGGTTAGATCCAGCAATCACCTCATGGCTGTAAGAAGAAAACTTAAAACTGAGAAAGCAGTGTAAAGGTTTATTTATGAAAGTTTAAATACAAATGTAATGGATTATTTTTTTTATTGTAATTTGAGGAAGATTGTAAAAATGTATATGCTGAAATTGAGCCAGAGGTAGCTCTTACTGAATTTATTTAACAGTTTTATCATTTTTATAGACAAGCACACTCTAGTAAAGAGAAGATAATGCAGGCTGGCTGGATGTGACAGGGGAATGAGACTGATAGAACACTAACGTCTTATTGACCACTGGGTTGGGACTTGTATCACAATTTATGAATTATCACATTTAAATCCAACAGATATAAATAGAAATTAAGGTATCAGATATACACTATATTGCCAAAAGTATTTGCTCACCTGCCTTGACTCACATATGAGCTTAAGTGACATCCCGTTTCTAATCCATAGGGTTCAATATGACGTCGGTCCACCCTTTGCAGCTAGAACAGCTTCAACTCTTCTGGGAAGGCTGTCCACAAGGTTTAGGAGTGTGTTTATGGGAATTTTTGACCATTCTTCCAGAAGCGCATTTGTGAGGTCGCACACTGATGTTGGACGAGAAGGCCTGGCTCTCAGTCTCCGCTCTAATTCATCCCAAAGGTGTTCTATCGGGTTGAGGTCAGGACTCTGTGCAGGCCAGTCAAGTTCATCCACACCAGACTCTGTCATCCATGTCTTTATGGACCTTGCTTTGTGCACTGGTGCACAGTCATGTTGGAAGAGGAAGGGGCCAGCTCCAAACTGTTCCCACAAAGTTGGGAGCATGGAATTGTCCAAAATGTCTTGGTATGCTGAAGCATTCAGAGTTCCTTTCCTTGGAACTAAGGGGCCAAGCCCAGCTCCTGAAAAACAACCCCACACCATAATCCCCCCTTCACCAAACTTTACACTTGGCACAATGCAGTCAGACAAGTACCGTTCTCCTGGCAACCGCCAAACCCAGACCCGTCCATCAGATTGCCAGATGGAGAAGCGCGATTCGTCACTCCAGAGAACGCGTCTCCACTGCTCTAGAGTCCAGTGGCGGCGTGCTTTACACCACCGCATCCGACGCTTTGCATTGCACTTGGTGATGTATGGCTTGGATGCAGCTGCTCGACCATGGAAACCCATTCCATGAAGCTCTCTGCGCACTGTTCTTGAGCTAATCTGAAGGCCACATGAAGTTTGGAGGTCTGTAGTGATTGACTCTGCAGAAAGTTGGCGACCTCTTCGCACTATGCGCTTCAGCATCCGCTGACCCCGCTCCGTCAGTTTACGTGGCCTACCACTTCGTGGCTGAGTTGCTGTCGTTCCCAAACACTTCCATTTTCTTATAATACAGCTGACAGTTGACTGTGGAATATTTAGGAGCGAGGAAATTTCACGACTGGATTTGTTGCACAGGTGGCATCCTATCACAGTTCCACGCTGGAATTCACTGAGCTCCTGAGAGCGACCCATTCTTTCACAAATGTTTGTAAAAACAGTCTGCATGCCTAGGTGCTTGAATTTATACACCTGTGGCCATGGAAGTGATTGGAACACCTGATTCCAATAATTTGGATGGGTGAGCAAATACTTTTGGCAATATAGTGTATTTGAGGAGGCTTGCCCAGAAAGAAATTAATATGAAATACCTTAAATAGTTTAATCGGCCTTGATATCAAATCCCCACCAGCACTTAGTAAATATCTAGATAATTATGTCAATTCTTTTTACAATGAAAAAATAAGTAAAATCTATGGTGATTGCACTTTCACTCATTCTTTGATCTTTCTACTATCAGCATTCCAAAAGTGCAGAGTCTCTTAATGCTCTATAAGTCCTCAGCTGTAGACAGTAGTGATGTATACTCCTAAAGTTATCAGCTAAATTTGTTTCCTTAAAGATTAGTTTTTTTGTTTTTATTCTTTTCTTTTTCTTTTTTTAAAAAGATACTTAGTAAAGGCTGATTGCAAAAAAATGTATATGGTTGGTGGTAATGGTTTACTTACCTCAAGTTTAAAGAAGATTACACTTGTCATTATGTAAAGGCTCAGCTTAACTAAACTAGAATGGATTATAGAGTTCATGATCACTTTAATGATGTACAAATGCAATCTGAAAGACTTTTCAGCTTCATCGGGATCACTTACTGAAATGGCACGTAAAAAGCTCCAGCCAATCGACGTTAGGACTGCATTCCCTCCAAATATAATAATCATTCAAGACCCCCTTTATAAAGCTCCTCTTCCAGCATTTCTCCTGCATAGCAGTTAAACTTTCACCTACCTCTGCCATATCACCTCACTCAGTGTCAGGCAATATATTTATCTGAGCACATGTCGATTCACAGCATCTAAGTCTTCTGCTGTCGTCTGAGCACCAAATAACTTATTTCAATTATGTCAATAAAATCTGTGTAATTGCAAATTTCCTCTGTGTGATTCTCTCCAAGTGGCATTTAAACTAGATAGAAATATGTGGCCGTTATCCATTAAATAACAAATGCATAACATTGAACCACATAACGAAGAACATAGCAAATCACTGTAAAAAAAAAAAAAAAAAAGACCTTAAGCTGTGTCAGTAATGTTTTGTCTTATTCAAGTGAGCAAATTATACAAATTTAAATTGCTGATGAAGGTTCTCAGTCATCCAGGTCATAGTCATTCCGTAAAAATTCAAAAAATATCCACTGGACTTGGTTTTCAAGATTTGAAGACGTTTCGCCACCTCTCCAGGAAGCTTTCTCAATTCAAATGTCTGGATCCGCAGTGAGTTTGAGTCTTATATAGACAACGCCTTGTATCGCTTGGAAACATGCAATAGAAACCGATGAATGGGTCGTTAGTTCCATCGTTAGCCTGTAATATCTGAAACTGTCTATGATTCTAGGGGTCGGTCGTTAAAGGGGGGATTGTCATTAAGGGGGGGATTGTCTCCTGTAATACCTGAAACCTGTCTATGATTGTTAAGGGTTGGTCGTTAAGGAGGTATTGTTCACCGGCTGGAGCGGGTAAGTCCCTCGTTCCTCTGTGATGGGGTGGGGGGTTTGGTGATATCTGGAAGGGATCATGTCTATGATTGAATTGTATGTTTTTGGAAGCTGGAATCTCAGTCCACCACCTCTGTTTAAAGTTGGTTTTTCTCTCTTAACATAGATGGCTTCCTTCACGCCCCTCTCAAACCACCTATTTTCTTTATCCAGAATATGGACATTCTGGTCCTCAAAAGAATGTCCTTTGTCCACAAGGTGTAGGTGTACTGCGGAGTCTTGTCCAGAGGTGGCCGCTCTTCTGTGTTGGGCCATGCGTCTGTGGAGAGGTTGTTTGGTTTCTCCAATATAAAGATCAGAGCATTCCTCACTGCACTGAACAGCATATACCACTCCGCTCATATTTGGTCTGGGGGTTTTATCTTTCGGATGCACTAGCCTCTGTTTAAGGGTTTGGTTTGGCTTGAAATGTACTGGGATCTTGTGTTTGGAGAAAATCCTCTTGAGCTTTTCAGACACTCCAGCAACATAAGGGATTGTGATGTTTTTGCGTTTAATTTTCCCATCGCTGTCTTCTGTTGCGTGTCTTTTGGATTTCCTTGCTGATTTGATAAAAGCCCAGTTTGGATATCCACAGTTTCGGAGAGCATCTTTGATGTGTTTCTGTTCTTTTTGCTTCCCATCTGTTTTAGTGGGGACATGTTCTGCCCGGTGTTGTAAGGTTCTGATGACTGAGAGTTTGTGTTCCAGTGGGTGGTGTGAGTCAAAAAGAAGATACTGGTCTGTGTGAGTAGGTTTCCTATAAACTTCAATGTTTAGGCTTCCATCTCCTTCCATGCTCACCAGGCAGTCCAGAAAGGGTAGTTTGTTGTCCTTGGCATCCTCTCTGGTGAATTTGATGTTGCGGTCAACAGCGTTGATGTGTTTGGTGAAAGCTTCCACTTCCTCTAGCAGGATTTTGACGAAAGTGTCATCCACGTATCTAAACCAGTGGCTTGGTGGTATTCCATTGAAAGTGTCTAAAGCTCTCTTTTCCATTTCTTCCATGTAAAGATTTGCTACAATTGGTGATACTGGAGATCCCATTGCGCAGCCATGTTTCTGTCTGTAAAAATTACCTCTGAATTTGAAATAGGTTGTGGAAAGACAAAGGCCCAGTAGTGTGCAGATCTGGTCCGGAGTGAAATTAGTCCTGTTGTTTAAATCACTATCTTGTTCAAGACGTTCCACTACATGGAAGAAATGGAAAAGAGAGCTTTAGACACTTTCAATGGAATACCACCAAGCCACTGGTTTAGATACGTGGATGACACTTTCGTCAAAATCCAGCTAGAGGAAGTGGAAGCTTTCACCAAACACATCAACGCTGTTGACCGCAACATCAAATTCACCAGAGAGGATGCCAAGGACAACAAACTACCCTTTCTGGACTGCCTGGTGAGCATGGAAGGAGATGGAAGCCTAAACATTGAAGTTTATAGGAAACCTACTCACACAGACCAGTATCTTCTTTTTGACTCACACCACCCACTGGAACACAAACTCTCAGTCATCAGAACCTTACAACACCGGGCAGAACATGTCCCCACTAAAACAGATGGGAAGCAAAAAGAACAGAAACACATCAAAGATGCTCTCCGAAACTGTGGATATCCAAACTGGGCTTTTATCAAATCAGCAAGGAAATCCAAAAGACACGCAACAGAAGACAGCGATGGGAAAATTAAACGCAAAAACATCACAATCCCTTATGTTGCTGGAGTGTCTGAAAAGCTCAAGAGGATTTTCTCCAAACACAAGATCCCAGTACATTTCAAGCCAAACCAAACCCTTAAACAGAGGCTAGTGCATCCGAAAGATAAAACCCCCAGACCAAATATGAGCGGAGTGGTATATGCTGTTCAGTGCAGTGAGGAATGCTCTGATCTTTATATTGGAGAAACCAAACAACCTCTCCACAGACGCATGGCCCAACACAGAAGAGCGGCCACCTCTGGACAAGACTCCGCAGTACACCTACACCTTGTGGACAAAGGACATTCTTTTGAGGACCAGAATGTCCATATTCTGGATAAAGAAAATAGGTGGTTTGAGAGGGGCGTGAAGGAAGCCATCTATGTTAAGAGAGAAAAACCAACTTTAAACAGAGGTGGTGGACTGAGATTCCAGCTTCCAAAAACATACAATTCAATCATAGACATGATCCCTTCCAGATATCACCAAACCCCCCACCCCATCACAGAGGAACGAGGGACTTACCCGCTCCAGCCGGTGAACAATACCTCCTTAACGACCAACCCTTAACAATCATAGACAGGTTTCAGGTATTACAGGAGACAATCCCCCCCTTAATGACAATCCCCCCTTTAACGACCGACCCCTAGAATCATAGACAGTTTCAGATATTACAGGCTAACGATGGAACTAACGACCCATTCATCGGTTTCTATTGCATGTTTCCAAGCGATACAAGGCGTTGTCTATATAAGACTCAAACTCACTGCGGATCCAGACATTTGAATTGAGAAAGCTTCCTGGAGAGGTGGCGAAACGTCTTCAAATCTTGAAAACCAAGTCCAGTGGATATTTTTTGAATTTTTACGGAACAAATTTAAATTATTTTCATGTTTTGCTTTAAATATATATTGCCGTCCCATTGGGCTGATAGAAGTAAGTCTTAGATAAGGCGAATTTTTCATATTAACTAATTGTCAAAAACAAGTCACTGGAATCCAATTTTGTGCTCATTTAGACAGCTAAATTACAGAATCTCAGCCATAGTATTTTTTTCTTTTCCTGTTAAGTCAAAATGTCTCCAATTAAAAAATGGTTCATGGCATAAAAGCCAGACTCTTTAATTAATTGGTTTTCCACCATTACCCTTCCTTATTTTTACTTTTTTTCTTCAAGCTGTTTTTTGTTGCAGTTTAGACTAGCATGTCACAGGGGACAAATCCAAAAGACAAGCTGTTATAATGCTAAGGAGTCATTTCTCATGCAGTGCAAAAGACACCAGCAGCTCAGTCTTTTCGTTGCACAAATCTCCATATGTGATGCATCATATATTATCTCATCTTGACACTGACATTGATGTGGTGTGAGAAGTGCCAGCTAGCCAGCAAGCCACATTTAACTTAACTATAAAGTATCTTAATCATAACTGATATTATTATAAAACTGTTTAAACTCTGAATTTTTTTGTTAGTTTTTTTCCTCTATAATTATCAGTTTATAATGTTTCACAGAACTTTTTTTTAAATGGAAACCTGTACCTTATCAATACATCTCTGCAAGTAGCATTTATTTTTTAGCTTTAAATTAGTTTTAAAACCGAGAACAGTCCTGCCTTTTCGATCCTACTAAAACCCTCCCTCTTCTTCCATCTCTGTCTGTGCCAGCTACTGAGCATTTAAAAGCTATTTCAGAGGAAAGACACAGACAAAAGACAACCCCCACCACAACTACCCACACACCCATAAAAAAAGTGACATCCAGACTACAGATCTCCTTGGTGATAAAGGCCAATTGTTTTCCAGATGAAAAAGTGCAGAAAAGATTTGAACCGCATCTCTAAGAATGCCATCAGCAATTTTGATATTTTGATCTGTCCTGTGGGTTTATTGAGAACAGGGTCATCTAAGGATAAAGACACAATTAACCTCTCTGCTTGTGATTGGTATAATAATAGCACTGTGTTTCATCTACAAAAGTCTAGGAGCCCTATTTACATACCGGTTTCTTTACAGGGCTTACTTAACAGCACGGATAGAGTGTTTGTGAAAATAAAGTGCAGCACTGATTATATAAGAGTATGATTAAAACATTGAAAGAGCCTAAAGAGGTTTACTCTGACTTTGTGTCGATGAGGAATTGTTTGTCTGACTCAGTTTTAGCTAAATTTAGAAATAGATCTTTTTTTCAACCATACGTGTTCTCAAGTACAATAAAAAAAGTTAAATTTGTTAAGCTTAAACCTAAATCTCTGATAGTATTTAATAAAAAAAAACACAATACTTTATCTAAACTACTTTTATCTTTGATTATTATATTTCTTCACACTGATTTGTGTTTAATTATTTTTCAAATAAACTGTGAAAAAATGATAGAAAAATAGAATAGTTCTTTATCTACTTAAGACATTTTTCCCTCATCAATTAGATTTTTTCTGATTAATTTTTGACCATCAAATAATTCTACACTGAGGAAGTATAAGAACACTTTATGACTGCTTGCTGTATTTTTAAATAGCTAAATCTTGAGTTATTCCTGACATTTGAATCTGTAGATTTATGTGAATAATGTGTGGCAGATCATTTTTTGATTAGTGTGAAGAAAAAATGGCTTAAAAGGTATGCTTTAAATACCTATATTTCCTTCTGGAGTCTCAGCTCTCTCTGAGAATGGCTCTGGACCTTGTTTCAACAATATGTGGTTGTTTATCTACTATGTGGTGCATATGAAATTAATTACATTCTTTAGTGCATTAGTAAAAATGGACCTTAATCCAAAGTTTCCTTAGGCAACTAGAAATGCTAATACTTTGTTGACATGCCAACGGAGCTTATTTTGATTTTCAGAATAATTTAAAATGCCAGTGAATAGGAATTCTGTACACATCTCAATTGTTAGTAGAAGGTCTTCAGTTTCTATTCCATTTTTCTGGTATTTGCAAATAGCTCTTCTTGTTATTAAAGTCCGCTTGCAATTTAACAAAAATTATGTTGTATTTTATATGTAGTATATAGTGCATTCAAGCAAAGGTAAGAGATAAGGTAAATGTAGTTTACAGAGGTTGTATACTTTCTTGGTTAAAACAGTCAACTGCCCATGCCACCTGAGCCATCTGAGAATATTATGAGAATATCGGTATGTTAAATTTTTTCCCCACAAATTCAAAATTTAATTCTCACATTTTTTTTTCTTAAAAATTTTTTTTTTACTCAAAAAGTATTAAGGAGGATATAAGCGTAAGATATAACTCACTCCACAGTAATTTGAGAAGAAATCCGCCTTTAAACCTTTCTTAGATTTCTTTCAGCCAGGTTGAAACACAATTCTTGATTTTTTATTAGTGTGGTCTCAATACTATTTCTATGGCAAATAAAATTTTACTAAATTATTAACATCAAAGCCTATGAAAAAAATACTGTTTACTTTGTCTCAGATACACTTTACTATGTGTGACAGGCCATTGGAAAAAAAAATCTACCCAGGGTTTTTTTTTTTTTCATTTATAGATCTTAAAAGAGTGGATTCTATGCTCACACTAAGCCTGGTTCTGCTGGAGGTTTTCTTCCTGTTAAAAGGGAGTTTTCCTCTCTACTGTCACTACAAGCATCCTCGGTGTGAGGGATTGCTTTCGAGTCAGTGAGTACGTGCAATCAATTGGTTTTCCTTAGATATAAAACTTTCAATCAATTAGATTGTATTAATTAGTTGAATTGGCATTATATAAATAATCTGAATTGAATCAAAATCAAAATAAATGGAAGAATATATGGCCATTTGAATGTCTACATTCTCCACATTGTTTTAAGGAGAAAATAGGCTTTGTAGCTTTTTAGTTTCAACCTGGAAGCCACCTAAACGGTAATAAAAGCTAAAAGCTGTTATCTGGGGAATATCAAAACTTTGTGAGGATTCAGATACTTTGGATAGCTTGTTACAACACCTATCCTAAGTATTGATTGTCAACAGATGCTCCAATTCAACTGACTAGCAAATAAAACAAGGGGAGGATTTAACTTTACAACACAAACACATTTAAATCCGTAAAACAGTTACATTTTTCTGCAGCACTGACCTCGGCTTTTCATGCTACAATTCAAACCAATTTATTTTTGAACATAAAAAAAACCCGCTGTGCTTAGTGAAACATAATCAGACCCTAAGCTGCGCTTACCAGCTAGAGTGGGGTGAAGTTTTAACCGAAATAATTGACTTTCATCTTTGTCCAGTCACAAAGTTTAAAATGGGTCACAAAATGTAAGAATGGATTGCAAAAAGCTTGCTAAGAAGAATGGGACACCATGATGCTGTACAGTAGTGGATTTAGGATTTATTATGTCATTTATTCTGCTCTTTTGTTGCTTCTGGTGAATTCGGTGGACAAAACCTATATTTCTGGAATCTGAGAAGTCTATGTTTACGTAAGAGCAGCTTTAAAAAAAAAATCCTGTGCTACCTATTTTTTTTATTTTTATGTTTCCTTAAATTTAATAAGTCACCCAATGAGCAACTGAAACTTTTCCTGCTGATTTCAATCAGTTAGATTCTCTTGTTGTATTTTATACTATTATTCCACTAATAGGGTTAAGTGGCCTATCTGCATGATCGGCCACTTATATATTCTTAATTAGACTTATTTCTTATTAACTCAACTGTTTCAGTTAATAAGCTTAAATGGTTTAGGGGAAATAAGTGTCATTGAAATAATTTGTTTTCAACTCACCAAATTTACAGTGTATGTGCAAGTTTCGTACATTAAGTTTGCACATCTTAGCTAACATAATTTTGAGTAACCCCATTTACACCATCCTCTGAAAACCAATCCGTGCCGAGTTCGGACCAAGCTTGGATCAGTTAACCGTGCCGAGCTCAGTTCCTTACGACCATTTGCACACCATGCTAGCACAGTTCCTCGCCTCCTAACGACGATCTACAATACAACTGATCTCTAAAGGGAAACAAGCAACTCAACATGGCGGCACCTGTAACATTCAGGACGTTTGGTTATAATTGTGATATTTAGTTGTTTGCGGAGAGTCAGGCAAAGAAGGCAGCCTTTGGTGAATTTCCTTGACAGAGTCAGCTTTTGGGAAGTGGATACGACAACCAATAGCCTAACCAGGGCTTACAGATGCAGGAAACAATGACAGACATTGAAGGTTATCACACTGCTAAACAGTAATGGGACTAACGGCGTTGAAAGTAATGGCGTTACTAACGCCGTTACCTTGTTTTAGTAACAAATCTAACTAATTACTTTGACTGTAACTATAACGCAGTTACCATTGCAGACACCCCGTTACTGCGCGTTACTCAGGTCGCACAATTAACCTTTTTTCGTGATAGGACTCGTGCGCGCCTTGTCATGAGAGAGGGGAGGATGAGAATGGCTGATGTATAGTGAGATTCCGTCGGTCAGCTGGGTAGGTGAGTGTTTCTGCTGGCGGGTGTTAATGTACAGCACACACAGAGAGATGGAGAGTGAGGAGGATCCAGCAGCAAAACATCGTTTTCCAGATGGAAATACTGGTGTTATGTCGAGCTGCGTTTCTCCTTCACATACGGTTTCCCCTGCATCTCCGCACAGCGCAGGCGGCACGATTCACCGCGCAAGCGACAGGAAACGCGCATGCTCGATAAAAGCGCGCAACAGTCGCCCTGTGCTCGCGCCACAGGAGAACTATGGAGAGCGTGAACGATCAAATGATAGCCTATAAGGAGAAAGGGAGAAATCTGGATGGATGGATGGATGGATGGATGGATGGATGGATGGATGGATGGATGGATGGATGGATGGATGGATGGATGGATGGATGGATGGATGGATGGATGGATGGATGGATACTCTGCCTTTTCAACCTACTGTATTTTTTATTTTAAACATTATTTGATGTCCTTTGTGGCAGGGATGGAGATCCATATTTTATGTCACACACAGAGTATACATCTAGATAGATAGATGGATAGATAGATGTTGCAGTATCTATAACAACCCAAACACACAGGATTTCAGAATTAGACATCCCCAGTTATTAATTTCATACACTCACCAGATCTGAATGCCCTGTTAAAAAAATTCACATCGCGTTCCCCCCTGATGTCATTTACGTTGAGTTGCAATGAATGCAAAACTCTCTGCAGGTTCCTGTCTTGGTCGTCGGCTCTATTCAGCTGGCTTTTGAAACACACGGTGAGAAGGTGGGGGCTGGGTGGTGAGGGTTACGGGGGCGAGAAATGCAAAAGTAACGCAATAGTTACTTTTACTAGTAACTAGTTACTTTTATTGTGGAGTAACTCAGTTAGTAACTCAGTTACTTTTTGAGAGAAGTAACTGGTAACTATAACTAATTACTTTTTCAAAGTAACGTGCCCAACACTGCTGCTAAACAGAATCATCACTGGAAATCACGTGACAAGGTAGGGAAGCTAGTATTTTTATGAATGTCTAAAATTTTATGATTACAGAGGCTGACCGTAAGGAGATGACGCCGTCTGCTCATGCTCTTTTTGTTATCTGAGAACCGTGCCAGAACTGAGCCGCGCCGAGCCCTACTGATGAACTAGTACCAGTTTAGCATGGTTTGGTTGTATCTTACACAGCCTTGTTCAGTTTTGCTTGCCATTTACACTCAACAGTTATCGGGGTTACCATGCTTGGACCGATCTCAGCACGGTTTCAAAAGGGTAGTGTAAATGAGGCTTTAATAGCAAGCTTATTCTAAGTAACCAGCCTGTAGAGATCATCCTTTTCGGAATGTATCTTGTTTGGATCAAACATGTTCCTCCTAACCCTAACCATGTATATAGAAAACAAGAATACATTACAATAACAACATTAGTCAGCAGAAATGTGCAAAAAGTTGTTTACTCAATGTTGAATACAGCCAATGGGGTTACTCTGATCTGCACTGTCTGCACCTCTTTCAAGCTTTTAATGTTGACTCAACTTAAAAATTTAAAGGTGTCAAGCATTTTCTATCAGTTCACAGCACTTTTTTAATATGAATGTAAACCACTTAATAATGAAGTTCTGCACACTTTTTTTTATTAAGCTGAATGTTAGGTTCTACAGCGAGAGGGTCCTAACCTTGTCATGTCATTAACCCCATTTGTCATGATCATGGCTCTGAGGGCTGGTCTAATTGCTCATTTCATTCACCTGCCTAACATTGCTCAGTTTCCAATTACTGCTTATCTAATCCTCCTGCTCCTGCTTCCATATATACAGCTCAGTCCCAGCCATAAGGACCAGATCACTGAGTTTGAGATGGTTGCTGATACCATATTTCATGTGCTCGTTCTCAGGGGGCAAGTGGGGAAAGAGGTTTTTAACATTTCTGTAGTGTTCTTGATTTCCTGGTCTGCCCCTTATCCACTGAGGGTGCCCTGTTCCTGTCTTAGCTTAGAGGAGAGTTAGTTTTTAGCATACCGTAGTGTTCCTGATATCCTGACCTGCTCTGCCTCTCAACCACTGGGCGTGTCCTGTCCCCATCTGAATGTTCTGCCTGAACTCTCTATGGACTCATGGAACCCTGAACCAGCCTGTTTATTCTGATCAGTATCCATGACCGAGCTTCAGACTCCTGGACCTCTGAGCCTTCCTGTTCTAATCTGTTTCCTTGACCTGGCTTGGACTTCTGCTTGCCGTCCGGTGCCCTCCAGTGCTGCAGCATCTGGGTGGTGTGTGCTGCATCTAGTTGGAAGCCCTCTGGCTGGATCCTACTGCGTTTTAAGGAGTTGGACTGAACTGATAACCAGGTAAGTGACTCACAGGGATTATCATCCTCCGTCAGAATATCATGGTCCCTTACCTGTGTTGTTCTCCAACCATAGTTTCCAGTGATAGGCAGTGCCCAGCCGCAGCCGCTACAAATTCGCAGATCTACCCGATCTTCTAAACGCCTTTGAATTATCACACTGTCTGTCTTGCCTTGAATTCTGGGTCCTACGTTCTGAGCTTTATGACACCATTAGCTAGAAAATCTGCATTTATAATTATGAAGAACCAAAATTTTTGTTTTTATAAAATTGTTAAAAGTACAATTATTTAAAAAAAAAAAGTACATTTTGTAATTTGTAATCACAAATAATATATTCAAACACATTTCTGAAGAGGTGGCCCATTTGTAAATATAGTTCACCTGTTTCTAATTTTCAGTGGACAGGAGAAGTCAGAATAAGCTACATGACCACAAAAAACCACAACACAGTACCCACACTGAGAGTTGAAATAAACCGAAAATCGTCATGAAATGGAAACCAGTAAGATGTGGTGTGATGTAGATATACATCACAGACATGTTTCTTTCATGTTTTAAGTTTCACACATTAATTGATGCAAATGTACTGTACATCTAGCCAACTCATTTAACAGCTGTCGTATTGAGAGAACCCCTGTAAAATAATTTTTGCACGTTATCTTTGGTAGTAAGGCGCTAAAAGCTGCCATCCAGGATTCACCCTCAGCGAGACATGAGACCACAAATTTAGAGCCACCACCAAAGATTACTCTATGATATTCAAACAGAATATCTTTTTGATCTGGGCCCCCATCTCTTGTCTATGAGGGCCTATAATTGCATATTGTATACCGGGTCTAAGTTACTCTCAGGAAAATATGTTTTATTTCAACATTTGATGTGGCTTTTGTTTTTGTGTTGTGGGTTTTGGATTTTTTGACTGCTCTGAGACACCATAGTAATTCAATCTCATAAATCAAGCTGTCCTGTGGAGGCTTCAGAGATCATTGGCGAATTAACACTCTCGCAAAGGCCAATGAACACAGCAGGGAGCTCAGGATTAACATTTTGGAGAAGTTTAAAAACACATTAAGGTCATCAGAGAAAACCCAACAGAGCACTCTTTAAATCCACAATCAAAGTTATCTCTCATAAAAACATAAAATTTTGGGCTTCTTGAATAAAGCTGGAACAAGAAAAAAAAGAAAACAGATTTTTCCAGATATACAGTAGTTAATGTTACTGTTACCTGTAAGCCTGACTGTATCAAGTGACAATCTGGTCTCAACCAGGAGTGGTGTTTTCTTAGAATATGAATAGACCCAATTGTTCACAACATCAAATCGAACAAGCTAAAAATCTTGAGATAAGATGTTGGGCACCCACAAATATGAGCAAATGCTTAGTTGTATGACTATTGCAAGACCATTCTACTGTGGGGCCACCAAGTAGGATTCTAAATTGTTACATTAGATCTTTATTCCTGAAGAGATCAGTTATCATACAATGTCTTTGATGCATTTAGAGAAAACCAGATTTCATGGCACAGATCAAGTAAACAGAACAATCATAGGGGCTTTGGTAGACCCTGTGGCTATAGGTTGTTGTTTTTCTAATATTATTGCTTTCATCACAGAGGAGGAATAAAATGGTCCCTAAAACAAAGATATAGTACCTATTTCTTTTACAGCGCCACCAAATCTAATAAGTAACACCTAAGTTGAAAGTTCAGTGGTGCTTTTGTGAAAGCACTACTGGCTTACTGAAGGTTGCATTTTAGTATATGATGAGAAAATAATTTTTATTTGTTTTATTTTTTTTAGGGATTCATGATTGTTTGTGCTTATCAGTTACAGCTATGGAATATTTCAACTTAAGTGTTACTTTAATACTAAATGAAAATTGTGTATTGTTGTGCCCAGGTTGCTGATAATGCATTTGTAAATATAGTACGCATTATCTAGCAGCACTTTTTGTATTTGATCAGATAAAATCTTAAAACTGCACATGATAAAATAGTCTGTATATGAAATACCAAAAATACGGCCGTGAACAAACATGAAAAATGGAAACAAGGTAATATAATTAAGGCTAAACATCTGTGTCTATTACCTTTTTATAGCTAAGTCAGTAAGAAGAGCATGCAACCAACGTAACATTGCCACGGTTTTACAGTAAACAACAAAAGCAAGTAACTCAAAACAAACATATGTGCCTTTCTTCACTACAGAATAGAACCAATGTAATGTTGGTTTCCAGTGGTGTAAATCGTATGGCTTTGTGCAATTGTCCACTGTCTGTAATTTCATCAATGAAATGTTTTTTTTGGTTTGTTTTTTGGTTTTTTGTTTTGTTCTGTGAAATCAACAAATTGTCATGCCAGAAACTGAAAATAGGTTCTACATGCGCTGCTTCTTACATGCCAAATTGTGCTAATTGTACATCGTACTAAAAAAGAAGAAATTATAAGAAAGAGAAAGAAAAATAAAGAAATCTGAGTTCTCTCATTTGAGCAAAAACACTTACATCCAGGGATAAATGTGCTCATTTGCATCCCCCCTTTTGTATATAAGGTATTTGTGCACAAATTTTACAGCTCCTTTAATATAAGAATATTGTCTGTTAATAAATACAGAATAGTACAAGGATTTCAGGTTAAAAAAAAAAAAAGGATAGCAGGAGCTAAAATTTGTCACATGCTTTATGTAAAGCGATCTGAGTTCATTTTTCTAAGTTTAGGCGGCAAGTGTCCGTCCATCCTTCCCCCTCCCCCAGCCAGTCGCTGCAGCTTTGGGGGCAAGTCTGCCACAGACTTACTGATGGGCTCTGTGCTGATCTTGGAGGCCTTCCCCGCCTGTTTATCATCAGAGACACCAGGCACTGAACTGATTCGCTGAAGCTTCATGGGCAGGTCTCCGAAGCTGTAAGTCATCTCTGAGGTGGTGGAGCTCATCCTCAGCAGCTTTTTGGGTAGACCATCCCGGCCTGTTATCTTCTGCAACTTGGTAGGCAGCTTGGTGGTGCTGTCATTGTCCTCCAGAGTCTCCAGGCAGTCCAGGGAGCTGTTTTTCTCCCCGCTGTTGCACAACGATGGTGCCATGAGGGGCGAGGACAGGAGAAGGGCTTCCTCCTGCTCCTTCACACTATAAGAAGGAGTGGGAACCTCGAACGTGGCATGAAACTGAGAATAGTCCACCTTGAAGAAGCCTTCCTCCAAGGAGATGACAGGGAAGAAGCGGTGTCCCCAGAGAACCTCATCCTCTGTGTATGATGTCCTTGCCTGGCAGGTCATCCCTGTCAGAGAAACACATGAAACTTTAAGCTTCTATAATCCTACATATTAACTTCTATTTTTAAACAAACACAGCAGAGCTGGAACACTTCATGGCTCCAATGTTAAACAATGTGGCACTGATTGAATTATGTGCTTGGCACTGGTTCATAAAATCAATAATATTTCTGGGACTTCTGCTATTTTTAGATTACAAAACAAACAATACTGTAAACACCAGCCCCAATGAAACATTAACTACATTACAAAGCCAGCTGCTGAATATAAAGCCAAATTGATTTTTATTTTTTTTGCATGTGATGTTTGCAAGCACTTTACAGGCTAAAAAAAAAATGAATTCATTTGCTGAATGTGCTTTACGTGAGATAGTCAATATTTAATCACAAAAGCCTTAGCTCATTGAAAAAAAGCAGCGCAGAAAAAAGCTGCCTGCTTATTTGTCGTACAGGAAAAACACAGAATAAAGTTTATTGCACCCATTATGGTTCAGATTTGTTGTCTATACTCCTTGCTTTTCATAGAACATACATTGATGTTATATACAGTAAGGTACCAAAGCAAAGTAAAGCATAATTGTGAAGGGGAATAAAGATATATTGTACGTTTTGTTGAAAACTGACTCTGTACATAAACCTAAATACATAACCCCATTGTGAAACATGGTGTTGGCAAAATAAGGCTGTGGGGATGCTTTGACAAATAGGGGAAGCAAAATACAGAATCCTGGAGGAACACTTGTTTTTGAGTTGGCGAAGACCGGAGACTAAAGCCAAGCTTTAACAGAAAAGGAAACAGCCTGTTGGGGTCTGGGAGTTTCCTGCTTCATTTAAGCAGTTTTCAGCTTCTCCTCCAGAGGTCCTCCTCAAGCGCTTTCCCCCTGAGTGGCAGGTTGATTGTTTCACCTGTTCCCCATTGAGCAGTGGACTACTTAAGAACCTGCTCCCAGCTCTCCAGTACCAGAATGTTAAACTTTGGGGACTAATGTTCCTGAGGTTCAAGCTCCTCAGAAACCTTCAGCTGTTCAGACATCTAGAAACCCCAAGGTAAAGCCATTGGTGCTTTTTCCAGCGGGCAGCCCAAAACACCTTTAAAGTCACTGCTCCAGTCAACCTAATCCACTCTCCTCTCCGCTCACCTAGATTCCTTCGCTTCCACAACAACTGTGTCATTACCAAGACTCACAGAATTTCCTGGACCCAACTTACCCACAGCAAGAACCATGGATAGAGGTTGCAAGTTTGCTGGCAAATTTTGGACCTCCATTTTTATTATTCCTCCTCAAAAAGACGTAATATTCCTTTTTGTCTTCCTGATGAGTCAACTCATCATCGATTATCCTGATCTGCTTTTGGTCCAGGCAAATGGAGCCTGACAATTCCTAATTCACCAAAGCTGTGAAAATGTCATACCTGCTGTTGGATGGCCTGCCAATTTATATATTATTAATATGATTATTAAGCTGCTAGAGATCATTGATATGGTGATTCATGATTTATGCTGACCCTTTTTGGTTGTTTTCTTCTTTCTTCTTAGTAGTTTGTGTTCTTTGTAGTTGCAGTTAGGTAATGTTAAAAAGAATTACCTGTAACAGGGGAGTTATTGTGTTTAGTAAATAACGCATAGAGCGAGAGATATGTATACGTTTTAAATCTGCTTTCTCTAAAAGTTAGTTCTTCAAGGGGAGGATGTTTGTTTTCCAGGTGGATCATCTAAATAAGTGGTCCTCCTAATTGACAGTCATTCTGGTGATATGTTTATGTAAGCCCGTCCTACATGCTCGCTTGTAGCTATATTTTTCTGCGCATGCACACTTTCAGGTGTATATGTGCGGTGAGCTAAGGTTTCAGCCAGTCATTGTAGCTCACCTTTCTCATCGCGATTATTTGCATTCCATTATTTGATATGATAATTGGCTTTAGACATATTTTTTTAACACTTTTGCTTGTTGTAAATACATTTTTACTTACTGGTGGTGAGTGTGACATAGTGAAAAAAAATGCAAATTGTCTTTTGGAAAGTAAGCTTTTATGAGCGATACAAACAGCAACTTATAAAGAGAGTGTGCATAAGGAGAAATGGGTTTGTGCACGCTCTTGCACACATATAATAGGTACTCCCTCTCAGGAGGGTTACAAGAGGGTTGTGTATGTGCATTTTTTTTTTAAGTGGAGAGAGGGGTTCTATTAAAAAATCCTCCCCTATGCCTTTAATGATTTTTAACTGATATTCTAAATTACCATTACTTGGGTTGAAATAATACACTCCTAATAATTGTGAATGGTATTTGTAATAAAAAACCATAAAAAAATAAGAGAATTGCTTAACACATGAAATGATAGCAAGAATGCAAAATTTGGGAGGAGTAGGAACCTTGGCCTTTAGCGCCATATCTACAGAGATAGATGATCTCAACCATTCTCACTATAGGCTTGATCAAAAAGGTAGGTGTTAAGCCTAGTCTTAAAAGAAGATAGGTGTCTGCATTTCAGACCAAAACTAAGACTTGGCTTCTCAGGAGAGAAGATTTATTACTAAAAGATTTTTCTCCCATTCTATTTTTAAAAACTCCAGGAGGTTTAATTCAGGGATTGAGGTTCTCTGTTAAGAACATTCGGAAAAAACAGATTTCTGATGCATGGTGGAGCTTAATTATAGGCGCTTTACATGTAAGGAGGATTTTTAATTCTATTCTAGACTTAACAGGGAGCCAATGAAGGGAAATAACAATAGGAAAAATATAAGCTGCCTTTTTCATTTTTAGCAGATCTCTTGCTACAGCATAAGGATTACAATGGTCCAGGCTTAAAAAATCCTTAAATCATGAATAACTTTTACAGGCATCTAGTAGTTCTCAAACTTAGATGAGACTCTTACTGAATCCACAAGGAATACTGTGCAGGCTTCTCTATTATTGTACTAAAACAAAACAAAAAAGGATAAGACTACTTTTATATTGTCTGCCAAAACAAACCATAAATTACAAAACATATATTTTCTAACTAGTAAATATCACAAACAAGCAACTTCCATTGTTTTTGTTCACCAGCTGAATTGAGTGAATCATAACCTTAGAAAATACATCAAATATATACTGCCCTGTCAACCACTGATGTGAACGAAGTGAGCAGAGTCCTGAATTATGAATAGGGATGCTACAAGCTGTACTTTGTGACGATAATAAAAAACTCTGAGTGCCTCTTTTTCCAATGTTATGCCAACTAAAATAAAACATCAAGAATTTATCATGATCTCAAAAGTTATAAAGTAATGATAGATGGTTCCAAAAACCAGCAATGTTCTGCTACAATGAATAATTGTATATCAAAGAAGTTTGATATACAATTATTTATTGTTCGATAAATTAAGAACCAAAGAGCCATATGCAGCAACCAGAAACCTGAAGCAAAACGTCAACAACTTACATTTTATACTTCTACAGTTATACTTTCTATTTATTTACCTTGTACTACATTAACATTTACATATAATAAATAAACACATCTATATCTATATATTAAATATTCAGACAGTTTTTATGTACATATTAATTTATTGTCCAGAGCCAAGGATCAACATTTTACCTAACAGATTTCAGCTTGTGGTTTTTGTGCAATGACAATAAAGAAAGTCTTAGTCTCCAGGTCTAACTTAATTAATAAATCTATTACAAAAAGTAAAAATCGGTTGTAGATTATGTCCAATAGCATATCATATATTATTTATCAATAATTTATTGTGTATTGTCTTTAGTAGAAGTGAGTGTTGGCATGGATAGAGCGTGTCACAATACTTGGGTCACAGTACAGTATTATCCCAATATTGCAATATCCCTATATATTTCAATATTTTACCCAGCTATCGAATAATTGGAGTGAATAGGTAAAAAAAAAAACAAATGCTGTTTATGTTCATCAAAATGTTGTTTGGGGTTTGAGTCAGTCCGGGTTTTCCGCCGTGACGGCCTCAACTACAGAAATGGTGAGCATGTCACAATACTTTGGTCACAATATGATATTATCACAATATTGCAATATCCCTATATACTGCAATATTTTACCAAGCTATTAATTAATTGGAATGAATAGATAAAAAACCAAAATCAAATGCTGTTTAACTTAATCAAAATCCATGTTGTTTGGGGTTTGAGTAAGGCCTTCTACCGTGACTGCCTGAACTACAGAAATGGTGCTGTGGCGCACAGCAAAAGGGCCCAACGGTGTTATCTACCAGGGTGTCGTGCAAAGGTAGCTCATTTTCCCTCATTCTTTTAGATAACATTTTTTTTTTTTTTTAGATCGATATTAGTAACGGAATGATCTGAATTATATTGGGCTGCCGAAAATCACCATATATCTCCAAATCGATTTTTTTCCCCACACCCTAGTCTTTCCTAGTCTTCAGCACAAGGGCCAGTTATGCCTCCTGTTATGGCCTGTGTCTAGAAACACCCAAGACTGTAAACAAATAGAATATACACTGAACACTTAAAAAGAAATTAGCGTGTCTCATCTGTCCAGTCAATCCACAAAGGATTTGACATCAATTTTGTGTCATTATGTCACAAGACATGAAAGCTTTATTTTCTCCTTTCTCAAGAAGATTCAATTAGGAAATCTGTTGGCAGTCCCTGTTTGCAGCAGCTGCCCATCGTAGTTGCAGGGGATAATAAAATACTACTTAAAATTGCCATGGCCCTCTACAGGACTCTTGATTTACTGTATAATGCTTTCTGATGTTGAGTGGAACTGAACTGGGATCATGATCTTTGTGATATTAACCAATACCAGTTAACTTAAATTAACCACTTTCTGCTTCCACCACTATTCATGTACATTATCTCACATTAATACATTTATATTGTTATTTATATTTAGTGATTGCTTCATATTTAAATTATTAAGTAACTAAGTATTAGGTAAGTATGGGGACAAAACTCGATTAATTAAATCTTACTTGAATTCATGAAAAGTAAATGAAATCAAAGAGATAGTCCAAAAGTATTGTAGCGGCTGGACGAAGAGGTGCATTATGGGGCACTGTTTTGGTTTGTTTGTTTGTTTATTTCCTTGTTATTCTGCTTGAATGTTGCTCATGTTGTTTATTGTTCGTATTTGCCTCAGTTCATGCTGTTTTGGGGGCGTGTGTTGAGGGCATGGGAGTTTCACCCTGAGTGATAAGGCTGTTGTGTTTACTGAAGTGTTGTGCTGCATCCCTAACGGAGTTGTTGAAGAATAAATAAACATTGTTGATAAACAGTTAACTAAGCCTGATTATTTGTAACACTCACCAGCGCTACAGTATGTAAAAGATAAAAAACACATTTATGTTAGAAAAAAATTTATATATAGTAGAAATAAAATATGTATATATGGATGTAAGAGATACAATATACAAATGTGAGAAGTTAAATAAAAGAATGTATGAATATGGGCTGTATAACTCCCAATACGTTTGAATAGAAGTGTGGCAGATCAAGGTTTGCCCATTATGCAAAGATAACAGACATTACATTGTATATTATGTATATTGTTGTACTAAGTTAAATTTAATTGTGTATACACTCTGTGTATACAAAATGACAATAAAAGTTGTATAAGTCTATATCATCAAAGAATTAAAAAAAGATGAAGGATTAAGATGGTGAATGCTGCCTGCAAGATTTCAATTATCACAGGACATGTCAAATGAAAAAGTCTTAAACATCCAGTCATGCTAAGTGTCTATAATTTGCTGATGCACAAAGGCCAACCAGGTCAAATAAAAATCTTGAATAAGTCTTAGCTGTGTCCATTTAACAGAACAAATTAAAACAAAAACAAACTGTTCTGCAGCTGCTTGCAGTTTTGTCTGAGTGTTTATGTATGCTCTAAATCACACCATGATGAATTTGGAATAAACACCACCCCTGTGAAGAAACATTTATTCCATTAAACCCCTGCTTCAAACCTCCCTTCACATCTACAAAAAGGAAATTAATACAGTTAGCAAAACCCTGTCTTTAAAATTTGTCAACACAAAGATCTTTTCACACAAACTTATCAGAAGCTTGTTAGTCATTACTCATCGTTGATATTCACTAGCTTCTTTTGTAGATGTCTGCACACTTCATCACAAACCAGCTTTAAGCAAGCAAATCCCTGTTATTCACATATAAGAATATTCAACCGTAAAAACTAGTTCTATGTTTTAGAGAATGTCAGCAAATTATTATGTATTATCATCAGTAGTAATAAGATATAGATCATCAGACATTCCTATTGCATTTGCAAAAATAACTTCTTTGTATGGCTAAACTTCTAATATCATCACAGTATCCCAGGTGTTTTTATATGTATTTGAGATTTGGACACTTTTCTATTAATTCAAAATATTCAGTGAATATCAGATTTTTTTGCACACCAGAATAGTATTCTTATTTTTCTGTTCCATCTATTAATCAACCAGTTTTGAATTTCCACATAAGGTTGGCAGGTTATGCGGTTGTTCTTATTCGATTGTGAATTATATTAATGCCACTCCAGAGTGCCTTCCCAAAAAATTGTGCACAACACTTGAGGCTACTGCACAAAAAAGGGGAGAAGGGGGTGCCCTCTCAGACAATAAGGTATAATAAGATAATAAGAGCTGAACAGGCGGCCGGCTTTAATCATCTGAGAGGAACACAAAATAGACAGAGAAGGGGAAAAAAAAAGAGAGGAAACATGTGAAATGTTTCAACTTAGGTGATCGGCACAGTCTCTCACTAAACCCAACAACAGTATAATGTTTATCACACGAGTTAAATCATACAGTAAAACATTCAAGTTCAAGCAAAAGATCTTTTTAAGTAAACATCAGCATACAAGCGCTTGTCACATCCTTTTCTCATTTCAAATTAATGTATATCGTGTCACACAGGGGCTGCTCAGTGGCGCAGTGGGTAGTACTGGGGTCTTTCTGCATGGAGTTTGCATGTTCTCCCTGAGCTTGCGTGGCTTCTCTCTGGGTACTCCGGCTTCCTCCCGCAAAACAAAAACATAAACATAACTGTTAGGTTAATTGGCTTCTCTAAATTCTCCTTAGGTGTGAGTCTGTGCGTGAATGGTTGTTTGTCTCTGTGTTGCCCTGTGATGGACTGGCGACCTGTCCAGGGTGTACAGTACCCTGCCTCTCGCCCATTGACAGCTGGAGATAGTCACCAGCATCCCTCGCGACCCCACTTGGAAGTAAGAAAATGTTAGAAAATGGATGGATGGATGTGTCACACAGCGAAATATGGTCAAAATCTCCCCCAAAAAAATAACTTCCAGACCACATTTTATGCGACTGTGAAGGGTACATAAATTGACAACAGAGACATTGGTGAACAATTTGAAGTTTCCACAGATATATTTCAGTCACAATCAGTGAGACAAAGCAGAGTTCCATAACGTTCGCTGTCACCAGATAGCAGAGCACATTTATGGTGCATCTCTGTACGTATGTGTTGGAGCAGCTAGCAGAGCTAGACAGCTGACCACCATTAGAGCCGTAAGGCAAGTTGGGAGCTTTTTGTTGCAGTTTGGCATGATTATCTAGGCATAACACACAGGTAGGCAAAAAAACAACCCACCTATATTTACGACAGTTTATTGTCTTACAGGTAGACCCTCCCCAAAGAAGAGTTTCGAACATAATCTTGCACTTACTCAGTGAAATCAGAAACACAAGTAAAAATAGTTCATGAGACAGAAATATGGTGTGCTTTCAGAATATTGATTTTGTGTTTCATAACATGCAGGCTGTTTCTCTTTCATTTGATTTCTACGTAGTACCCTTATTTAAAACCAAGTATAAAAATAGACATAAATTCTCCAGTGCACAGTGTAAAGGTAATATGTAGGGTACAGTATGTACAAAGGAAAAAGTAATTAGTACCGTGGTGACAAGTAAGTTCTATTTTATTTTGCCTGGTCAAATTTTACCAATTGACAGTAGTTCTAAAGACAGTGCAGCTTTTTAGCCATTTTATCTGTTATCAGAAGTATGTGCTTTACACCACATTCAGTCATTCTTCCATTCATCCATCTACACCAACTGTCATTTTAACACATATTCATATGTTCCACTATAAATGATTTTGATCAATTTGAAATAGTAAAGAAAAAGGAGTTGGCAATTTGGACCCTCGTTGGGCTTCGAAATGAATGCAACTATCGTGTGCATTTCAATAAAATATCAGACAAAAACAGATTTTTGAATTTAATAAAAAGAAAATTAGGCCATAAGCGGTATTTCACTTCATTCGTGCATATTTGATAAATCCTCATGAGTTTTGGTGTCTGAATAGCAGCCCCTCCCTTACCTCTGAAAACAGGCGAGCACTGTAAATAAACCCACTTTCCCAAGGGATGATGTGAGGCAGACTGTGATGATTTCCGGCTCTAAGTTGACAAAGTAGCTACTTTAGCAGCGAACTACCGTTTGAGCTGATGTGTAAGTTAGAAAATCTCTTATTTGGAAGTGAGATGTCTCAGACTTTGTTCTGCCTTCAGAGGTGATGAGATAAGACAACGTAGGCATCCAGATGGGGAGAAGTAGTTTTTCTTTGGGGTTGGAAGAAAACTATATTTCATAATGAATTATTACTTCCATAATTCTAAAGGCTTTATTTAATCATATATTTGCCTATAGATTACCCTGAAAGGCTTCAAAAAGAAAGATATGGGACCTTAAAGGCAATACCTATTTCCTCACTTGGACATTTAAGTCAATTCAATCCTGTCTGATTTTTATATTATTTCTACATCAAAATTGACACAGTAGTTAATTTAAATGTCAACTATACAATGAAGCTTTTTGGACCCATATTGGTAAGTACTTGATGAGCATTTAATTGTTCTTAAAGCATGCTCTAGAGGATGTAAACCATCCATCCATCCTTCTCCTACTTCATCCATCAGGATCATGGTTGTGCTGGTGCCTATCTCCGGCAGTGTATCGGCGAAAGGCAGGGTACAACCTAGACAGGTCATCAGTCCATCACAGGTAAGGGCTGTTAACCTGTTGTAAAGGTTCTTAATGCTCTGAAACATGATTTACTATACTATTTTCAAAAAAATGTTTAACCATTTTTTTTCTTCCACTAAACTTTCTATTAACAGCCCTGGATACAATATTCAGTTTAGAGACAGCTTCTTTGATAATTTTTACCTTCCTCTGCACAACGCTTGCTTCTGACATTGTGACATTCGTGTTATCTTTTATTTTTTTTCTAATCCCTGGTTTATTCAAAGACTAAAATTTCTATACATACATTCGGTTCTCAAATCCAAGGGGAACTTGTTTACAGCAAAACACTGCTGCTAACAGCCAGGGTGTCATCATCCAAACTATGAGCATCTGCGATTCTGCCAGATTCCCAGACACTGATCACAACCCTGCACACAATCACAGATGTGCAGGAGACTGAACATCAAGTGCATTAGGGGTATTCACAGTATTACTTCAGCTCTATTGCTTCTAAGTCCCACTGCCTTTAGGCTCATGCAAGCGTGCTGCAGTGAATGAAGCAGGCAAAGCTAATGTGAACTTGAGGTCCAAAGCGTTTGAGAGTTAAGCGTGAATGGAAATCCTATTCCAAAGTGAGCCTGTTAAACAGCCTACAGCCAAAACATTGTCGCCAATGACATACTTGGTCGCAGTGTACTAAATCTTAGGAGTTTTTAGCATGAAAGTCATATAGTTTATAAGTGTTGAATACCTACTGCTGGTTTTCTAACAGTGGTTATCTGCTTTATGGAACACAAAACTCCATGATGTAATGCTACCCTGACATCAATACTGTAAATACATGACTACAGTATCAAAACCAGAGCAAACTGTTTATATTACTAGTGATTAATTTATTATCTCATACTTTGCCTGAGGAAAATAATGGTCCAATAACATAGATTTATTTAATATTGCCCTATTGGTCCTGCAGGTGCAGCAGGACTTTCTATAAGACCGCTACGACTTCCACTGTAAAACCCTGTTGCCTGTTTGAGTTCACTCCATGTTTAAGCCAAGCAGCAAACAAAGGAGGCTCTCTGGTGAGTACTACTGTGGTTGTGCAATTTTTCTAAATATTAATGTTAGTCAATTAAATCTATAATGAATATATATTTCATTAACATGCATTATTTAGCAGCAAATGCCCAAGCATGGAGTAATTATAGACAGAGTTGCACCACGTATGTTCTGTTGTGCTGCTTAAGACCTGCTGTTCTGTAACACCCACATTCATATGGCACACTCAGCAAGAGGCACAGGAGTACTGTACTATTGAACTGTGCACCTCCAATTTAAGTAGGCCATGACATGGTTAAATATTTGTTGTATGTAAACATCATGTTAAATAAATTTTCAAATGTTAGGCAATCTGATATAAACCTTAAGTGGTATAGTATGCGTTTGAAACATAAAATAGTGAGGTAAAAAAAAAAAAGGTTGATATTGTTATTTTCTTCTGTTGCTGTGCATTGTTCCCAAAATAGGAATCCAGTCAAATGAGAAATCCCATATCAGATTGTCTGTCGTATTATTGGTAAGGTCTTATGTAACTCTGTAATACACTGCTGCCCGGCACTCAGTGTTTCCATGGAAACAAAACTGTTGGAATGAGTACATGTGACAGCCATAAAGCTTTTCGCTGCTCTATTTGGTCAAAAGTAACAGTGACATGACACAAAACAAGAGTGACTTTCTTAAGGACCACAACAACAGCAAAGAGCAGGTTTTGAGCAAGTCCAGATTCTGATCATTTGTGAACCAGCAAAGGCAGAAAAATACAGTTTTTACTGTCAGAGACTTTTTGACCTTTTAAACACAAAACCACAAAGTTAAGAGGAATGTTTTATTGGAATCTGGAAATTATATGCTTTGGTGACGTATCTTTAGTGAAGGCCAGGCTCTTGTTATAAATGTCATCTCTAATAAAGCACAAAATAAGTCCTTTTCTTCTCCTTTAAGTCTTACAGTTCACAGTAAAGTGGGCATTACCAAGAAAATTGTGTGCGTGTGTTTTTAACACACATAATAAAAACATTTTTGGAAATTAAATAAATAATAACATGAAATTAACATGATATAAACTAGTACAAAGTACTATTTAATTGAAGGACCAAAAGCTATTGTATTTGCATGATCTAAATGTGTGAGTTTGCACATGTTTCTAATTTCAACCTAAACAGAAAGGCAGATTTGCTCTGGAAAAGCTTCACCAAGCAAATACCGTCTCTGGCATAGTTTGTACATATTTAAATGCGGAGTAAGTTTGTATGCAGTCATAAAAGCACTTTTTGATATTTACTCATATTATCAGAGACAGTTGCTTTGGAGTCTTGGAGACCAGAGCATTGGCATTATTGTAATTACTTATAAAAGATCAAATCAAACAAAACTAGTGATAATTTTGCAGCAAGTAAAAAATATATCAGCAAAACATTGCTGAACTTCAGTTTTGAACTTTCCAGGCATTTTCTGTTCAAATTTCAAATGTAGCTTGATCTCACACATAGAGCAGACTGATCTTTCTTTTTTTTTTTTTTATGACAACTTAAATAAACTACAGTCCTCTGGATACCATAATGCCAGCTGCAAGAGTAATTATCGATTGTTCTCTCATCAGGAAATAAAAAATGTATCCATAATTGCAGAGCTGCATAATATATAACGATGTAGCTTAATTTATAATAGATTTTCAAATGGACATTCGCTTTTATGTAACAATAAATGTACTCATTTAGTGAAAAATAAGTTATGGACAAAAGCTGATTGTGCATGACTCCTACCTCAATTCTCGAACAGTCATTCAATTTGTTGGGACCTTAGAGGGGGAATTAGGAGAAAATTGGGAGTGGGGTATTTTCTCCAAAATTCAATTCAGTTTATTTTTTATTTTTTTGTGTGCAAATTCACAGCACATGTCATCTCAAAGCACTTTACAATTTAACCAGATCATACATTCAAATTGATTCAAAGTTTATCCAATTTTGATACAAAGAATGAGTTGATTGCATCTACTCATTGACTCAAAGGCAATCCCTCACACTAAGCATGCTTGTAGCAGCAGTGGAGAGGAAAAACTCCCTTTTAAGAGGAAGAAACCTCCAGCAGAACCAGACTCAGCGTGAGCAGCCATCTGCCATTTCCCTTTAGGAAGATAGCTATTTTGCTTCAGCTTTTGGGATCTGATACTGTAACATTTAAATTATCACTTTCAGATGAACTGGGCTCTGATTAATTTCTGAAGGCTGAGGTGTGGAACTAAGAAACAATACAAAGTTAACACAACAATGCAAATGTCTTAGAAATAACCTAGTACCATAACATTGCCTAGAAGACACCCTATGTAGTGCTCAGAACAGATCCTATTCTTTTCTTAAGGGTAGTGCACAGTTACACATTCAGTCCTTAATTATACATCCGAAAATTGTGTATTTAAGTGTGTATGATAAGAAGTAACCATATGTTCAATACTTCACAGGGTGTTAAGTTTCGTTGCATTTGCTTACTCTGTTTCTCTGTATTGATTCTTAAAGCAGCACCAAGTAAAATCTTGATCCAAGTTTAAGCTTAATTTGAAATATACTAAAGGATTTTTTAGCACTCCTCTGCAGTCAGGGGTATCCTTAAACATAGAAGCTAATCCTAAAATGTCGTTTTTCGGCAACAAGACAGATGACGCATTCCAATTGATAAGAACTGTCGAATAGAAAAAATGTAAGGGAAGAGGGAAGTCCAGGGTCAGTCAATGTACCAATATTATTTATGAACAGTTCAGGTGTATGGTAGGTTGTGCAATATCTTTGTTTATATGTGATAACAGTGCACTACTGCTCCATTACAGGAGTACTGCGACATGGGACATCAGTTTGCACTACTTTTCTGGAGTGAAGAGCATCAGTGCTGTCCGGAAAAGAGGTCTAAAACTGTCAGTTTTATAGCCTAAAGTTGGGCTGGTCTGACCAAGCACAACCTGTTGTAATCTAAGAATTTTGAGGTACTAGATAATGACGCTAATGTTGGTTTGCTGGTGTCTTAAAGTTTTATCAATGGCTTTCTAACCCTTTGCAAAGGGTTGCAAAGGTATGCAAACTTTGCAAAGTTAATGAAATGATAAAAGTACAGCAAATTGGTAACTATTAATACAACGTACAATTTACAACTACTTAAAAGAAAGAAAAAAAATCCTCATCCATCTATTAAAAAATAACTCTATGGAGTTTTGGATTCTCAATGATTAAGAACATTAATAATGTATTAAGTGCACCTTGAATCTGTCAGGGTTGTGGCTGGGTTATTTCCTTATCCTTCGTCCACCACAGGGCGACTCCTGTGATTTGCTACTGGACTGGATCTTGCAGCTGATGAGCCACTAAGGTAACTAGACTAAGGGAAAGCTTTAGTAATTAGGAATTGAAAGTGTTGTGCTGTATCAAGATGGATTATAATGCATTTATTTTGACACCACCGTCATGCTCTTTAAAGTTTAAGAACTGGATCAACAGACCTGTCACAAATTAAATGAGTGCCTCCTAAATGGTTGGATCGTTGTTAACAGAATCAGAAATTACTATCAGAAAGTAAATCATGCTGTCACTTTTATTTTCACTATCAAGTATCAAGGATGCTAAGGTGTGTGAGTAGCGTGGATAATGGTGGGAGTTTAAGTGGTGTTTTCCTGCGGTAGGTCATGGATCAAAATGGTAAAAAATAGATATGGGATATGATAAAGTTGCTTCTGTTTAAACACTTGTTGAAACACTGATTTCAGTTTAATATAATTCAAAATAATTTTATCTTAATCTAAAATGACGGATGGAAATTATTTTAATATATTATGGAATGTCTTTTTATGTATTAGTCTTAACAACAGCTTTCAGAGCAACTGGCCTGAACAACTGCTATAAAAACATTTAATTGATAATGTGATGTCTGGAACTGAAAAAAAATGAAAAATACTATAAAATAATGCATAACATAATTGCTTAAGCTCAGTTCTCTCTGATATATTCAAAGCAAACACAGTAGTTTGTGAAAACGAGCTAAAGTAATAAAAGTGTAGATCATATTAATACAGATAAAGTTTAACAAAAGTCTAAATGTAATGAAAATGTATTTATGGCCAGTTGTATATTTTTATCCCTTTTTTTTGTATTTTAGATTTTAAATGCCCAAACAAACTGCCTACATTTTTCCATACCTTTTGTTCAATTTTCAATTATTTTAGGCATTTATTGGACTTTCCTAAATGTCTTAAAATGTTATCTATCATTGGCTTAGGAGTAAGAAAATGACTGGACTATAAAAAAAATGACATTTTTGTTTCTACCCTATAAAACACACACAAACACACACCGCTAAAACTGAGGCTCAATTAAAGTAAAGAATGAACCAATTGGGAAAACCACCGCTGAAATCAGTAGAGCCAGATTCTCAATCAGCCCTTTAGAAGAGAAATTTGTGACTCTGTGGATCCATTGCACTTCTATTTTCAGTAAATCGTTATCTGTTCCCCTTAGTGACTCAGTATAAGACAATACCAGTGCATTTCAAACAGTCTGTGAAGTGGCTCTTCTGAGTAAAGTGCTGCATAGCATGAAATTCACCAACACTGGTGAGAAATCAGTAGTGTCTGCTTATTGTTTAAACAGTCCAAACAACCCGTTTCATTGAAAGCATAAACATGCTTTTTGCACACACCTCAGATTTATCAGCCTTAATTGTATTACATTTATTTCAAATTGAAAATTAATAAGTATCTTTTTACAGGCAAACGACAGCCTTATATTTGGTTATATAGGTTTTTATCCCTCATTTGGAAAAGTTTGATATCTATCTCCAACATTACAAGCAATATTTTTACATAAAAGCATATGTAAAACAACACCTCCCAAGGAAAGCATCCAGGGGGCATTCAAAGCAGGTGTCTAGTCCACCTCAGCAGACTCCTCTTGATATGGAGGAGAAGGGGGCTCTACCCTAAGCCTTTCCCTGATGGTCGAAATCCTCCCCCTATCTCTAAGGGAGCACCGTGCCAACCTTCTGAGAAAAGCTCATTTCAGCCACTTGTATCCAGGATTTCGCACTTTCAGTCATGATCCACTTTTCATGACTATACAGCATCCGTATTATGACGGCAGCCATGCTGATCCATCCATTGATCTCACAGTCTATGCTCCTCTCCATCATGAACAAGTCCTCAAAATATTTAAACTCCTCCACTTGAGGCAATAGCTCTCCTTCTACCTGAAGAGAGGAGCCCAACTTTTTCTGGCAAAGAACCATGGCAATAGACTTGGAGGAGCTGATCTCCATCCCTGCCACTTCGCACTGCTGAGAACCGCCCCAGCACATGCTGTAGGTGGCTTGAGTAAACAAAACCACTTCATCCGCATAAACCAGGGACCAAATCCTTTGGCTTAGAAATCCTGTCCATAAAGGATATGAACAAAACCAGTGGCAGAGGGCAACCCTGCCAGAGCCCAACATGCCAAAGGTCAAACATAATGCCTGCAATGAGGACCAAACTCCTTCTCCACTGTTCAGTGATTGGATGGCCCCTAAAAAATGGCCTCCCTCAACATAGCCTGAGAATTAACCGGGCACTTAAAACCCTCCACCACATGTCATGCTGGCAGTTCAGAGAAGGGCTGTCTGGCCGATCACCTAGAGCGACTTAATTGCAACTTATCAAAAAAGCATTTTTGAGGATTACGTCGGGTATTTTAAATTGTTCACTTTCAGACAAAAACTATGTCAATAATCAAACCTGAATTGTAAAAATAAAATTCTACTTGTAAAAATAAATGTTATGATGTTGGACTGAAAACAGGATCAGATCAAAGGGACTTAGAGGCTGGATATTTCAGTTGCTTGCAGTGGGTGAACAAGATGCCCCATCAAGCCCAATCAATTGTATGACAAAGTACACTGATAGTCTTGTTTTTGTCAGTTGTCAAGATATGATACATTATGTCGAGCAGTGTTATGTGTAGGACATTCACTAGGCGTAGAAGTTACTGCCTCTAACTAGAAATACAAAAAGAAGTAGCCCCTAAATTGTATATATACTGTACAGTACAGACCAAATGTTTGGATACACCTTCTCATTAAAGAGTTTTCCTAATTTTTATGACCATGAAAATTGTAGATTCAAACCGAAGGCATCGAAACTATGAATTAACACATGTGGAATTATATACTTAACAAAAAAGTGTGAAACAACTGAAAATATGTCTTATATTCTAGGTTCTTCAAGGTAGCCACCTTTGGCTTTGATTACTGCTTTGCACACTCTTTGCATTCTCTTGATTAGCTGAAATGGTCTTCCAATAGTCTTGAAGGAGTTCCCAGACATGCTTAGCTTATTTGATTAAAATTGACCATATACATTAATGTAAACTACTTATTAACAATACCTTATTTAATTTTTGTTTGTAGGTCTAGAGCAAAACAAAACTACTTTAAAACAAAATGTCAGCTTGCAAAACATAGCAATAAGAATAATTAATAATGCCAGATATCAAGCTCACACTGACCCATTATTTACTCGATTAAAAAATAATGATTAACTGAACTTTCAAACACTGCAGGTTCTTTTCAAGGCCAGCAACAACAAATTACCAGTAAAAATTCACAGAAAGTTCATCAGAAGAGAACCATAATATAATCTCAGAGAAGTGTGTTTGTATATTAACAAGAGATATGAATTATTATTTTTGGTTAAACACATCAGCTATAAAAATAAACTTAGGTTCAAAAGCAAAAAAAACATCCATCAATTTTGTCCACCCTAGACAGGCCACCAGTCTATCACGGAGCAAAAAAAAAAAAAAAAAACATGAACTTTTCTTCTGTATATTTGTTTATGATATCAGGACCCCTATTAATTTACACAGTTAAATTGCCCTTGTGTTTTGCATTCAACACAGTATCATATACAGTATTTTCTAGCAAAAATAATCTTCACATTAATACCGTAAAATCCCTCCAAATTCTTCCATTTTGGTGCAAAGCGAGGCCCATAGTATATATAATATTAATGTGACAGCTGCGGAAAAACTCCAGAATCTACAAATTCATCTTGCACCTCAACACAGGTCTCATAGAAACCACATTTGAGAGGGACAATGGGAGTAACCCATAAGAATTCATTCATACTCCTCGTATGAGCGACTGGATATTAGAAATGACAAACCGCTGAGAGGGAGAGATTACAGTTGTAGTATCTGCACTTTATGGTACAATTCCGCATTTCCCAGCCTTAACAGGTTTATTCTACTACAAACTGAGTGAAAGCTAAGAGGTGAGGTGTTAGGAATAAACTTTAAGATTTAGATGGCCAAAAGCCATCTCTTTTCTGAGACCCCAAATAAATGCACCCTTACTAGATAAGAAGGAGCTAGCAGCATCCCAGGTCTAAGTAAGTGAGGTGAGTGACAGTAAAGATAAAATGGGTTCTTTGGTGGCTGAAATAGAAAAGCACTATAAACTCTGAGGCAGCCTGTCAGCGCTTCTAGATAGTAACCGGAAGAAAAAGAATAGAACAAGTGGTAATCACATCTCAAGCCATCTACAGGAAGCTTACCCAGGTTTGAAAAGCTAAACATATTTATAAGAAACAAAAAGAAACTTGATCTTATGTTCTGCATTTTATATAAAGAAGTACCGATGAGAATCAATAAAGAAAAACGTTTTATGTAAAACAAATAAAAATAAATAAATACTAGATATAAAAAGAACTGCTAAAGAAATAAGGGAAAAAGTGTTTTATATATTTACAACAAATTGTATTCCTGTCATATTCCTTTTTTTATAATATAATATAAAAAAACGTTTTAAAACCTTTGCTTTCTCCTACATTTAAAACATATACGAGATACTATATGCATTCTACATCTGTAAGTGTTTTTATAAGATAGGATTTAAGAACACGGATCTGTGCATTACGTGGTTTTAATGCACAACACTGAGTATACTGTAGAACCCCATAACATGAAGCGGAGTGGCGTTTCTTTGCAAAGTGCATTAAAACTGTGAAATGCACACCTTTCAGTTGTTTAAACCACTTATACCATAGTACGAAAAAAAATTTATGTTTTAAACTTGCACCTTATTTTTAAGTATACTAACTATTTTGCTGACCTCAAATTGTTTTCATGTTGAACAACCGTTCTCAAGAGAAATGAAATGCATGAACAAATTTTATTCAGGTTGCATAAAAGATGTTTATAATAACACATTGCCATAATGATGCTCATAGTGGAGGGATCTGATCGCAATCATTTGTTGTAAAATTTTAACATTATATATTTCCATCTAGTTTGGAAGCTTTCACTTTGTGAAAAACAAGTGTGGCTTTTTACATGTTAAATCAGTTTGAGATATTAGATGAGCTCTACCGGTTCACATACAATACCAATACATTTTCAACTAAGAAACTGCATGTGCTTTAGAGCATGGGTTCTCTGTTATTACACAACGCAACTTACACATTTAAAATGTAAAAAAAATTGCTGCACTATTTAAATTCAACCCTTTAATCACATTTGATGGATAAAATTGGTTTCACATCTGACAAGTCTAACATATTAAATGCATGTTGAAAATCATTTGTAGCAAAATAGACATCATATAACTGGACACATGTGAAACATTTGACAAGTTAAATAGTTTTAGTTTCATATGAAATGTATGATTTATGGTAAGACTAGAAAAGTACTAAATACATGTCATCCATTTATCTCTTTCTCATGGGCAGTGCATGCTATCTAATGAGTCTCACAACTTATTGTGATGCCCATGTGAAACCAAGAGTTTAACATATGCATCATATTTACTCCATGAATTTTTTTTACAACAAAGTCAAGTTACAGTATTATACAGTATAAGTTTTTGCTGGGGGATAATATGAAATCCTGTAAGTTTAACGTGAGATTTTACAAGTAATTCAAACATTATATTATTATAATCATCCAATCCCATATGATGTGCATTTGTAAAATATGCTCAGATAAGGGGGTTGCACGCTGGAGTCAGTAGGATTGTTGCCTTAGCGACAAGAAGGTCCCATGTTAGATCCCTGGACTTGGGTCTTTTTGTGTGTTTTTCATGTTTTTTTTCCTTGTACTCCTGCTTCCTTGCATAGACCAAAAACATTTCTGTTAGCTTAACTGGTCACTACATCGCGCTTTGGTATAAATGTGAGGCTACTTCTTGGATAGAAACAAATAATTGACTTATGATTAACAGTCGATTCATCTCTAATTAGATTAAAATGTGTAACATATTAAGCAAGAATTGCAACATTTTTCTTGTTCTCGAGGAGGCACGATTTTTTTTTCCCCCAAGTACCCATACTTGATAGAAAGCTCAGCTGCTGAAGTCTGCCCTACTATAATACACGTTACTGAAAAGAGATTGAGTGCGGGCAGGGGAGGGGAGGCAGGCAAAAAGATCGAGGCAAGCACAAGGTAGGCAGGGAGCTGAAAGTAAAGAAGCACAGAGAAATAAAAGCTTATGGGTGCTCTGATGCTATTTGTAAAGGCTGCAAACACCGGGGGAGAGTGGTGCTACAGTGGTGGACAGCCCCACCTGGATAGTTAAGAGACATGCCACGAGTGAACAGAAGTGGCATGTTAGGCCGCTTAAACCCGCAGTGTTGAACTGTGTGATTATCAACAGATACATGAGGCAACTCCACTTTTACAACCTAAACAGGACCATTTAAATCCTGAAATCCTGTCCAGTCACAGTAGGGATAAAAAGTTGTGTCGAGAAGAAGCAGTAAGACCCCTCAAAGAAAGAGCTTGGAGATCAAAAGGACATAATTCGCTGCTGGAGTGGGAAATAATGTAATAATGAAGTACATAGTGGGCTTTAGACGGATATTTTTACAGTGGAGTAGTTTTAACACTGTCCAGAAGTTAAGGATGAACACGATCCACTGTTCATCTTAGGCAGAGGCAAACTGATAACCATCCATCCATTTTCCGTCACGCTTATCCCTGCTGGGGTTGCGAGGGGTGCTGGTGCCTATCTCTAGCTGTCAATGTGTGAGAGGTGGGGTACACCCTGGACAGGTTGCCAAAATTGCAGGGCAACACAGAGACACACAGGACAAGCAACCATTCACGAACACACTCACACCTAAGGAGAATTTAGAGAAGCCAATCAACCAAATAATTGGTAATTTTATTCCCTAGATGCACAGTTTTATATAGTTAAAACACTTTACAGTACAGTATTTTATAGTTTATATTTTAACTCCCTACTAGTATGTTATTCTTTTTTCTATTTTCACATTTGTGTGACAATTTTTTTTGATAATCTTTTTGCTGCTGTAAACACCAAAATTCTTGTAAACACCAGAATTTCCCCATTGTGAGACAATAAAAGGATTTTTATTCTATTTTACACAGTCATGTTTTTGGACTGTGGGAGGAAGCTGGAGTACCCAGAGGGAACCCACGCATGCACAGGGAGAACATGCAAACTCCATGCAGAAAGACCCCGGGCAGAGAACGGAACCCAGAACCATTTGCTGCAAGGCAGCAGTGCTTCCCACTGCCTCACTGTGCAGCCCAGCCACACTGATATTTGCAAGAGAAATAATGATGCCCACAACCTGATAGAACAGAATCTAAACAGAGTCTGCAACAGGATTATTTGCAGTTCAATCCCAACAAGGATGCAGATTGCTCTTTATGCTGTTTTGTCTGTAACACTCACAATTACTCCATAAAGCCTAATTAGCCATACTGCATGGCGGAGCTGCATCAACTTCTTAACCAAAAATGACTGTTGTATTTGGAAGGTAGGGATGTGATGATAGAAATATGGAAGACCCTATATAAAACATTTGCAACATGATAGGAAAAGACAATACTAAAACACATGATTGGTTAGACTTAGACAGATTTATTTTGTCATTTTGTATACACAAGTGTATACAAAAAGAAATTTTGTTTAAAACAGCTCTAGACATTTTCATTTTTTAAATGGTTGGGAGGGCTTATGTGAGTTAATGCATGTTCATCATGAAGTCAGGTTATAGCAATCCTTCAGAGCAACCATAAGCACTTGTTTATAGGCACAGCATAAAGGAAAATGTGTCTCCCACCGCTGATTCTTGGATTACACTGAAAAAAGAGCAGTTAAAGTTTTAGGGAAGTCATATTTAAAATCATTCTGGTTTAAATATGTTTATAAATGTACTCTTTATCAGACCATACTGTCCCATGGCATCTATATTCATATGTCGGAGCTAATATATGCAACTCAATACCATTGAGTTAGGTCCCAGGATTCACAGGGATGGACGTCTGTGTCTTCGGCCGGCGTAGAGCTAACAGAACTGGCAGTGTTGCAAGGCAAGGACTCAAACATGTACGGCGGTAAGCCTTCTACACCAAACGCAGCTTCTGCCGCCCTGGCGTCCTCTTCTACAGCATCTTCGTCCCCGCTTTCCTCCTCTTAATAAAAAATGTATAATGGAGGAGACTCATCCATGACCACCGACACAAAACTCTCCTCCTCTTGCATGTTTCCGCTGTCCATAGTGTTCCTTTACAGTGTCCTGACTGGATGAAACTTCTCACATAATTTTAATCCCATCAAACTTCATGTAAAAGTTATTAAAAACTATCACCTAGTTATTTCCATCCAGTGTACAAATATACCTATAAAAACTTTAAACCTTGAAAACCTTATTAAAACACATTTACATTTATATCCTATATCTGATTCTACATGTGGTTAGGCTATATGAGACACTTGTTTTTATTTACCTGATTCTGACTGTGTTGGGGTGCTAGACGTTGGAAATGGAGGAAAAAGCAGCGGCTTCATTTACTGAACCTCAATTCCACTCAACTAGACTTGAAAACATCAATGTTTTACTCTTGCTCAGATTTACTGCTCCATCATTCACTTAGTGACTTTTATTACATGAAACACAATCAAATTTAACTCAAATTAATGACATTGGAAATGTCTCTAATGTTATTTGAAAATGAACTTTAAATTGTGGCCAATCACATTTAGAGGTGATCATGTACGAACTTCCATAAATTTTCTATTTGTTCATATGGTTGGGTACTTTACTGTCATTTACAGTCAAGGGCCCTGGTAGCAGAGTCCAATTTATTTAAACTCTGTGAAATCCTCTAGGCACATTTCCAATCTGTAGTTTCAATTAGATAAATCAGAGCTATTGTGTGATTTAACAAACCCATGGCACTGAAGCAAATGACTCAAAATTGCCCACTATGTGAAAATGAAGGTTTGCTCAAATGGCTTTTCTGGATGAACAAACACAGAGTCAGTATTTGATCATAGGAGTTGGAAAGGAGTTCTTCGCAATTTCATATTCATTGACAAATCTCAAATACCCTATTTATCCCTTGGTCTAGCTCTGTCTTCAGATGCAGGCACAAACACATTCTCAGTCATCAAAACCATGCTGTCAGCATGGTCCCCTGACGGTGTATACGACGGCTGTGGAAACAGTTCAAGTGCTATGTGTGTAAAAAAAAATACCAGCAAAAACAAGCATGAAAATCTGGACGTTGCTCACAGAACCCCCATCACAAAACTCTCACTGTTTTTATCCCAGCAGGGCTCCCATTGTTGTGCACTTGGCTGCAGCTGAGCCTCCTTCCGCAAAAATGCCAACACGCCAGCAATGGATTATAGGGGGGGGGGAGTTAATTCGAGACAATTAACTAGGTCTTACTTTTTTTCAAATCAGGGAGCAGCCTTTGTCTCTTTTTTTGGCTTTTGTTGACTGTTTTAGCTACACTGTGCAAGAAACAGGAGTATGAGGTAACAAGTAGGATGTTAAATGTTCTAGTTGTTATTGATTAATTCCCAAAAAGAGGGTGGCCATAATTAGTATGCAGCAACTTTGTATTAAATGCCTACCTGTGGGGGGCAGAAATAGGGTGTTTAATCAAATAACAATACAAAATTGTTCTGTGAACACATGCCCAACTGGCTGTGTTAGGACTACAAATAAAATAGCGATTCATGCTCAAATCATGGTCAAAGAGTAACTCTGTACACATGTAAAATAAATTAGCAACTTCCAATCAAAACATAAACATTTACTTTAAATTAGCTTTTAAACCATTTAGAGCAATTGGAATGTGTTCAAACAAATTCATAATGTCATTTCTAATAAGGTAAATAAAATATTATTTAGCAAAATAATATTTAGTTAAATGACTCTCTTAATTGAAATCAGTAACCTTTTAGATAATTGATTTTTAACTTTCTCTACTGTACCTTTACGTTAAAGGAAGATTATTAGAGCTCATCATAGCACTGAAACAGCTCTGGTGAAAGACGCTAAAGATATTCTCATGTCTTCAGATAATCGACTTGTATCTGTACTTGTCCTGTTAGATTTCAGTGCTGCTTTTGACACAGTTGATCATAATATTCTTTTAGAAAGACTCAAATATTTTGTAGGAATTAAAGGAACAGCACTAGACTGGTTTAAATCCTCTGTATCTGATCAATTTCAGTTTGTTAATGTTAACACAGGGATCAGTGCTTGGATCAATTATCTTTACTATATATATATATATATATATATATATATATATATATATATATATATATATATATATATATATATATATATATATATATATATATATATATATATGTTTCCATATATATATATGTTTCCAATCGGCAGAAATATTAGACTGCATATGATTTATTTACACTGTTATACTGATGATACTCAGCTATATCTGACTATAAATCCAGATGAAGCTAACCCATTACATAGATTATAGGCATGTCTTGAAGACATAAAAAACTGGATGACTCTTATCTTCCTGCTCCTGAATGCAGACAAAAAAGGTAAAAAAGGTAAAGGACTTTAAACATTGGGACATTTTAGGAGTTTCGGAACTATTACTTAGGTTTCCTTAAATATTTTTTAAAGACACTTCTAAACAAAATGTTTTATTTTTTTATTTATGAAAATAGTAACAACTCAATGCCTATCAGTAGGTTAATATAGTATATCGATGCTTTGTTTGCTTGTTTTTTTTGTGTGTGTTTATTTTGTTTTTTCTACTTTTGTTTATTACCTGGGCTGAAACCATAAAGAACTGAGAGCTCAATGGCTTTTTCTCAATTTCACATCATCATCATCTCTGGACAGCTGGCAGCTAGCTCCAGGGGGTGTATTGCAGCACTGACATTAGCGCATAAAATCTGTCTCCCCATACCATTCTTTTCCAAATCAATAACAGCAGAGGAACCCAGAGTAAGGATGAAGTTGTTGGCCAGTCAAATGCATTAGATTTAAGTTATTATATTCCACCTTCTTACACTACTTGTCAAATATGATGACTGAGTCTTGTTTACAGTTTTAGGTCCTGCTGTCGAAAGACCACACAAACCATATACCTTTACCACATCACACCCTCAACATGAAAATCTAGCTTACCTTCCACTATCAGCTAATGCATGGCTTGGACTAATATTCACGCACATAACAGAGGTGGACTACGGTGGCTGAGAAGTGCAAAACACATTTACAATTCAAAAACACATTAACAAATAAAAAACAAAATAACATTTGAAGAAACAAAATTATATTTTGTGAAACAAATGTATTTTTGAAAAAAAAGTTAAAATTTTTAAAAACAAATTTACATTTTAGCAAACAAATTTACATTAACAAATAAACAAAATAACATTTGAAGAAACAAAATTATATTTTATGAAACAAATGTATTTTTGAAAAAAAAAAGTTTAAATTTTTAAAAACACATTTACAATTCAAAAACACATTAACAAATAAAAAACAAAATAACATTTGAAGAAACAATTATATTTTATGAAACAATTTATTTTTGAAAAAAAAAGTTTAAATTTTTAAAAACAAATTTACATTTAAGGAAACAAATTCACATTTTAAATAAGTTAGATTTTAGGTGAGAGAAAGTTTAATTTTAGAGAAAAAAAATACATTATAGGGAAACAAATTTACATCTAAAAAAAAATTGACCGTTCGGAAACACTTGTACAAGTGCAAAGACAAAACTGCAAGTGGCAAAACACATTTACATAGCCAAAAACAAATTAACAAAAGACGGCTACACGGAAAGGGAATGTCCCAGTGGCCGGATGTGACGTCACGATTACCCTGACTTGTAGTACAAACAGCTCAATCTGTAGTCCTCCTGCTTCACGTGAAAAGTCAGCGGCGATTTTAGATGGAAAGAATTGCACTGAAGCTGTTTTTCTTAAGTTTACGCTAACCGAACAATGTTTTCAGCCAATTTACACCATTTTGTTCTTCGTGCGGAGGGTCTCTGGAACTTTTACGGGACACGGTACAAGGTGGCAGGACCAAGCAGCAGGGCCGGGCTCAATTCGTGACAGTGGCTGCCAGCAGAGCCTGCCATCGGAGAGGCCGATGGTGGCCGCTGCCGGCAGAGCTTGCCATCGGAGAGGCCGATGGTGGCCGCTGTCGGCAGAGCCTGCCATCGGAGAGGCCGATGGTGGCCGCTGCCGGCAGAGCTTGCCATCGGAGAGGCCGATGGTGGCCGCTGTCGGCAGAGCTTGCCATCGGAGAGGCCGATGGTGGCCGCTGCCGGCAGAGCTTGCCATCGGAGAGGCCGATGGTAGCTGCTGCCGGCCGAGGCCACTTATTCGCAGATAAAGTACTCCGTTCCATCAAGTAAATGTGACATTATAAAAGTTTTAATGCAGTTTATTAAGCAATAACATCACAATAAAAAGAAACCCATAAAGAATACATTTTAATACAGGTTATTAAGCGATAACATCACAATAAAAAGAAACCCATAAAGAATACATTTTAATACAGGTTATTAAGCGATAACATCACAATATATAGCCTATATATATATATATATATATATATATATATATATATATATATATATATATATATATATATATATATATATATATATATAAAACAATCTAGTTAGAAGTACTATAAATAAGGCATTTGCCGAAAAACGGCAGGAAAAATACCCAAAAAAAAATAATTAAATACCAAAGAAAAGTAATTAAAAAACTACATGACAAAATAATAGTGGCTCCGGCCAGTAATGCTGCTTGGTCCTGCCACCTGGTCCGTGTCCCGTAAAAGTTCCAGAGACCGTCCGCACGAAGAACAAAATGGTGTAAATTGGCTGAAAACATTGTTCGGTTAGCGTAAACTTAAGAAAAACAGCTTCAGTGCAATTCTTTCCATCTAAAATCGCCGCTGACTTTTCACGTGAAGCAGGAGGACTACAGCTTGAGCTGTTTGTACTACAAGTCAGGGTAATCGTGACGTCACATCCGGTCACTGGGACATTCCCTTTCCGTGTAGCCGTCTTCTGTTAATTTGTTTTTGGCTATGTAAATGTGTTTTGCCACTTGCAGTTTTGTCTTTGCACTTGTACAAGTGTTTCCGAACGGTCAATTTTTTTTTTGATGTAAATTTGTTTCCCTATAATGTATTTTTTTTTCTCTAAAATTAAACTTTCTCTCACCTAAAATCTAACTTATTTAAAATGTGAATTTGTTTCCTAAAATGTAAATTTGTTTTTAAAAATTTAAACTTTTTTTTTTTTAAATACATTTGTTTCATAAAATATAATTTTGTTTCTTCAAATGTTATTTTGTTTTTTATTTGTTAATGTGTTTTTGAATTGTAAATGTGTTTTTAAAAATTTTAACTTTTTTTTCAAAAATACATTTGTTTCATAAAATATAATTTTGTTTCTTCAAATTTTATTTTGTTTATTTGTTAATGTAAATTTGTTTGCTAAAATGTAAATTTGTTTTTAAAAATTTAAACTTTTTTTTCAAAAATACATTTGTTTCACAAAATATGATTTTGTTTCTTCAAATGTTATTTTGTTTTTTATTTGTTAATGTGTTTTTGAATTGTAAATGTGTTTTTAAAAATTTAAACTTTTTTTTCAAAAATACATTTGTTTCATAAAATATAATTTTGTTTCTTCAAATTTTATTTTGTTTATTTGTTAATGTAAATTTGTTTGCTAAAATGTAAATTTGTTTTTAAAAATTTAAACTTTTTTTTCAAAAATACATTTGTTTCACAAAATATAATTTTGTTTCTTCAAATGTTATTTTGTTTTTTATTTGTTAATGTGTTTTTGAATTGTAAATGTGTTTTGCACTTCTCAGCCACCGTAGTGGACTGATTAAATCCCCGCCACACTGGTCTTCAAACAAAACACACACTAAGAGAGACATAAACCACGTTAAAATGTTTCCTGAGAGGGGATATAGGCTAGTAGATGCCCATAGGAACATTGTACAATAGATTTTTTTTAACCAAAGAGAGATACTGGAGCAAATTTATATGGTCCATATTTACAACATTTTTACATTGATCAAACAAGGCTGTAATTGGTTTAAAGGAATAGTACACCCAAAACATGATTAGCCTTCGCACTTTCATCTGGTTTGGTCTGCCGGCTTCCGTAGCGTCGTGAACGTGCAGGCGCGCGCTTTCAGGAAATCCTATACACTACTGTTTATGCTCTAAAAACATTCTAAATGACTTCGTTTCGAGTAAATTCTGGATGCTACCCACTCAGGACACTTGGAATACATTGGACGAGCAGTATGGAGGAATATTGACACGTTTTTTGTGGACTTTTATGGACCTTTCTGTCTCGGGCACAATAGACCTCCATTATTTGAATGTCAGCAGACAGCAAGAAGCCTCCCAGATCTCCAGATGCATTTGAGATATCAAAAAAGTACTCCAGAGTGTTGTTCAGCATGGGGGTGAGTAGAAAATGAAGGCTAATCATGTTTTGGGTGTACTATTCCTTTAAGGGCCAAAAAAGGTACATCCCTAATCTCCCTACTGCTTTAGACAGTAGGTAAGGCTATGGAGAAAATGTTAAATGTCTAGAATACCTGAGGAAGGAAGAAGAATTGCAAGATAATTACAGTCAAAGCAAAAACATGCCAATAATAATGAATTACATAAAATAGAAGTTATTGTTAAATACCTCTGTACGCAGTAAGCCAGAATTTCTTAATACCACTTTGCAAAATTTTGTGCAGCAGAACCTACCTACCTGCTCTAAGTAAGTGCAAATTAGATATAAAAATATATGAATAATAATTTCACAAACCACAAATAAAAGCAGAGACATTATTTATGAGGTTTTTGTTATTGTGGACACATGTTCGGCTCATCTGTTTCTATGGTGACCACCATCAAGTGATTAAAAAGAATCCAAAAGCAGACAGTGACCCGTTTTTCACAGTTTGACTTCCCAAGGATGCAAATACGTCCCCTCCTCTTTTTAAACCTTGCCTTACTGCAAGGCTGAATTCCAGTTGTTTGCTGCTCTGCGATTTTATTTCCTCGCATACAGCATAAACTGTGCCGTTAGAACAAGAAAGAGGATGATGAAGGGGGGAAAGGCAGAGGGAAGAGTGCTGCCATGGGGGAGGGGAAAGCCTGGATGCTGAGGCAAATGCTTTGAGTGTGGAGGCTGTTGGAAAGTGAAGGAGGGAAAGGGAACAGGAGCAAAGCTGCCAACCATCTCCACACAAGGTGGAGAGTCGGGCAGGCAAAAGAAGCATATGGCTGCAGGCCATTAACACAGCTGGGAGAGGACATATTAGCAAGAAAAGGCAAAGCTGAATGCTGCCATAAAGGGAAGCAGTTGAGCAAAGAAAAAAAAGGTCAATTAATGGATTTCCTTCAGGCTAAACAGCCACTTATGGTCCAATAGGGGAAAGAAACAGAGTGAGTCAACCTGGATTGGGCAATATTTATATCTTACAATAAAATGTGTCTGTATGACAGTATTATTTTGTCTGCTGTAAAATTGTGTGAATCAATAATAAATATAATCTGATATTGATCAATTATTACATATTTTACTGTAAGTCGGGAAGGGGAGTTACAGCTGGAGGCAGGTGGACAAAAGAAAGGATTGTTATGCCTTAAGTGGTCTTACACTTGGAAGGTAATTTAGAAGAGAGAAACTGACTGTGGAGAGGGCGTCCCTATTGTGTTAATTTTGTCATTTCAACTAGACAGCAGATTGTTCAATAAACTAAAGCCTGTGTACTGGAGACATCCCAGAGGAAGAAGTCTTTAGAATAACATGTTAACATGATTCTGTGTTTAGGCCTCAGGACTGCTTCACCTTAACCCCAAGGGGCTGTCACAGTTCCACCAGTCAATGTTATCCATGTGCAACACTGCAAATGCAACCTCTACAAGAACTTTTTCAAACAACAGCATAATCCTTTCTCAGCTACTTCCATGTAACACTAATATATCATTTGAGTTCTGCACATGTAGGTTACAATCACAAACTTCACTGAAGCTGAATATATGTATATGTTTGCTTCAAAAGTATAAAAACTATTACAGTTAAATTAATAATGGTATATTCTGCATATCTGTTTAACCACCTTATGTCCTTTTATCCACAGTAAGATAGACTGCACAAGGAGATCCTTCCTTGTTACCGTCATTAACATTTACAACAGCTATTTGAAGTAAAGTTAGAACATTTTTTTTTCTATTTGAGATCAATAAAATAATTCTATTGAATAAAGAAAGGGAATGCCCAAAGTAGTCCTTTTTGCTGTTTGCTTAAAAGAATTGTAACTTACACTCAAAGCATTTGGAAGAATATGGTTGAGTCACATGGACAGCTCCCTGAACACAGTATCTCCATCGTGAAATATAGTAGAGGCAGTAGAATGGTGTGGGAAAAAGGAAAGCTGGTCAAATTTGACACAGATGTTCTGGAGGCAGGTCCTGCCTCCAGGAGTAAAGAGTTGTAGGAGCACCATTACATTTGAGCTCTGAAGTATCAACAAAAACCCCATGAGATTTTGCACTTTTCTCTTTCTCATCTCATCCAAGACGGAGTCAGGGCTCAGGTTCAGGTACTATACACAAAGGGGCTGACAGGCTGGACGAGGGCAGGCAGACTCGGTGGTCAGGAAAGGGTTATGGTCAGTACACAAGCAGACAGAGATCAGGCAGAAGATAGAAGGAGTCAGAAGACAGGTCAGGCAAACAGATTAAATAGGAACAGGCAGGCTCAGAATTTGAGGGGCAGAACGGGTCAGGATCCGGTAAACAGAATACAGGGACCCTAGAATAAGTCTAACCAATGGCTTGAAATAATCTGGCACTGATGACTGGTCTGAAGGCTGGTTAAATAGACTGATGAAGGTGGATCAGATGAGCAGTAATGAGAACTGGGAGGAGCTAAACAGGTTTATGAAAAGAGTAAGGCATCAGTGCAAAGGTCATGACAATTGCAAAAAGTTGATATCTTAAAATGTGTGAAGTCTTTTGCGCTGTACATGTTTAAGCCAGGCATACATTGCACTAATTTTTGCCCTTTTCGGCAGATTTTCCAGTCACGCGAGGATTTTTCAGTCGGGCCAACAGCCTGATCGTGCGTTGTGCATGTAGTGCACAGGGGGTAACCTGTGTTTTGAAATTAAGTCAGCTGTCATGGGCAAATCGCTCAGTGTACATGTGCCAACAAGGATTCCTCTTCTTCCTCTCAGACGAAAACACAAAAGCATGGCGGGGGTGAGAGTGAAATTGAGTTCTTTCTGTAAAATTGACAGACCATAGTAGCCACGTTTGCTCTGCCATGTCCTAGTCCAAATATGTTGTTTTCTTTTCAGCACACAAAAATGCAAAAATTGCCAAGGCAGTGCGTTTCTCTCTAGTGAGCTTCATATTACTTTTCTGTTCGTTTGGCTTACGGATAGAAGAGTTTGAGTAGCGCCATCTCACTGCGTGGCTGAGTCCGATGTGGTTTTTAGACGTACAGTGTGAGCAGGTAGATCTCATCAGAGCGTCGGGTCGGACAGCGTGAGAACATACATCGTGATCTGTGAACTTTAAACTCTGTGGTTTCGTCGTACAGTGGCAGCTGTTGTGTGCAACGACTGAAAATACCATACAATGTATGCCTGGCTTTAAGTGTCTGCTGATTAAGGAAATATTATAAAGGCTGTCATCATAGGCAAGGAGAGACAGAGAGCCAGTCAAATGCCTTAAACTTTAAATAGACTCTGCAAAACTGACAGCACACCGGTTTGGTCACACAAGTTCATCCCTATGTCATCCCCCACACCTCCTCTCCAAGTGATTTATTGCCATCCAACAGGGATCTGACAAATCCCTAAAGACACAATTACTGTGCATCCCCTTTGGGAAGTCTGCACAGTTCATGTAAAAAGAATAATGAATCTAGGAAGTCATAGCTGCTTCACTATAATGCCCATTATCTTCATCCTTATTGTGTGTACATTCAGTAGATTATTTTTGTTTGTTTTTTCAGAATTGTAATTGTTAAGTTTACTGTTTCTTATCACAATGTGCAAACAAAAGCGGGCTGTCAAAATGAGGTACACACAAAATTAGATACATAACAAATCTCATGAAGCTTATGCAAAGCCATGTTTAAAGACCAAGAGGCGATGACTTGTCTTCATGGTAAATTTGTGGCAGGTGATTTTGCTCATTAGAATTACAGAAAGTGAATTTAATTGCCAATTTGACACATAAAATACAGTGCAACATAAAACAGAGGATTCAAAACATAGTTGGGCTAATTATCATCTCTATGACAGCAGGTAGAACAGTTTACTGTGTTAAGCTATAATTCACTGCACAAAAGGCATAACAGATTGCATAGGCATTTTATGTTATTTAGTGGTTGTGTTTCTGTTAATTGTAAATTAAATACATTTACCACACATTATTTACTTTAAATCCAATAATAATGTGAAGTACAAAAATAACGTTAAAAAATAAAAACAATTTAACAGAATAGTTACTTATGCAAAGCAAAAATAAATTACTATACTGTAACTTTTCTTTATCATTCGTACATAATAACATAATAGTAAATATTTTCAAATAGCTAAACACAAATCCGTGAACAACATCCATGAAAAAACTTTTACTTAAATAATATGACTACAGTAGCAGCCATTCAAAATGGCCCTTCCCAGTCATAAGTCAGCCGAATGGCAGCCCATTTCCCTGCAGCTCCCAGCAAAATCCCCTCCATCTTCTAGCCACTGACCTTCTCCTGCGCGTGCAAATTTTCTTACTTTGACTCCACCCTTTCACTGAATTACAGGGTCTGACCAGCAGAAAACACTTCTCTTTAGATCTTAATGTGCACAGATCATGACAGAAAAAATATTTAAGTACAAAGATGTATTTTTAAAAAGGAATTGTAGGGGACTAGCCAAGGACCAGCCAATGGCCCATGGGGATTTTTTTAATGCCTACTTCTGTACATTGTCTTCCCTTTTCCACTTGCAATTCAGAGTATCCAGAACAAAGGTGCTCAACCATTTTACTGGGGGGGTATAGATAATATTGACTCCCCAAACCAAATTTTATCACACCCAAACTGCAGCAGAGTAGAGAGGCTATAAACATCCCCAATTTATGCTCTTGGGTAACATCAACAAAAATTTGGCAAACAGAGCAGCCTGTGTCAAAGGCTAGATGCTAAATTTGCAATTTGTTCAGTTTTCTTCTGTCTATTTTTAAGTTACTCACCAATGAAGAGAGCAGTTGGTTTAAGGATGGTCTCAGGGAAGATGGACAGCTACAGTATGTTGCAATCCTCACCAAGACCTACCCTGGTAAAAACATCCCCTATGCTGCAGTGGAGATGGTGGGTTGTCTTATGTTCAAAGTCAACTGGACAGATGAAAGCATCAGGCAAGATGAAAGAGAAGTTGTTTCTTTGACATGATATATCTGCCTTAAGCCCGGCGTACACTCTGCGATTTTCGGGGCTATTTTCCAGTCATGCGAGAATTTTCCGATTGGCACGACGTTTAGCCCGATCACCCGTCGTGAGTACTGTAGTGTACAGGGGTTTAGGAGCGGTGATCAGTCTCTCATGATCACGCCCGATCAGGAATCGTGAGGTCAGGAGAATATCCAACATGTTTGATTTTCTCCCGACCGTCGTGGGCAAATCCCTCAGTGCACATGCGCAAAGAAGAATTCTTCTTTTTATTCTTCCTCTCAGATGTAAACACAGCAGCTTGGCAGGGATGCAACAAGTGAAATGCAGTTCTGTCTGTAAAATCCACAGACCATGGTAGCTACGTTTGCTCAGATATGTCTTTTTTGAAATTCGTCATCCCCTTTTCTTTTTAGGGCTTTCATCACAAAATTGCACAAATTGATAAGGCAGCGCGTTTCACTGTAGTGAGCTTAATATTCCTCTTCTATTTGTTTGGCTTCGGGATAGTCAAGTCAGAGCAGCTCCATCTCACTGCAGAGCTCAGTCCGACGTGGTTTTTAGTTGTACACCGTGAGGAGATAGATCACATGAGAGCGTCGGGCCAAACATAAACCGTGAGCTCTGAACTTACACTGTACAACTAAACCCTGTGATTAACCTTACAGTGTAAGCAGCAGCTGCGTGCAACGATTGAAAAAAATCTCACAGTGTACACCCACCTTTAGAGGTTGATTCGATTAATTGTGATTAATTGATATTAATATATATTAAAATAACCGTCAACTAATTTAGTAATTGATCAATGGTTAAATGGAGTTCAGAGACTCTAAAACTTGTCTTTAGCTGACGGAGCGACCTCCTTAGAGCAGTACTGTATCATACCAAAATTGTGGGGGAAAAAACTAAAACATTTAGCATTTAAGACGAAAAACATTTTTGTCTATCAATATACTCTATCCAGATTTCCTCAAGTAGAAAAGTTTCAGATTCAGCTGGTTTAAATTCAAAAATAATTTCTTTAAGCAACTAATCTCCATCCTTTTTTAAATATACGTATTAATCGAAAAAATAAACAACAGATTAATTGAATAGAAAAAGTTATCAAATTATAAAAAAAGCTAATGCCAACTTAGCTGTGGTCCTACCGACGGTCATCAAAGACAACATATCTGTTTGCCAGTAAAGCCTGCACTTTATTCATGAGGAAATTTGTTCTAAAGTAGATGATGTCTTTTAAGCACTTCCCATGGCCCTTACTATTCTGCAGCATACTCCAATTTACCTCAGAATGATATTTGTGAACTTAAAGTCAGCAGTCAATTCTGTCCACAATATAATGATGAGAACTTACAAATCTCTATACAAATAACATACTGGGCCACTGACTGGACCCGGCACTCGAACCGAGCCGTCAGCTCTGAGATCTTACCAGGAACCCCGGGGTTGCCTTACCGGGCAGGTGGGGGGAAGCACTGGGCCGTTAGGCTGCCATCACCAGGTCGTATTTCACTACCTGGGACTACCCCAGTCCCAGGTAGTAAAATACTCAAATTCTATCTACAGTGAGAACTTTCACATATCCATCTTTACCCTACAGACGCACACTTGCACCTTTACAGATACATCCGACACAACCCCTCCTAAGACATGTTCACAAGCACATATACGCACACAACCAATTGACCAGCTCCACTTCAAGCAGACACTACATGCAATAGTTCTATTTACATGTTTTTTTTTTCTAGAGGTGTTTTTTATGCAGATTTTTTTTCATTGTGTCCATATCATGTGTGCCTTCTAAGCAAAGATTTTGTGCGAAGTAACATCATGGTTACGAAATGACAATACAAATACTTACATTTTAAATTATCTAGAAATAGTATAAGTACGTTTTAACTATAGTAATTAACTAAGGCTGAGGTTATCTGTGCAAATAAAATATCTTAAAAATACACCTTTAAGTTCTGAATAAATGCAGAAAGTAATGGCCAACTTTTGGAAGTTATTTCTTACAGTCATTTATTTATATTTATATTTGAAAAAATGTCTCATTGTATCAGAAAATATTTTACATTCCCATGTTTAAAGAACAGCCACCAGCTTGGTTATAAAACATATTGTACAGCACAAGAAGTACTAAGTAATTGGCAAGTATCTCATATTTAAATACTATTTAAAATTTTTACAAAATATAGCACATTTCAAGGGAAATGAAAGTGGTTTAACCTCAACTGTAAAAAAAAAAACTTCTTGGATTTGGATAGTCCAACGTATTTCAGACAGTACAAAAATTCTCCATATCCTTATCTCAACGTTTAAAGGGTTATTTAAAAATTAATTTCTTAAAAAGGCAAATGAAGCAATTAGATATATATTAGGATAATTAAACCAAAAGACTCATGTAGCATTTAACCTCAGCAGAGCAAACAAAGTTCAACTGGGAGAGAGATTTCTCTCATGAGCTTTCACCCAGAGCACATTAGATCTAATTAGAATCTCCTGTTCTCACCTCCATTGAAGCTTTTGACTTCCCCACTGAACCCAGTGTAACACTTTGACCCACAGGACGGAGGCAAGGAAACCCAACGCTAGAACATGCTCTCGCAGTAATGACTCTGAATGAATTATGGTCAGTTTCTCAAGTCTTTTAGAACTGCATGAGCTGCAGGGTTCAGTTGGCCTGGTGTTTACTAAACCTATAAAACGACCTCAGGGCACAGGAACTACGGGCCTGACTCATTCATGAGTCAGGCCTGTAGCGCAACAGAAAGCTCTTGGTTTTCATTTCAATTACTGCCGCTAGTGATAAAACAAAAATCCAGCCATGACATTGGCTGCTTCACTAATCAGCGCCGATTAATTTGTCCAATTAATTATGCAGAGTGGATTTACTCCAAGATAGTCTACATTAAAGTAATTATTATTTTCAGTTTTATTTGTGTTGAGTGTGTGTTGCAAAAAAACATAACTGATATCCTGATGATGGTATTTCATGACTTAATCAGCAATCCCACAACACTGATCAATGTCTTTATTTAACTAAAGTAAAGGTGTAATACATAAAATTGTTATCAACAAAAAGATAAGCGACTCTTTTAAGTATTGAATTCATATCACTTTACTCCTTAAAATGTCATTCTTACAATGAAGACAAACTGCTAAAAGTCAATCAGATAAGATTGAGAGTATCTGTCCTTTAAGTTGACCATTGTAAAACATAAATAAGATTGATCATTCATTGTAGCTCAGGGCTGCACAGTGACACAGTGAGTAACACTGCTGCCTTGCAGCTAGTAGGTTTCAGGTTTGATTCCCTGGTCAACTTTCTGCATGGAGTTTGCATGTTCTACCTGTCCATGGGTGGCTTCCTGTTAGGTTAATTGGCTTCTCTAAATTCTCCTTAGGTGTGAGTGTGTGCATGATTGGTTGTTTGTCCTGTTTGTCTCTGTGTTGCCCTGCGATGGACTGGCGACCTGTCCAAGGTGTACCCCGCCTCTCGCCTGTAGACAGCTGGTGATAGGCATCAGCACCCCTCATGACACCAGCAGCGATAAGCATGAAGGAAAATGGATGGATGGATGCATTGTAGCTCTGGCCAGTAGCAACAGTGGGAAGATAGTACGGTTATTGAAAGTGAACCATCACCCCAGTCCCAGGTCATTTACAGCCCCGAACAAGTCTTCTTCAAGGTGTGTTCTATAACTAGCACCGCCTATATTCGCATAAAGTCTGATCAACTTTACTATTGTTACTGAGGATAAGCATCCCACACCATGATGTTACCACAAATGCACTAAGGCATACAAAAGATCTTTTTAGAGTCATTTAGTGTTTTTTTGTTTTTTTTTATTATTAACATTTTCTGCTCCAAAAAAAGAAAATATTGTGCATTCCATTTGTTTTCAGAAGTTTAAATTTTCATATTTTAAGTTGTACATTTCTACTGGTGCACCAGATGGATACTATTCATGTCAAGAAGAGTCAAACTTTGCTGTTCAATAAGCTGTTTTACAGCTGTGCTGTGTGAATAAACAGGTCACATGAAAGCAGGCTGTAAAATTCAGAAAGCATAATTCACAAATAATGTCATGAACATCAAGAGAATTGAATCACTAACAAGAAAACTTTATTTTACATACAAAGAAAATAGAAATGTGCTGAAAAATATTGCAAAACAAATTATTCATGGCGTTTTATAAATTTCACTGCAACGGTAATGATCATTCACAACACATTTTGCTGAAGGCCAGATCTTTCAAAAAAGATAAAAGGTATTTGCTGATGATATACTTGATGCACACCACATTTCATGCCTGATAAGCGATTTTAAAAACACTTCAGGACCTGCAGAGGGTTCTCGTTTTTCAAGACACAATACCAACATGATAAACCAAAAATGCTGTTGAAATTTTCAGGGACAAACTAATGTGCAGTCAAACCTCCTTTTGTTCTGTATTGAAAATAAGTCCTTTGGAAAACCACTCATCAGCTTGTTTATCTCTGTTGGCTTTAAAATCTAATTTCTGAGAGGCGTGGGATCTTAAATTATTCATAGTGATGCTTTATACTATTAGCCGTATTCATACAGGAAAGTTGTTAAATAATGGATTTAGCTGCTGATAAGTTTCTCTGCAGTGGAAACCTGAACGTCTGTTACAGGCAGATACAGTTTATTTTTGGATCTCGAGAATCAGCTTCACTAATGAACAGATTGTTTCTGGATTTGTTTTTAAGCCTTCAGAAATTGGACTGTATTACTAGTTTAACTGGGACAGTTACCTAAATATTAAAGCTTTGAAAACTATTTTATAGCCTTACTATGATTCACGTTATCAATAATTTTATTTCTGACCTTTCTGCTGTGTTCCTTGATCTTAATTATGTTATTAATGGTCTCTAACAGACTCATGAGGCCTTCACCTAAAGGTTTTTTTTCGATTAAGATTACATTACAGATGCAGAATTTTTTTAACTTGTCATGTAATTAATACATATTATTTAGGGGCATGAGAGTGGTTCAATTGTACTTAGAACCACTTTTTTTCTTAATGAAAATCTTTTTTGTTTTTAAACATATAATTTACATGTTTGGCCTGTAATAAAATCTGGAGTTTTGCTGTAATGTGAAATTTTGATAAAAAAAAAAAATGATACAAATCTCATGGAATATGAATTAATGAATTCTTTAATGAACCCTCGTTTGCAGAGCTGCACAACAGCAGATGTTTTAGATTCGGACAGTTGTGGATGTGCCACCGGCTGCAAGCTCTGCCGTGATCTAGCATCTGCTCCTTTACAATCTGATGCTCACTCAGGGCCCACAGAGACACAAACCAGGTCCCCTCCCAAGGTGTGAAATTCTGCCTTTGACATCTCAGATATAGGTGTCCTTTGAGCCCTCAAGCAGTTCCCGCATCAACATGAGATGCTGGCAGCAAACTCCAGGAATGCCATTTTGGATTTTTTTTTTTACTTATGAATAACTGCACAATGGAGCCTAAGTACAAAAACAGTTCCAAAAATGTATTTTCATTCCTTTTCTATCCCCTAACACCTAGCTTTTACTCTAAGTGTAATTTGCTATTTAGCTGCTTCAGAACCTTTTGGTAAAATCATCACATACCCTTATCCTCAACATAAACGCCACTTTAATTTATGAATTTACTTGTTTATTTAAATATTCCTAAATGACACAAATTTCAATAATTTTTCAAATAAATCTTTGTTTCTATTTTGCAATGGGCTTCCTCTGATCCACATACGGTTTAGATTATAAATACAGGCTCAGTTATAGACATACAACCTTGCAATGGTTTGTCAGACATTTTGATGTTTCATAGAAATCACACACTTTTACTTTTATATATACACTATATTGCCAAAAGTATTTGCTCACCTGCCTTGACTCACATATGAGCTTAAGTGACATCCCGTTCCTAATCCATAGGGTTCAATATGACGTCGGTCCACCCTTTGCAGCTAGAACAGCTTCAACTCTTCTGGGAAGGCTGTCCACAAGGTTTAGGAGTGTGTTTATGGGAATTTTTGACCATTCTTCCAGAAGCGCATTTGTCAGGTCGCACACTGATGTTGGACGAGAAGGCCTGGCTCTCAGTCTCCGCTCTAATTCATCCCAAAGGTGTTCTATCGGGTTGAGGTCAGGACTCTGTGCAGGCCAGTCAAGTTCATCCACACCAGACTCTGTCATCCATGTCTTTATGGACCTTGCTTTGTGCACTGGTGCACAGTCATGTTGGAAGAGGAAGGGGCCAGCTCCAAACTGTTCCCACAAAGTTGGGAGCATGGAATTGTCCAAAATGTCTTGGTATGCTGAAGCATTCAGAGTTCCTTTCCTTGGAACTAAGGGGCCAAGCCCAGCTCCTGAAAAACAACCCCACACCATAATCCCCCCTTCACCAAACTTTACACTTGGCACAATGCAGTCAGACAAGTACCGTTCTCCTGGCAACCGCCAAACCCAGACCCGTCCATCAGATTGCCAGATGGAGAAGCGCGATTCGTCACTCCAGAGAACGCGTCTCCACTGCTCTAGAGTCCAGTGGCGGCGTGCTTTACACCACCGCATCCGACGCTTTGCATTGCACTTGGTGATGTATGGCTTGGATGCAGCTGCTCGACCATGGAAACCCATTCCATGAAGCTCTCTGCGCACTGTTCTTGAGCTAATCTGAAGGCCACATGAAGTTTGGAGGTCTGTAGTGATTGACTCTGCAGAAAGTTGGCGACCTCTTCGCACTATGCGCTTCAGCATCCGCTGACCCCGCTCCGTCAGTTTACGTGGCCTACCACTTCGTGGCTGAGTTGCTGTCGTTCCCAAACACTTCCATTTTCTTATAATACAGCTGACAGTTGACTGTGAAATATTTAGGAGCGAGGAAATTTCACGACTGGATTTGTTGCACAGGTGGCATCCTATCACAGTTCCACGCTGGAATTCACTGAGCTCCTGAGAGCGACCCATTCTTTCACAAATGTTTGTAAAAACAGTCTGCATGCCTAGGTGCTTGAATTTATACACCTGTGGCCATGGAAGTGATTGGAACACCTGATTCCAATAATTTGGATGGGTGAGCAAATACTTTTGGCAATATAGTGTATATATATATATATGACACTTGTAGTTTTTAACAATCTCCAGTCATAATTCTGACTGGATTTTTTTCATGTCCCGTTTAATCAGAAGTACATTGATTTGAACTGAACTGAAATTATTTGGTTCAATGGTAACCTTCTGGCTTTTTGCAATAGATGAGAGGTAAAAGTCACAATGTTTGAAGGCCACTGCAGAAGTCTAATCTTAGCCAGCTTTATCCATTTCATAGTCCATTTTGGTCAATTTGGTATGATTTCTTGTTAAAAAAAAAAGCAATTTCTGTACAAGTTTCAACAATTAGCTGTCACAAAATCAATTAAACTGGCAGTAAAATTGATTCGCAACATGATAGTATCACCACCATGCTTAAAACAGTAAGCTTGGTGCTCTTAGGTTTCAAAGTCTTACTTTTTTTTCCAGTTTGTATTGTCATTACACTGTCACAGGTGCAAAGCAACGAAATTCACTTTCTGCATTTAAACCATCCCTTTGGGGAGCAGTGTGCTGACATTTTGTGGCGCCCAGGGAGCGGTGTGGGGGTTAAGGGTCTTTGCTCAGGGACCCAGAGTGGCAGTCTGTGGGAGTGGGGCTTGAACTCAAAACCTCTGGATTCCAAGCGCAATGCCCTGAACACTGGGCCACCACAACCCGCTTGACTCATCTAAATAAACTTTTATTTATTGAAGCAATACCTTTTATTTTGTTGGATCATAAAATGTTTTACCAGAAATCATTTTACTAGCCCATGCGAGTGATAGCAAATGTAGAACTGTAATTTGATGATTTTCTTCTTTTTTAATCGTTAAAGACCAAATCCATATTTATATTTAAGTTGCTTCACTGCAGACACTCTGGTCTTCCAGTCTGAGGTGAAGCAGTAGGCTGAGTTGGTTTTGTTCCTAACGTCTTGTTGAACATGCTAAATAACTTTCTTTAATCTGAGGCTTACGCTCTGGGTCAGCTGAAACTAAGATGTCCCCCTTCTAGCAGGAAAATGAGCCCCAGCTCACATTCTAGCCTGTTTTGGATAAATTAGTATGACGTTAAGCTTCTGGAATAGTGTCAGCCTCATTACCGTAACGACATTCCTAAGCCATTGCCTAAGATTAGTCAGGAAGCCAAACTATGAGGGAAAAAAAATAACATTTCTGAAAAAGAGCATTAAAATATATAGTGGCGTTTAAACCATTAATTTGTTAAAAAATATAACAAATGTAATTTTTCTTCAGTTTGCCGGAAGAAATTCTGTATGACCAAATATTATCAGGCCTGTATCCAGAAACACTGACAAAAGGAACAATCAGGTAAGCAGTTCCTCCACCATTATAGAGAGGGGACTCTCTATATTTTATTTCAAGACCAGGGCTGCTTGTTAAGAATTATATAGGCTTGCTATTTACATAGTTTACATAAAATGTTTTTTTTTCTTCTTGTAATTGCAGTAGGGAGAAAGAAGCTCCCTCACACCTGCAAAATGGTTTGGTGACTGACATGACTTTTAAAGCTGCTCTAGTAAAGTAGAAAAGGCACGGTGTTTAACTACTAGAGACAGGAAAATATGTAGCCTGAATCCTCCCCTCGGCTCTGGTTAAGACAGCCACTCTTTTACGATGATTTAAAGAAAACGGTACCACAGTTGTCACCTGAGCCACAGGTACAGCCAGCGTCATCATGCTCTCCTGTCTGTTTAAACCTACAGACGAACCTCATTTTAGTGCTCTAAAGGCACTAATAGAGTGTGTGTGTGTGTGTGTGTGTGTGTGTGTGTCAGAGAATTTTTTTGTGTCTTTTACTGGAAGTTATAATTAAAAAAGGAGGCTCGTAAATGTTAATTGCCTAGCTCTTACTTGTTACTACATGGTTTGTCCACCTTAGAACCTAAACAAAGAATCTGGGATGGAGGTTAGTGGCCATGAATAAAACAAATGTACAGCTCTAGAACTTTAAAAGCTACAGAACGGTTCCTCCACTAACATTTTAAACCTCAATATGAACTGGTCGCATGAGTAGAGGCCAAATGTATGAACAAGTTCACATACAGCTGGTACTGAAAGACAAAAAGGGCAACTCATTATCAAGCTCAAATCATATTATTAATAACTAATAAATAACGCCAAATTAACAAAATATCAACATAGACAGATAGACAGACTAAAATTCCCACCAAACATCTACACTGTAAAAAGTGTGAGTTGGCACTCAAAATGGTATCAAAATGATTTACTACAGGGTAGTAAATCAGTCTCCAAACATCCACAAAGTGTAGCTACTTTCACAAGAGTTCACAGAAGTGCCAGAGGATACAACACATGAATGCTTCAGCAAGGGGAAGCAAGACACAAGGTCAGATAGGGGAGCTAACATCGACCACCCCCAGAGATTGGGTACCAACGCCCAATGATGCATGAACAACTTAATGCGAGAATGGCTGACCTGAGAAATAAGATCAGAGCGAAATTAAGAGCCTGTCAATCCTAACACTAGCTAGCCAAGTTGAGTTAAGTGCCTTGAGAGGATCAGTTAGATGATGTGAATAAAGCACCAAGTAGGATCCCTACTGTGACTATGACAGAAACCAAAGCGCTGATATATAGGACAGCATTACTGAACGATTCAATAAAAAAAAGTTAATTTACATATTTTAAAAATAAAAATGGGACAGACAGGAATTCATTCATAAAGCTTTTTCTTCAACGAAATGAAATAAATTGCTAGGTTTTATTGAATCCATAGAATAAATGAGTTTTATGTTAGAAATTCCATTAGGGAGAATAAATGTATCAGTCCTTCCTATTTTATTTTTACTTTTCTCCCTAAATCTCTAGGAGCTGAAACAGCAATTCAATAAGGAAGCTGTCCAACAGCTACTGACACATGTGGTGCATTTCTAAGGATAACAGAAATGCATTAATAAAAGTAAAACTTCTGTGAACCAATAAAAATGTACATTATTGAGTTTTTTTCCAGACACTCTATAGTCTTAACTGTAAGATTGATATAAGTCAGGATATAAATGTCAACATGTCAGAGCTGCATACTGTAGATGCGGAATAAAATCATAATTGAAATCATGTATAAACATAGGAAATTCTGATTTGATTAACAGATGTCCAAAAACTCCATTATCTTAATATTATTCTAATATCCTACAGCTCAGAAGAGTCTAAGTGAGGCACCCAAACTGTTTATAATAAACTCATAACAAGGTTACCTGCACCAAAAGAAAAATCACTTACATTAGAACCTATACTTATGTACTTAAGTAAAGGTAGAGTGGAGGATTTTCACACATTTTCTCTACTTTAAAAAAAAAAATGCACATGCACAACCTTGTACCCGCACCCGAGAGGGAACGCCTAGCCCAGCCAGTGCACTCAGTGTACGCCATCGCATGAAAGAATCTCACAAAAACAATAGTCTTGTTTCTCTTTTTTGAGGCCATTCTCTTCTTTTCATACACTTCATAGACTTAAACATATCAGCAGAATGATTGACAATTGGGGTACCACTTAATTTGATGATGCACCCGGTAAAAGAAAATCCTTCACTATACCGTAAACATAAAGAAGTAAATTATGTGGTTCCTCTCTAAATTGGACGTTTCGGGCTACTATTGTCAGACCAAAAGACCATTAAGCAAGCAATGTCAAATTTCCCATCACCTTTCACTAGAAAGAATCTGTGACCATTTAGGATTCATCCAGAATTCGGAATTTTATGCTGTGAATCAAACTAAAATTCAACACAGACAGATTGAAAGGTCTGTTTCATTTGGTTGAATTAAAATTGTTTGCCTTTACAACTTAAAATTTAATTTCTTGTTTAACAAATCTTAATTTTTTCTTCAAAAATCACTTAATATAGGGAAAAAATATATATATTACTGAAACAATTGGTTGCTAAATAAATATCTACTTAAAGTCAAATATGAATGTGTCTCATTACCACATGATGTCACTTTCAGGAAATGAACCTATTTAACTAATTGTTTCACATTGGTCGTGGCCATTGCTGCGGCACCAATCACATGGTTGCATGGTTGACAATTTATTCATTTTACTCATTGCAGTCTTCTGACTGTACAGTAAAATGTCTCCGATATCCAACCAAGACAATTTTTAAAAAAATTTAAAAGAACCTGAAAAGACTTTTCAGGTTCTTAACTTTGTTAAATATCCGTGCTATAATAAGGTCTGTGCTGCTAACAGTTACAATTGTAGTAATCAAAGGTGCAGCTCTTTAATCATCTGGTGCTATAAATACTGTCTTTATTGTCAATTAATCAAGTCGGTCCAACCTGAAATATTGGATCGTACAAATGCATACTGATTTTATTTTTTGAAAAATAAATGAGTTCAATTGTATGGGTATGTACATTTATGGTTCGGGAATATCACATATGTTTTACTTAATTGAAAACAGATTGATTGATTGACTATATTGATCTCACAGCAGAGAAATTTAGTTGTTACATCGGCTCAAATAGTCAAAAAAAAGAAGGAGGTGGCAAAGGAAGAAAGGATGCATGTGAGACATATATATATATATATGACAGCTGAAGTCTCTTCTTTTTTAGTAGGATTATTATACAGGGTTATTGCACAGGGTATTTACATGGTTATTTATGTAGATGGTTACTGATCTATACCTCTTTTGCATAGATGGGTATTTATCTATATAGCTATTGCAAATTACATTAAATCAGATTAAAGATTGAGTAAAACTGATAACTTCAACCTTAACCAATCAGGATAATTTATTCAAAGGTGAATCAAAGTGAGATTTTTATCAGTATAAGTTGAAACCACAACCAGACCAAATCAAAGGGATTGGAATCTGGTAGGACAACTCTTAAATATGAGGCATGGGCAGCAATTGGCACATTGCATATGTTACCCTACCTTTACATTATCTGGTGTGTTGAGGCTAGTGTGTTGTGTGTACCAATCAAGAAAAGGGTATCAGAGTCGGAGGGCTCTAAATATGGATGAGCTGGAAAAGACTATAAAAGGAATGGCAGATAACAAGGAAAGACTTAGTGTTAATTACTGATGAAATTAGATACACTGGCCCCATTATTTACATGAAGTTAAGGTCAGCTGTTTGTTTGTTCTGGATGTTGGCAAGCTGAATCATAATTAATTCCTATTTTGAACTGATTCATATTTGAAACTATGATTCTAAACCCACTAAGTTGCACAGTTTTTCTTACCAGCTGACTTCTGAGTTACACTTTAATTCATGTTTTTGTATGTTTTCTGCTTTATTGGTTTCATTTCCATTTTGTGTTTTCTGGTTCTATATAAGTTCTTATATATTTCTTGTTTACCCTCTGTTGCCCCTTGTGCCACTCCCCTTCCCCTAGCTCCCTTCTAGATTCTTCTGTCCACACCTGCTCCCAATCAGTTGATTGCCCCAGGCTTTGTTCTGTTTGGCATATATACTCCTCCTCTTCAGTTACTTTTGTTTGCTGGTTCCTCATTGTTTCTTTGCTCCTAATGTTTGTTTTCCCTGAGGTTTCCTGGATTTTGGTTTTCTGTATTTTTTGTGGACCTTTGCTCCAGTTGCCACCTTTTGCTTTTTAAATCTACAAGAAAGCATTAGCCTTCAGGACGAAATCTATTGTTAATTTTGGTATCATTTTAGTCATTACTATATGTGATAGTTTTAGTCCGTTTTAGTTGACTACAACTTAAAAAGGCTTCAGTGTAATTTTAGTCAAACAAAGTTTACCTCAACAATTTCAAATAACCAGATTATTTACCAGACTGACAGCTAGATTGCTGTTGGGCATAAAAAATTGATTTGTAGAATTTAAATAATCTTTAATGAATTAATACCCTACTTTATACAAAAGTGTGTTACAAAAGGTGTGAAAATAGCAGAGCTAGTTCAATACATCATATTGGTTATTATAGCAAACAGACAAGCTAATAAAATGCGCAATAAGGAATGGTTTTAGACGTATATGATTTCCATCCTAAAGCAATCATTCCTGATCTAATATGAATTATGCATTACACACAGATCAATATGATCTTTATTGCTCCAAAAAAGCAAAGAACAAAAACAATCTTCTTTCTACTTTGGCAATTTTGGCTTTATTTCTTCAGTTTGCCCCTTGGTTACAGCTGCTCAGAGGGTCAATGCAGCTTTAAATTAACATTGTTTTGACATAAAACTAAATACAGAGAGAACCTACATAATTGTCTTATAATGCCATGCCAATCCAGACCTAAAGTGAATGAATGTGCTAACTAAAATGTTGAAACATTATAAGGAAACAGAGAAAATGTTTAATGACAATACAAGGAAACATTTACCTCATATTTAAAAAGACAGAAACGAGAATTATGAGAGAGAAATATTCAAAGCTCTATGTACCTTTCACCTGAGTTTTTATCCAAAAGTAAACAGTATGCAGTAAAATATTTGCTTTGGATATAATTAAGGGATTCCTTTTGGTAGAAATGAAAGAAGGTTTTGCATCAGCTTTTGTGAGCTGGAAGAAATAAAATATTGATAGTTAGGGATAGGGATTTGTCATGAATGGCAGAGAATGATCAGCACATATAGTTTATTAAGTAGCAAGCGCAGGAAGTGCCATAATGCTGAGAGCGAACCATCACTGTGGAGCACAAGCACAGCCATGCGAACAAAGACATATTTCTGCAGAAGCACATGTGGAAGAACAGAGTTGAGCATGCACTACCGGACCATTTCAAGTTATTTTCACCCCTGCAATTGCTGCCATGATCCATCTGTGGTCATGCAGAACACACCGCTGCACGCCTGGTGGGCAGCAAGACCAAACAAGACGCAGCAGTACGGCTGATACTGCTTAGCAGATTACAGCACAATGATGCATTTTAAACGTCTAACCAACCACCCGCTAAAATTTTTATTCAGTCTTGTCTCGTCTCGTTGACGAAAACTCACTTGTCAAGGTTTTGTCAAAAACTATCCACGTTTAGCTCGTCAATTTTCGTTATCTTTATGAATTTGCATTTGTTAGAAATAGAATGGTCATTAAGTCTCTGTTTTTAATGTTTAAACCTCTTTATTTCAGCACTTGAGGATGGTATTATTATCGGCAATGTGCTGAACTACACATATAAAATCAGGCAGGCCTATGATTAATAAACCAAAAAGCCCTTCTCGAGAAGAGCTATGTAGTGTTTTGCTACCACTGCAATTATTTATACTAATGGTGTCAGATGCTAACTTTGTTGATAAGACTCAGAGGTAATATAAAATACTGCATGCCAGAGTCCTGTAATACTAATAGTATTACTCTGAAAACTAAGCCACGAGGGAACAAGGAAAGGAAGAGGATGTTAATGTTGTTAGGTTTGCACACATAAATGATACTGCCTGAACATTACGCACACAGAAACTCCTCTACATCAATACTGATTAGCTTACTTACCAATAGGGCTGCAACTAACGATTATTTTGAAAATCGATGAATCGGCCGATTATTTTTTCGATTAATCGATGAATCGGACACAAAATATTTTTTTTATATTAACCTCTTTATTCCAAAATAAACATTTTAGACAGAACAAACAAGCACACAAGTACAGGTTTCTCATTAACTGTACTGGTGCAATATGAAAAATAAATGTTTGTTTTAAAACTACGCAAACTTACATGAGAAATGTAGCTGTACATCCACAAAATATAGGGTACTTTGTTTCATAAAGCGCAAAAAGAGACAGGCATTTTTGTTTTTTAAAGCCCCTAAGGGGTTCAAACAATAGGCCCCCCCATTTCAACAAATTAGGTTTTTTTAGACTAGAAGAGTTCTGCCTTTTAAGACAGGAAAGTATAGCAGTTAAAGTTGCTACTTGAGAAAATACTGAACCATAGAGATAAAAATAGCCCTGTGATTCAAATTATAAACTGTATTTGGAATAAAAATGAGAGAACTAGGGGTGCTAAAAAACACATCCTCCAAAGACAGATATTTACATGGGAATGTGGCATATACTTAATTGACATATTACTGATCTTGCTGGATTTTATTCTGCTTTACTTCCATAAATTGCAGGATCTTCTTTACTTTATCTTTGCCAGAAGATTTAAACTTTAAAAGCCTTGCCCTCATAATTTGCAAATTAATTTATTTATAAAGAAAATATAAACGCTGCTTAAGCTAATTCAAATGAAATTAAAAGTAAAATAAGTAGCCAACCTTATCACTGTCTGTAACCTACTAACACGGTAAGGAAAGCATCAGATGAGCTACCTGAGAAACTAACTTACGTTTCCCCACTTTAAAATGAAACAAACATGGTTACTCATCCTGCTGATCAGCTATCTTCACTGCCATTGAAGGCTCCAACATGTTTTCTTTTCAGGTGCTGCGTCATAACAGTGGTGCTTCCGTGCCATGTTTATTTGTTTTTACAAAAGTCGCGTGTTACGACTTTTTTCACTTTACAAAGCGCAGGCTATTTTAATTATTGTGATCAATTTGCGCCGTCAATCCCGGGGCATGCGCGCTTCATTTGCAGTCTGGACGCTGAGGTTAAACTCCTCACTAAAATCCTGCGGCTCGGACTGCAGCGCTGAGAGGGATTCTTGTGGGAGAGGGAGAAAGGCGTTGGGATGGGGGAGGCGCCCCACGGCAGCAGCTGCCGCTGGAGGACAAGAGTAGGAACGATACATGCTTTCACGTAAGAGTCTCCAAAAGCCGCCAGTGACACCGTAAAAAGTCGCCAGATTTGTCGCTAGTCGCTTTTTAAAAAAAATAGTCGCTGGAGGGGTCTGAAAAGTCGCTGAGTTGGCAACACTGCAACTGCGGCGCTGACTCGCTCCGCCATATTTTTTTTTCTTCCCCGGGATGACGGCGGCGGCGGATGACGCATTAATCGCGCGACACAACTAATCGATGATTAAATTCGTTGCCAACGCTTTTAAAAGTCGATTTTTATCGATTTTATCGATTCGTTGTTGCAGCCCTACTTACCAATATGATATTTTCTGGAATGAGTCACTGATTTCATAGCAAATGAACTCAAGGATTTCAAGTTATAGAAATAACAAAGGTTAAATGTATTAAAACGGGAATATGCATTACTGTATATACATATGCATGGGGAATCAATAGGCTGAAAAAATACGACTCAACAAGTAAACAACATGAAAGTGAAAAATAAACACTAAAACTAAGCTGTTGGCTCATATTTTGAAAAAAAATTTGCAGCAGCAGATCTGAGAGGATGACAAAAGCGAACATTAGGTGTCATCATAAGATTAAAAAAAAATGTGTCAGCAAGGTGGTGGATCTCACAAATGAAGAAAGACACCTGAGACCTTCTGATGCATGAACATGAGAAAATTAGTACTATCACAAGCCTCCTTTTAGCCTAAAACTAATCGCACCCCTGGCAGATTTAGGATTAAAATAACTTATTAATTATACAACTATGATTCTTGACCCTGAGTCATACAGTATGAAGGTTTGGGGGTGGCATGACCAAAGTAAAAAAAAACAAATAAATAAATAAATTTGAAAATCTTCGGAGGGAGCAACATATAAGAATGATGGTAAGGACTCCTTTCATCATAATTCCCAAATTATCAATATACCAGTAAGTATTATTAAAATAACTCAAAATCTTTTTTTTAAACAGTGTATGAAAATTTGTTCAACACAAAGTGAAATGTTGCAGAACACATTTTAATTGTTGAAAATATTTACTAAAAAACAGAATTATAAATAATATCTAATTACTGTGCTGCATTCTTGTGCACCCAGTATTGTTATTGCTAGATTTTCTATTCAATAATTGAAAATGTAAAAAAAAAAAAAAAAAAAATGTAAATAAATATCTGGTTACCCCCGATTTAAGCCTGTTTAGTGGTTAATAGTGGCCCATAGCAACTAACCAAAAGTTAACAATGCATCGCGTATGCATTACTGTAACTGCTAGACTTCTAGAGCAGAGGTCATGGATTAGCTGACCACGGTCCGGATCCAGAGCCACCTCCTGGCTAATCCGTACCCAACCTGATTTAGAACATTTATAAATTACCACATATTGTCTGATGATTATTGGCATGGGAGCTGGCTCGGAGCTCGTCTGCCTGGCTGTTTGTTTCCTGAAGGGGACCGCTTTTTGCAGCTACTTTTTGTGTCTCTACTTCTGTCTCCTTGAACCCCAGTCGGCCTCAGCAGATGGCCGCTCACACTGAGCCTGGTTCTGCTGGAGGTTTCTTTCTGTTAAAAGGGAGTTTTTCCTCTCCACTTTCGCTACAAGCATGCTTAGTGTGAGGGATTGTATTTGAGTCAATGAATCAATGCAATCAACTGGTTTTCCTTAGATAGAAAACTTTGAATCAATTTGACTGTATGATTTGGTTGGATCCAGGCTCAAAATGAGCACCTTGATATGTGCTTGAGAATGGCTTTGTCTCCATTCAAACCCAGGTTTAAAGCCTCGCAGGGCAGCCTAAAGCCCACTGCTCTCATTAAGCCAGAAAAAAAAAAGGTCAGTTCAGGTGTTTTTAAAAAAAATGTGTGGATCAAGAAATTCTCTATATACTAAACAGAAAGATTGTTGTTCTATACTTCAAAAAACACTCTAGATTTTAAAATGGAAAAATGTCCTATACTTTTTTTTATAATTTTTTTTTATTACAAAATGTAATGTATAACATGAATGCATAAACACCTCATTTTATTTCAGTGTTAAATTCCGTTTAAAGTAACGGATTATAATTAAAAATGTCTCCGGACCTTTACTGGTTGATGATTTTCTTTATTAGGAACCTGCTGATTTTTAATTGGTTACCCCTGCTCTAGAGGTTACATGAGAAAAATGAATACATTCATTAATTCCTTTCTTGAGCCCTTAGCTACATTCAGCATTTTTTTTCCTTTTTTAGTCGTTGTATTACATGCTTTACATGCACCTCCGTACCACATTTAACTAGCACTAAACAATACAGTTTTTAATGCCAAATGCAGTTGTAGAGGTTATCTAATTTTTACATTAGTAAAATTACCAGGACAACCGTTAATTGTTTCAGCCCCAGCTAAAGAAGATAAGTTACCCATATTATACCTCAATGAATTCACAGTGAGTGTGTTATCTTTCACTTTCATCTATATGACAAAGCTGCAAATGCTGCTGCAGTTTCCTAGCTGTCATTTGGAAAATGTAGCATACAATAAGTGACCATGGAGGTGAGATGAGATTATGTTCTCCTCTGCCTTTTTATACAATGTGCAGGGTATGGCAATTATCCTGTATTTCTGTGTGAAAGGAGAACTCGAATGAAAATAATATTTTAAAATTGTGAGACTCTTCCCAAAGAGGAGAGCATTTAAACTTGTTTTGTCAACAAGTGACAGTGCTAGCTGTGCAGCTTCTTTTCTTGTAGACAGAAGGCATAAATGCTTTATCTCATTCTTTCTCTGCTGTATCACCTGTTTTAGTGAGATTTTAAAGCCACAGCGCTGCCACTGTCTGAGTGCTTCTCATAAATCAGAGAAGATCTACCTAAATAACAGGCAGCAATCCTATTTCTTACTCAGGGTTGCACATTTGTCTTATTCATTACTGAAATATGTAATGATTCCTATACCATAGAAACAAAAAGAATATATCTAAGTGTAGTGCAGCACTGCGATCCTGAATACTCAAGGAGAGGTTACCATGGAAACAGTTACATTGGCCAGAAATGAGAGCAGAGAAAGATTCAGACTTTCACTGTACATCAATTTTTAACTATAGATTGTTTCTACATCCGCATTTCACATGACTGCAGCTGCTCTGGAGTCCAGATGTTTCTGGGAGACATGACATGAGGGAGCACGTCTCTGTGACAATAAAATGTGCACTAATCACACTTGATTCACACTCCTGAAAATATTGTGTAAGGGTCATTGAAAAAGGTTACAAACCTCAGCCCTTGCTTTTTCAGGCCCATAAATAATTTAATTCAAAGTAGTTATCCAATAAATTCAACAATTATAGTCCTTCTGACATTCTCAAGCAAAATATTACATAAACATTTAACAAAATCCACTGTCACTTTAAATAAGAGATGTATTTTCACCTAATCAAATTTCAAAAATTACTTTTTGAATGTAACCTAATTTTAACTCCAATTAAACCAACAATAAATAAATCGAAGAAAATAAACATAATACATATGTATACTTGGTTAAAAAACCTACAATGTTCCTCTAAATATGGTACAAGTAAAATCCTACAAAAAGGAAATTACTTTGAAATAATGCATTGACCTGCTAAAAGTGTTAGCTGGTATTTTGGTCAAAATATCTGTATTTTTCTTTTTTTTTTATTGTAATAAAAGGTTTATATACAGTACATGATCTATTTAACCCCTATTATATTGTTTTTTGTGAAATTTTTATCCCAAAACATGATAAATCAATAAAAACCATATTAACACCTTGTTACCATAGCACTAAAAGAAAGATCATCAAAGGGCTTGACGATCTTCTGAGAAAATATTAAAACTGTTTTTTTATATTAGATATGAATGCCTTTATAACAAAATTCACACACTAAAATCATTCCGTTCCGATGTTATTTTGTTATTTTATTTTAAAGCTTTCAGCCTAATATCATTTTTTTTAATGTATCTTAATATTTTAATAACTAATAATTTAATACTATAGAAAACATAGTAAAAATGTTAGTATTTCTTTGGTATGATAGAAATATAAGATATAGTTTTTAATTGTCTATTTTTAAACCATTCTAAACTTTTCAAAATCAAATATGCTCCACTATATTAGTTTCTAATAATATTATAAAATAAAGGGGCACTCTTGGAGATTTGCTAACTTCAAATGTTGATGTTATAAAATATGTTTTTTTTCATTACCTAATAAATAACATTTTATATGGGTGTATATATATATATATATATATATATATATATATATATATATATATATATATATATATATATATATATATATATATATATATATAAAATCTGAATTAATGCTGCGGTGAGAATATTTTGATGGACCAAACACTCGACACTCTGACTGTTCTACACTGTGCAGTACATTTACATCATTTAATAACATACACCTACTTTCTCTATCATGTCTGCTCCCAGCAGACTGATACAGCATAAATGCTGCATGGCCTAAGCTGCAGGGCCAAACTGTGTGTCAGATAATACTCAGCTGCAATGAAAGTTTAATAAAACTGCAACACATGCCCGTCATGGATATCTAGGAACTGACTGCTTCGCTAATTACCATCCTCTCGCGTCTCAATATGCTGCATTTCCCCTGAACTGGTCCATTACAATTGTTGCAACGCTAAAGGAGCTCTGCGTGCACCACTTTATTATCAACTGTGTCGAATAAATGATTGAATTTCAAAATGACCGTATTGAGGAGTTTTACTCGCGGCATCGCTAGTCTTGTGGAAATGACATTCTGTAACTCTGGAGGGACCCTGGAAAGCACATGATTTTACCCTCTGTGAACAGCAGCCAGCAGTGCTTAGGCACAGGGACAAAGAATGGATTTAATACCACTTTTCTGATGAGAAAAATACATTTTAGAAACCTTAAACTATCACTGTTAGGGGCTTTTTTTCCCCTATTAAGCTGAAGTACTAATTCATCAATCATGATTAATAAATATCAACCCCTTTTTTTATTAGCTGCTATTTGTCCAGTGTTTCACTCAGAAATGAAAATCAATCAAATACAATCAGCAGCTCAATAAGTAGCCCAGCTGAACGTGAGCAGTTAGCATCCATGAAATTGCTCAATACAACCAGTCAGATTTGTTGCAGACCCACTTCACATTCCCATCATGAAAAAGAATACCCCTTCTTTGCACACACAGCCTGAAGCCAAAGCATATAGTAAAACAGGCTTTTTTTTTTTTTTTTTTTAAGTGCCTAAAGTCGAACATGTTGCTTACCCGTGGTCTCCACGATGCCTTCTAGTATCACCACAATTTCAAACTGCTCCGTTTGCATGGACCTTTGCGAGAGGTCGTAAAAGGGGCTTTTGGTGTCAATCACATGGCAGATTGTGAGCGGCGAGACGAGGAAGAGTTGGTCGGCCCCGGTGCTGAAACCCACATCCAGCTCCAGCTGATCCAATGGAAGAAACTCACCTTCAGGAGTCTGACGAGACTGATGGGCCATGAAGAAAGCAGAAATAGATGTTTAACTCAAAGAAGGAATGGTTAACATATTGGGGGCAGGTATCAACAAACACAAACAACCTATATCATAAAAGCAGTGACAGATATAAAGGTCAGTCACACAACATAAAGATGCCCAGAGAGTAATCTACAAGAAGCAAGAAATTAACTGATTATTACCTCTTAAAAGAAACAATTATTTCTAAGAATATTCATCAATGTAAGCAATAATTAGATATACACAAATCCTAAAAATAACAACTAAACACACATTTTTTTCATACATGAGGTTTAACTGTCCGAATTTCAGTTTTTGTACCCTCTAAACACTACATCTACTTTGTATTTTTCAAATTTTTCAAATGCATTTTTTATTTTATAAAGGAATGTCTTTATTTAGCCAAGAAGAATAGTTTGGCCTTGGCATTGATGACTAGGCTGTTAGCCTGATTTATATCACTCTCACTCTACTACTCAGACGTCAACTGCTTGGCAGCTCTGTATCGTTTCTAAACTAATTTACATGTTGTTTAGAAATAAAAAGAAGATTGATTGCATATTTTATGGAAATAATAATGGTAATCTACTTAAATTTAAATGTTGATCAGGTTCAAAAATGGTCATAATTTTATATTTTATACAAATGTACAGATTTTTTTAATTGCCAGGCTATATTACTGAATTAAATTTCTGTAACAGTTGGTCGGTGAAGTAGAATATCTCATATTCAAGGCTTATTTAGTAATAAAAATTCACCACATAATAATCATTGAAGATGTAAAATCTCTATTTAAAATTTCAAACTGCAAAGATTCTATAGAATACAAGAAATAGAACCACAATCTAGCAGTGGAGCAGATGCAGTGAGTAAGATGCCAACTATATTTTCATTAGTACCATGCAGTTTCTTGGAACATTTTCTTATACTGCTTATAAACTGAACCCAGGGTGCATACGGTCGATGTGCCATTGCCAAAATGCACTAGAAATCTGGAGCACAGCTAAGGAATAACTTTTTGTTCACCCTCATTGCTTTTATTTTGTCTTAAAAGTTTGAAAAGTGTGATTCTCATTTTGTATAAGAGTATTAAGCCATTTCTCATAAGAAGGGCCCTGGAATGATCTAGATGCTCTTACTGCAGCCTCAGATGCACCAAGAGAAATGAAGTATATCAGATGTTTGTGTTGTAAACCCCTGGACTCTGAAACTACCTGCCCCATGAAATTTGTACTGCAGAGCCATTTTATGTGGGCTTTTTAAATTAGTTAAGTTTAAATCCCATCAGGTATTTCATGATGTGCTGAATATTTGCTCAAGCTTTTCATATGTCTGGTTTCCTTCCAGCTATTTGATTTCAAACTACTTTACTGGCATTGAAGTGCTGCAGAGGGGCTTTTATAAAAGTCTTTCACTGATCTGCATTGTTGGATGTGGTGTCTGTCATCGTCCTGCTAACAATGCTTCATAGGAGGTCGGAGTCAGATCATAACCGGCATATCATATTCTAATAATATGCATTGGTACTAATAACAGAACAGCTAGGTGGCAAGCCTTGTTGAAAATTAAACCCAAACTACCAGTAAGTGTAGAGGTCAGTGTCACTCTAAGTTCAGACTTAAGGACATTAATATGTTATAAGAACTATGTAAATATATATTCATAGAAATAATAGAAATGAACAAATTTTATTGACATTTTTATAGCCATTCCTCTACAGTCCATACATTAAAGACTTTCCCTCAAATTATTTGATGATCAATGCTCTGGTTATCCCAGTTGCTTGGACAATTTTTTTCTCCACCCTTTGTTTTCAGAAAATCTTTATTAGAAATCCAGCTTCTTTGGAAATAACTACTTCTGGCTTAACTCCCTTACAAAGGGTGTCACTAAATGTAAGCACTCTTCCCTGATAAGCCCTGACATAATAAATATGTCTTTAAAATCCTGTTTTTAGGGTCTCATAAAATGTTCTAAAAAATGTTCTCATAATCTGAATGTCAAGCTTTCATTCATCTATTTGCATAAATGTCAAACTTATATCTCAGATACATTTCTGTGCGTAACGAATGGTTATAATACTGACTTTACTTTTTTTTTTCTTTTTTTTTTGCAATTTTATCATTTTTAGAATTTCCTCTAGGAATTTTGCACAATATATTTGATTACCATCAAAAACTTTATCATTTCAATAATTCACTTTTAAAAAGTAAATCTCATACATTCAATAACACACCTGGAAAAAATATCAAGCATTTATTTATCTATCAATTTGTATCATTATAGCTTAAATTTAGTTAAAAGCACTGCACAACTACCAGGAACACTTCTAATTGGACATCATCAGTCACTGACATCCTAATAATAAACCCAAGATGGATTATTGCTAAATATAAAAATATTTTGCAAAATATTTGCTAAAGATAAAGCTCACAGGATGTTCTAGCTAACTAATTGGAAGTTTTTTGTGGCAGAAAAAGATATAATAGCTCGAGGGGAAGATGGATTTTTCAGAGGAAGGTATAGAAAAGTCCTTATATATAGGCTACAGAATATTTTTCATTCACTGAAAAAAGTAATGCAACCGTTTTTGGCATTTACTTAATCATATCTAGTTATTTAACACAATTCTTACATCTTAGCAGGGTAGGACATTGAACAATTGTGTTAAAGTAACTAAATATGATTAACTAAATGCCAAAATCAGCTGTATTATTTTTTTCAGTGTTGGTTTAACATAATATTCATATATATATATATATATATATATATATATATATATATATATATATATATATATATATATATATATAGGTTTTCATACATATTAGTCATAGTCATTGAAATTAAGATACTGTAAATGGATTAAAAAAGCTCGACTTTAACTTAGTTAGTGAGATATTAGTGAAAGTTAATAGTTTTCACTTCTTCAATCGTTTTCATTATTATAGACACTAATAGGTTTTTTCTTAACCCTTTACAGGGCACTCAGTGAAATCCTTAGTGTTATTGGAATCCAGGACAAGACCTTATTACCTTTGCAACATTTAGATGGCAAATAACAAGAACACCAATTTGCCCGAATATACTAAGAAAAATAAGTGCTTCTATAAGAAATTCATGAAAAACAAAGACATTTTTTTTTTTTTTTTTTGTACAAAATAACCTTGGAGGCATTAATGCTGAAACTGGCACTTACATTTTTTAGTTTATAAACATAAATATTATTGTTAACTAGGCTTATTAACTTTTTTACTTTTTAATTAGCTTTTTTACCTTTTTTTCCTTGACTTTTTAACTTTTTTCAACTTAATTTGCTGTAGGTAATATATCATTCTAGTGTTCATCTAATTGGTTAAATGCCAAAAGAAGATGTACAGACATGTAGCAGGATCTTTGCTGAATGGCTGGATGTAGATATTGTGCTTCTAGACCTCACTGAGGGACGGAGGATACTCCATTTGTAAGGAGTATGCAATTGATCAGAAATGGTAACTTGCCCTATAAAGGGTTAATGTATCAGTCGTTTTGTGTCAGTTTTTATTTGTTTAAAAAAAATGTCAAATGGGAGACTGGAGGGGGGGGGGGGGGGGGAAACATAAGTGCTGCTCCTTCCAAAGTATCGCACTTACTTTCAGCAATTTGCAGCGGATCTGTGCAGAGACCATATGGCTGTTACGCAAGTTTCCCACCCTGAACATCAGAGTGAGTTTCCCATCACGCATGGAGATCGCCGCATGCTCGCTGAACATCAGCGTCTCGGCCCTCTTCTTGGGTTGAGACATCTTGATAAACATGCAGCCGATCAGGAACGCGTCGACGATCGATCCGAGGATGGACTGGAAGAGAAACAGTATGATCCCCTCGGGACATTTGTCTGTAATGTATCTGTAGCCGTACCCTATGGTAGCCTCGGTCTCTATGAAGAACAGGAAAGCAGAGGGAAAGTTGTACACGTTGGCCACGCACGGAGTGTACTTGTCGTTGTGCGCTTTATTAAGGTCTCCTCTGATGTAGGCGATGAGCCACCACATGGAGGCCATGAAGAGCCAAGCCACCGTGTAGGTGAGGATGAAGATGAACAGGTTCCAGCGCCATTTCAAGTCTACTAGCGTGGTGAACAAGTCCGAGAGGTATCTGCTGGTCTCACCGCCCAGGTTCCCATGCTGGACGTTGCATCGTCCGTTCTTGTCCACGAAGCGCTGCCTCTTCCTCTTTTTCTCCGGGGGAGGCTGATTGAATCCGGACCCGCTGGAGGAGGTGGTCACTACCTGATAATCGTCCCCAAATTTCTTTCGAAGTGCAGACATACTACGCTGACAAAAAAGAAATACCAAAGGATTCAATGTTCTTTAAAAAAAAATACAATAAAAAAGTCTGGTAGTTGCTGCAGCCGTGCGCAATGTCCCCTCTTTAGGAAAGTGAGATATCTTTACCTCCTTTGTTATTAGACTTCTATGTCCTCTTTCCCCACACTCTACTCTTTATAGTCATAAAATCTTAATACCAGCCATCAGAAATAAATAAATAAAAATAAACAGGATTCAATCGGCTCTTAAGGGTTGGGTATCCAAACGCGCCAGTCGCAGTCCAGGTTTTACAGCTTCATCGGTCGCTGCGTCGTGGATCACTCATCTCTCACCCTTTGGAGGCTGAGGCTTTAACCTGATAGTTCGGGAGTCGCACTTACATAGTAAGTTTTCATCTGAAACTTAAATCCGCTCTGTAGAAAATGTAAACGCCTCTGCCTAATTATCAGATTCAATTAAATGAAACCTCCCTGCGCGCACTGGCGATTGCGTTGGAGATAATTTCCTAGTCCGTGTCTTGATGCTCCGCGCGCACATGAGACAAACTCCGAGTATATGGTAATAATAAATAAAAAACAAATTATAAATATTCAGCTTGACTAGAGGAAGAGAATCACCGTCCCGTTGTTGTCATTTTGGTGCGTTTATGGCCACGGCTGTTCCATTCCTTCTTATGGAGGCATCGAGTGGTTGTTAGTTGCTCTGCTTGTATAAAAAAAATCCAACAGATTAATTTTTTTTTTGGCTGCTTATGTCCCTTTCTTTAGCTCCGGTTTCTTTGCTCGGCTCCTGCGCACTTTTGCATATCAAGTGATGCGCTCACTGTTGCCTAGTGGTGGGGAGACACAGTTTGGAGGACAGGAGAGAGAGGGATTGCCTCATTTAACAGCTTTTTTTTTCCCATTTTGCTTTTTTCTTGCAAGTATTTGGAATCCCAGTTAAGCAGAGCTGTGGAATGAACTCACTTTTTTTTTTTTTGTCTGTGTGTTAAAAAAAAAACAGAAACAACATGACTAATCTGTAATAGAGGTCTGTGCTTTTTACCAACTCTCCAAACTCTTCACACATCTTTAACTTTTTAATAATTTCTTAATGTCTAATGTTAAGGTGTTTTAATGTTAGAGAAAAGCAGCAACTGTGGATAGAAAAAATAAACTGTTTAAAAAGAACATTCAATTTTGCCCTTGGAACTCAACATCATTTTAGATACAATTAAGGGACTTGTATAACAAAGAGATGAAACACAGAGTAGACCAAAAGGAAAATGGAATTATCAAAATGTTGATGAAGACCTATAAGGGGAAAAATATATATATATAGACCAGTGTCTTAAATCTATAAATATCTGTTGGGAAATAGAGGCTCTAACATTCTAGATATTAAACAAATTGGGAAAAGGAATTCAGATAAAGGAAGATGATTGGTTGAATATCTGGAGGACCCAAATTTTGACATCCTCCTCCAGAATCTGGAGAGAACACTGTTGGAAAAATACAATCAGATTTTTTATAAAACCTAAAATTATCAGTAAATTTAAATCTACTGTTCAACCATGTTGGAGAAATTGTGGAGCATCTAATGTCAACCATGCACACATTTCCTGGCTCTGTTCTAAAATCAGTTCTGGAACGAAATAAACAGAAAGATTGGAACAATATTAGGTTACACAGTACCTAACACCAGTTTGGTTCTATATCTAGGCCTTTTGGACAACTTTGTTCTTAATAATGACTGTTATTTGTTTAAAATTCTGTCGGTGGCTGCCAAAAAGGTAATAACCAGGAAGTGGGGCCAATCCGTTCCCCCCACCACAAAGGAATGGATACAGACTGTGATCACATAAATGAGACAGAGATTCTAACACATAGACTTAGAACACAGGAAGAAAAATGTCAAGCCAAATGGGAAAAATGGATAAGCTTCACATCAACATTACAGGACTAACTTGGGTTATGTAGGATGCCCTCGATCTTTGGTATATTGTAAAAAGAGTTTCCCCCTAGTATGTTATATTTGTTTTATTGGTTCTATATTTTATTATCTTTTATATTGTTTTGACTGCCCTTTTGTCTGTATTTTAAAAAAGCTTAATAAAAATGAATTTATAATAAAAAAAAGAACATTAAAAACTTTTATAAATTATGCTACAAAAAGGTGCTTTGGACAAATTAAGATTGGAAAATGAAAACTACTCATCAATCTGGACACACTGATCACATTGTAAAACATAGTAGTTGTGGCATCAAGATGTTTTTGTGTAAAATGGAACTAAAGACCAGACATAACAAGATGGATTGACAGAGCAAATAAACACAGGGCATTACTGGAGGAAAACAAGTTAAAATATCCAAAAGTTTTCAGTCTGTGGAGGATGGATGTTACTTTTCAAGCATCCTAAACATACAGCCAAAATTACACCGGGCTTAAAAGTGGACAGTTATTGATTTTTCCACAGTTTTCAGTAAGTTTAGAACAGACACGCCTTCACAATCCCTAGCAGTTCATTCAAGTTTCGTGGTTGCACCTTGCAGTGTAAATTCCTGTAAAAGGTTACGGCATCACTCCATGTTTCCCTAATGAATGTGTAGTGTTGTGCAAATGGGAGCTATTGATCTTCCATTATTCAGCAGGTCTGTCTACTGGTCGTTGAAACTTGTTTACAGGTTATTCTTCTGGGTCACCTGTGTTAACAGCCTCCAATGACCCTGTTACTCTCCCAGAGGGGACTGCACTTTATTTTCCTGATATATCTACACATGTTCAGCAGGGAGGGTTTCTCACACTCCACACACACACATTAATGGCGGTATTAGCTCCCAGGTGCACAAAAACTGCAACTACAATTACTCATCATATTACCAAGATTGTAGCCACAAAAGAATACACCCACACTGCCCAAGCGCACACATCGTGTCAAACACAAGAGGACAGGAGGAACAAAATAGCACCTCCTCTACAATAAAAAGCTGAGTCGTCTCTACCCCTGTTCTTTGTTTTTTCTCTGTTTTTTTTTTTATTTTTTTTTATCTCTGCTGCTTTGTGCACAGGTTGAAAACAGCAAAATGATTTTTGTTAAGAACCCTCTGAGTGAATCAGGAAATTTGCATTAAAATCTGATATTCTTTTAATCAGTTTAGTGACTATGTGGATTAATTTAATCCTTTTTTGCATGATGAAAGTACACTCTAATAAAAACACTAAAAAAGACACATTTAATTACTTTTTTGATGCCCAAATGCACCAACATCATTAGATACAGAGGATTTTTTTTTATGTATTTATTTTAATTAATAAATGAGGATTTTTTTTATGAGTCATGCAGTCTATGTATTCTCTTTGGGTAAATAAAGAGGACTTATTATCAATTGCGAAGTGCACTATTGTTTAAAGCAATCATTTAATCACTTGTGCATGTTTTTATTAAATTATGGTAGTATTTGTAACTTTAAAAAAATATATTACATCTTCAACATAGAACAAGTTCAGCATTTAATGATTTTCACACCATGATTGTTTAAAAACGAATTAAATACAGACACACAACCTTGGCAGAGATTTTGACCTTGCATGCCCTTTCCAATTCAACATGGATTTCAACCCAGTTCCCTTGTATTATACCCTCATAATCAGAAACAAAATTTTATATATGTACATATATATATATATATATATATATATATATATATATATATATATATATATATATATATATATATATATATATATATATATATATATATTGTCTGCACACAACTTTCTCAGTTTTTGCTCTTTGACTTTCTATCAGGCTATCTCACCTGTTCCCACTGAACTAATTGCTCTCCCATTACTTAGACTCCTCCTCCGCATCTATGCCTGTTGAATTATTTTCTCTGTCATGATGCATACAAACTGTTGGGTATTTTTTTAAGTTTGCATTTGCTATCCTTTGGCTCCCTTCTATTATTGCCTCCAATACCATGTTTTTTTTTATAGCACAGATTTTTTTTAACTTGCTTTGCATAATCAATTATGTCATAAAGCATCACTTTTACATTTCCATCATACTCCAACTCCTTTCATTGCACCAAATTAAACTCTTAAAAGTCTATTATGGTGTTTGAATTTAGTGTGCCATCACATATTGATCAGCTGCCCCTTTAAGTTAGAAAAAAAAATTTTAGCCACCCCTAATTCTAGCTGCTATGATATACAGACCATAATTGTGATATATCATTTTAAAAATGTACTTCTGATGAAGCTTGTTATTTGGATTTATTTATTTTTAAACCATTCCTGGATCCACTGTCTGAGCTCACCAGGATCAATATGCTGCCAAGTCAGTCAGGTTCCAGGTGAAAGAAATTCTACTCCTTTATTCACTTGCAGCTTTCTGCAGTTTAGCACATCACATTATATGTCTTGTCTAAATCCAGCAAGCCTCACTGTATAAACAGTAGCTCCTAAAAACAGCACTAAGTCCTGACATAACTGTTTCCAAATGAATGAGTGCATGGCAGCACAGTGAGAAGTTGCGATGCCTCACAGAGCTGTCTGTGGGGCTTTGTGATGCAGTACTTTTGAGGAGAACAGACAAGAAATGATTTCCCTATCAGTCACTGGGCCATCATAATTGCCAGGTGAGCATTAGCTATCCCGCCTCTGCAAGACTCTGTGCTTTTATAATGAGCACAGAGGGACACAGGTCATCTAATCTCTGCATCCTGGCCCTCATTAGGAGAAAGAGGCCATTTTCATGTTTGCAGAGTGAAAATAAGGCTATTAGTTGGAACTGTCCAGCAACCAGCCAACCAGCACTGTGAGGTACACATTTTTAATTGCTGTATTTTCCAAATGTAGTCGAAGAGACATAAGTTTATATTTTAGTTTTGACAAAATGTCTTAAACTTCCTGAAAAAATAAAGCAATTAACTTCAGGAAACAGAGGGCCGGATCTATCAAAGGTTTGCGTGTATTAAAACGTGAGCTATTTCACTGCGCACGCTAAAAAATGTACAAACTGATCTATCAACAGCGTGCTAAAAGCATTTGGTCTTTAAAACGTGCTAAATAGCGCCTCTGATCCATTTAGTACATTTTCTGCAATGAATATGCAATATGGGGCGTTTACACGCTAAAGTGCGTCTTGTGGGAGGAGAACATGTAAATATATTAATTTAGCACTCGCAAAGTGATTTATCAAACTTGAACGCAATTTTGCTAACGGTATCTGACTCTATATTTAACACGTTTCAAAAGAAGGTGCAAATGGTCTGTATGCGTAATTGCGCACACATGGCAGCGGTTATTGTCGCAAGAAGGAGACATGGAAATAAAGCAAGGAGACGCAGAGAACGCAGTTTTTCACTCCGTGTGAATATTTTTGCAATGAACGAGGAAACAAACATATCGTTTATCCAGCATTGCCATTTTGGAGCTGTTGGGGGAACTCCGAATGGATTTGGAGCCAGCCACAAGGAGGACCCACGCAATACCAGATATCACAAAACTCCTTGCAACATTGCACTTTTTTGCATCTGGGTCATTCCAGCGTACGGTTGCAGCGAGAGCTGGGATCTCCTAATCTCGTTTTTTCAGAAGTGCTGTCCGAAGTGCTGTCCGACGGGGTCGGGGTTCTCCCCCTGCGCCTGTGGAGCAACGTGCCAAATGCTGCGGGGATCTCATCCACAGTCACAGGCCAATACAAAACACCTGTTTTTTTTTTTTTTTGTTTTTTTTTTTTACTGCAGCACATAGGCTACCACCTTAGGGAATAAATGTTGCCAATTTATAAATATATATATATATATATATATATATATATATATATATATATATATATATATATATATATATATATATATATATATATATATATATTTACTTATTTTTTTTTTTTTGTTGGGGTCACTGTAAGATTTAAATTTCTTAATGCACTAGTTTGTACAGACTACCAGCTACTTTGCCGCAAACCACAAAACGCGCAAAACCATCATTTAAATAGGGCGTCTCCAACAGTTTTGCACCTTCCACCAGTTACGCAATCGCTCTTGTTACACCCGCAAACCATGGTTCAGCCCCTCGCGCAAAATTCCAGTTTGCGAGCGCAAATTACTGCACGCAAAATTGGATCTTGATAAATCCGGCCCAGAGGATTTCATGCATTAACTTTGTTTCAACTGAAAGTGTTCTTCACTGGATCATTCAGTAAGAAAAAAAGCAGATGCTTTCTGAAATTAAGAATTTGTTTTACTTGTAATTGTGAAAAAATACACACAAAAAAATACAAAAATCTCTTTTCAGAACTCCTAATTTTTATTTACAAGTTACAATATTAAAGTGCAAGATTTTCTTTCTTTAGTTTCTTCTACCCGCAACCCTCACCGCTGCCCATCTCAACTTTTCCAAAGTTTACAGCTTGTAGCCTATTTATTTTATTTGAAAAAAAAACAACTAAGTTTTGACAAAAAACACCTGCTGTGCATTTTTTTGTGGATGATATATGAGGATATGCATAGGAAAATGATATCAGCTCCAATGTTTACATGATTCCAAAATAACAAAGATGAACCAGAGCAGAGTTTAATAATAGCAACAGTATCTGAATAGTCCTTCATTACACAAGGAAACAGAGGTCGGACTCAGCAAGCTAGCATTAGTGCATCCAAATGCCTGTGACGTATTTTCAGATAAAAGTTAAGGTGACGGGGGGTTGCTAGCCATTTGGAGGCCCTGAGTACAAATATTGTGTGGTGTTATTTTTTTCTATTTTCATGTTAACACCATGAGGCTTAAAGGTAAAGGTTGCTTAATGGCTCATATAGCTTAGACTTAGAAGTAGCTTTGTTCTTTTGTTATTTTAATTTAATTTGCAGATAGATTTGTATTAAAATACCCATGTTTCAGTTACATATTTATACTGCCACTTCCCTTTCACCTAAAGCACTGAGTTAATCTATGTGCTTACTTTAGCAAGTATCACTTTTTAAGAATTTCAAATTGTTTGAATGTCATTCAGGGACAAATAACTTAAAAAACTCAAGGAATTTCAGTGGATCTTTGCACTTTGAAGGCATAAAGTATATTGCGTGAAATCAGTCTCTGGCTGTTTAAGTTTAACTTAACTTGTTTATATCTTCCAATGACTTAACAAGTGTTTTAGTCTAGGTTGTTTATGTACTGTAGCAGGGAAAAGGTTATTTCTTTAATTAGGAGTGAAAAAAATTTATCAAGTTAATGTGGTTGAAATTAGATTTTTCCATTATATTTCTCTTTATGATTTGCTGTTAAAAAAAAAAGAAAAAGTGCAAATTCTTTCCCTTCACTTTTTTGCTCATCACCAGGTTGAGGTTTCAATACCCCTAAGCAGAAGCATCCATCCACCCATCAATTGCAGTCTAAAGGGGGGTATATAATTATCAAACTTAAAAACAGACAATGAGTGCAGAAGTGCACCTTTATTGTATATGTTAAATTATATTTATGAACCAGAATATTCAGTTTGGCTTGCCTTACGGTAACAGAGGAATTTGCAAAAAGTAACATGATTTTGTGTACAATCCAAGATATGATCAATGACAAAGGAGTCTATAGAAAGCTTTGTTTGAATCCTCATTCTGATGTCCGCTATCCCACAGCAGCTCTCCTTTAATCCCACAGGGTGCACAGGCTTTGTCAGTGACAGCCTAATACAAGAGAGAGGTTAAGGTCCAGGCTTGTTCCTGTCACACACCAGGAGGCAGCTGATGTATAATGCTGTGCACCAAATTGGAATGTATGCAGATTAGTTCTCATCTAATAATGGGAGGATTTTATAATGCGGAACATTTTGCAGAATAGTCACCTTCAGAAAATGTCTTTTTCTGTTTTATGACAGACTATCTAGTGCAGTGCAAAAATACAATTTCAATGCACTTTAATCAGGCAGGGTAAAAAGTTATGCTCAGTCAGAATGGATGTTGAGTGTCTATTAATATTCTAGTCTTAACAGACTTGCAGTTAGATTTAGGTCTGGACTTTGATTATGCCATTTTATCACTAGCAGATGCTTTTACTGCAAATAGCCTTACCTTATATTGAGGATCAACAGTCAGCTGATAGGTGAACATTACTTATTTTTCCATGAAAGCATTTCCACAGCATGCTCCCACCACCATGTTTAATCATGAGGATAGTCCTCAGGGTTGTGTGCATTTAAAAACGCCATGTCACAACAGAAATGTGTTTTTTGTGTTCTTTCTGTTATACAACAGAGCTCACCCTCTGGTGAAGTGCACAGAGATGCAATTTCCTGCACCACTCTAAATAATGTGTGTTGACTGATCACAGGCACTTTGATGATCTTCTGTAACCCATTTCTTAAAAATAGTCTGGGCGAAAACTTGATGGGCGGGTGGAGATGGGATTGATTTATTAATCCAATCAGACTAATGTAGGACACAGATGCTTTTGACCCATTCTTTAAATCAACTAAAACAGCACTTAACGTCTTTCTCGACAAAGATCACACAATCTGATCTTATTTCTCATCTTCCCCCATAATCTTCACAATCAGAGACGGAGCAGGAAAAAAAGGGCTCGTCTTTGATCTTGGCTTCGATTGATTTGCTCTTCTGTGCCGCCCCACATATTTGTAAATTCCTCGCTAAAAATTCTCTATAATCTCGTTTTACAGCTGGGTTATTGATTTCCGGATTTGTTCAAACTGTTTTCCCCACATTGAAAACACGTATTGTGAGTTTGCTTTTTTCCCTGGAAAGATTAAATTACATAAAACATGACCCAAAATATTTTCACTGGAATTTAGAGAACCAATGGGCTCCCCTCATAATCTGAAAAAAAGAAATAGATGAAGAGGCAGACAGATTTAAAGTGCGTCAAAATATTATGGTTTCAATTGACGTATGATATTTTTAACACGTTATGTTAGGCAATACAAATTACAGATATTTATGATGAAAAATGATCACAAGGATGCCTCTTAACCACATATAGCCGGTAACTATATCTTTTTGAACAGTAATTTTACACTCAGCTATTAATTTGGAGTATTGTTATGTTGTAATATGCTTGATCTTTTTTCTTTCCATGCTAAAAATCCCATCAGAGGCTGCAGAGGCCAAAAATAGCAACAGACTTGGAGTGCTTTCGAGAACAGCTTCTAGAGATTGATGATTGATTAGTGCACAATTACTGCTGAAAGCAGCAGGACTCCACCTTCTAATCACTGCTTTGTCGCAAAAAGAAGATTATCACACAGGAGATGCTACTTAGAGCCACTTCCTCCCTAAAAATCAATAAAAAGGAAAAATACTCAAGAGACTGTGAGCATACATGAGATAAATCTCAGTTAAATCCCTGGGCTGTCTTTGTACCTAAACAGGCAGGTGCTGTGCGTTTCTGTCTATATATGGGGGTGTTTGTGTGCTTCCTGTGGCTGTGGATCTGACCGCATTGAAGATACTGTCCTGATACCATGTCTAATTAAAGCCGCTTTTCAATGCAGGCGCTTTGGAACCTTAGGTCCCCTTAACAATTAAGTGCAGAATTTCTCTTACGGTCTTGAACAGAAGAGAAGAGACACAGCCACAGGTTTGATTATCCCCTCACTCTCCTCTCAAATCTATCTCTCCTAGTTATTGGATTGACTCAGTTAATAGATCCCATAAAAGAGACAGAACAAAAATGTAAGAGGCCTGAAGTAAAGCTTAAGTCTTGGATTAGATATTACAACAGTGGAAAATTAATACACTTCTTTTTGTCTTTTTGTGGGGAAGAGAGGGTATATATATATATTTATTTATTTATTTATTTTTTTCCTATATTAGTTCAGTTAATTCGTTTTGCAAATACATTCTAGCTGAAGACAAATTTGTGCATTTTATAAGACAAATAGGACCGATCTATATCAATATAACCTATTTCTGGCCATGTTTAATCCAATAAAGTCAATTTCATTACAGTTCAATCCAATCACATAGCTCTATTCATATTGAGTTCAGTTATATTCCTGTTATAGTATACAGACCAGTTTGATCTAAATCTATTATATCGCTACATATATGCACCCCCGTTAGGTGGGTAACACCGAGGATGAAGAAAATGGGAAGGAGGAAGGATTTACAGAAAGCCAGTTTAACAGGGTCCAAATTATGATGTCTAGATGATTGGATCAGAACATCTCTATAACTGCAGGTCTTGTGGAGTGTTCCCAGAATGCAATGGTCAGTGTATGTCAAAGAGGTCCAAGTAAGGGACAGTGTTAAACTGTTGACAGGGTCACCATCAGCCAAGGCCCATTGATGCAGATAAGGAGTGAAGGCTGGCTCATGCACTCTGAATAACAGTGACTAGTTCAAAAGCTAAAAAAATGTCACTTTTGTTCTGTGAGACAAACTTGTTCAGAGTGCTCCGCACTTTGTTTCGTATATGTGGCCTGTCTGCCACTAGTAGTGTGAATAAAGTGTTTTCACAACTTCCTTCAAACACCAGTGAGTATATTAATCTGATTTTCAGCATAACATAAACTCATGTCAGATGGTAGAATTGAAATAAAGAGGCAGTTTCATGATACAGAAATATCAGAAAACTCCACCAGTGTTGTCTCAGTAAAAGCTACAGTGGGTGATTTCCAGTGACATCTAATGATCAGACTGCAGCAAGATAACCCGCTTTAACCACTGCTTCCCCCCCTCCCACAATACAGATGCCACTATGATGCAAAAGGATTTTGCAAATTCTGCATCACCTTTCTCGACAAGTGATTACCATGTTTACTTACTGTACATTAGAGATGCACCGATGTCAGGATTATGGGAGCCTGTCACCAAAATCAGTATCTGCTGATCACCGTTCACAGCATAAAATCAATAAATTATTCAATACTGTTGTCTAATATACATTGACTTTGTATTAAGTTTAAAAAATTAGGATATGAGGAAGTATTTGAATTGATCACTGTTTTATAAAAATTTTTAATCAAAATGGAAGTTAGTTAGTTAGTTAGTTAGTTAGTTAGTTAGTTAGTTAGTTAGTTAAACTGGGAAATGCATCCAAGGTGTTTGTGATTGGTTTTTTACAAAGCCATTATAAGAAGGGTGCACGGCTGGCCACCTTGTCACGGTTCTGGGGTTCTCACACTGATTTGCCAAAGCTCCTATCTGGAGTGACAGCTAAAGAGAAAAGTGGTAAAATTGTATATTCCAGTTGAGAAGGTACCTATACCAGTTGAGAAATAGCATATGCTGGTTCAAAAAGGGTGTATGTCAAAACAGGGGTATATGCCAGATAAGACTTGGCGAATAAAGTGAGAAAGATTTTCCTCACTTCAAAGTGCTTTTCAATGAAAGAAATGTCTTTTATTTGAATTCTGAATGTATTTTTGATTGATGGTTGGCCACACACACGTACAGTAGGTGGCAGTAACCAGTTGTGTGTAAACAAAGTTGAAGAAGCAGAACTCTTTTTTTGTTTATGTCAGACTGTGGCTAAGCTAATGCTTAGCAAATCAATTGCGATCAACTACATGCTGTCGTTTTTAGAATAATGAATGTTTAGTGTTTTCCCAAACACAAGACCGTGTTTTTCACCTTTTTTGTTTTTTACTTTTTTCACTATTTTTCAACTGAGGTGAATACATTTGAGGTTAAAGAGGCATTTCATTAATTTTAATCAGCTAAAGTGTCTTCAGTCTAGATAAAAACTGGAAATACAGATTCCATCTAATGAGTAGCAATTTAGGTCCTAGGCTACCAAGTTTTATTTGAACAACATAACCACTTTCAAGAAAGCATGAGTTTCCTCATCTTTTGCCCTGTTTGTCTCTCGTGTTTAGGCCAGACTTATAATGTCCCTTGGACGACATGTTGATTTTTCATCTTCTGTAGCTCTGCAAGGGAGAGTTTACCTCCATGGTGCACCCAAAATATTATTGGTCAGATGTCGAGTGCTGACAATTACTTATCCAGCAGATTACAGCTTCTCTCCTTCCGCCTCACAGTATAGCGCATGTGTACAACAGGGTGCATCCATTGCGCACATGTGATACCAGGTGTAAAATGTGGCCCCGATGGAAGATGCGACTCTATGTACTGTACAGTACATAGGAACGTATAGGGAAAAATGGTATATTGCATATAAAATGGTATATTGCATATACCATTTTTCAAAAGTGGCATGACTGATACGACTTTTGGCTGTAGGTGCTACTACCTGTCTAAGCTCCTGAACTTGTCTCCCCTTACCTCTGTTGTCAAGGTGATTCCTCTCCCTGTTTTGGGCACTGTGAACAAAACAAACATGGACCAAGCACAGGAGAAAGATGCATGTCCCTTTTAAGAAAAACCCATCAAAAATGCAACAACTGGAGCTTGAAATGGTCTTGTTTACAATTTAATTCTGAGCTTTCCTGAGTGACAGGTGAAAGTGTAGTTTACATAAATATAGATTTTATAAGTCTGTGCAGGATATAGATTTTATATAGGCCTAACTAGCCGCAGTCCCATTCAAGCCTAATGGTGGTCTCTACAGTCACTAGTTTGTCAGCTCTGGCTGCTATAAAGCAAAGTATCTTCCTCCATACATGCGTGGCCTGCTCCTGTAATTATAAATAACAGTTTCTAAGGCAACACAAACATAAAGATTTTTACACTTCAATTTAATTGATGATAATGAATAATATACTTGTATGTATAATTATATTACATATCTGCCAGTAAATCCTTGTAATTATTACAAACTGTAGCTTTGAAAAAACTCAAAGTAAAAAAAAAAGGAATGTTTCATTGGTATTTCTGTTAGAATAAATTTGATAGTCCAAATACCCAGACTCATTTGACTGTTGTAAAACTCAATTGACCCTGACCTTTGTGTTTTACCAGCCTGTTGGAAACTCATTCTACAATATTATTTTCCTTTCTGTAGACAGGACCCACTTATAGACACAAACTTAGAAATAGTAATTAAGAGTAAAATCTCTTTTAATCCATCAAATGACGCACAAAAATCTAAACCCTTTTTAAACCCCTTTTTCCACAAAAAAAACATCTTTAGCTAAGATAATGACGGAAGTTCTTTGGAAATCTCAGAGTTAAGACAAGGTTCTACATTGTGGGGCGTTTTGTTGTTGTTTTTCATGCACACAGACACATCACAAAGTTATCAAATAAAATTGGCATTGTCTTGTTGTGACTGCAGCATAGCCACATGTACTAAATGTATCTTGTCAGGTTCATGAACTCTGGCCCAATCGCAGTTAGTCCTGAAGTCTGTTTTAACAGAAATAACTCTCCCGGCAAAAAAATGTTAGAATCTTTGACATCTTGTTTGACCTCAGAGTCACAGTTATGTTCATACTTTCTGTCACAAGAGCATTTCACAATCTTACATAAAATTTTGTGTGCTTTGACAAACTGCACTTTGGCATCCAGTTGCTGTGACATAATGGAACATGGATATAGGTCAAACTGGTTTTTGTTTTCTATGAATAGATTTCCTGCTTTAGTAGTACAAAAAAAAAAATGCTTTCTGCACTTTGTGGAAATTAAACTTAGTCCTGCTTTCCCAGCTGCAGATCTTATTGAAGTAAATAGAGAGGAGATAAAATAGGTTCCTAAATTAGAGATTGGGGAAAAAGAGGAAAATATACTGGCAGACTCACACTTTTATATTTCCAACTCTTCAACAAGCCCATGCTTTAAATAACTGAGAAAAATGCATCCTCACCAGTATTCTACCTTAAAGAGCCAATGTGTGCCTCAGACAGCCACTGATAAGACTTCCATTAGGACTGGTATTCAAAGCCATTGCACTGCTTAATGCACTCCTCTGGCCTGGCTACAAAACCACCATATCTTATCCTCCATAGACCAGTTAACGAGCCTGTGTTTGGTCCCCGACAGGTGCAAGAGTGTCTGAAACCTCAGGCAGACTCCAAAGGGTCGCTGCTGAGAAAGTGGTGAGGCACTGATGTGTTGTCAACTCTTCAGGAGCTGTTAATGGCCTTACTGAGACTACCTCTAAGAGATTTGCAGAATACCATTGAGCATTAAGAAAAGGGAATAATAAAAGATGTGAATAATAAAAAAAAAAAAAAAAAAAAAAAAAAAAAAAAAACAGACTTTCATTTCCCTTTGGTATTCAAATAGTTTAACAGAAATGTCGCTGAGAACTGGTATTCCATTTGATATTTCTAGATAAAATTCTGTAATCAATAAATAGAATACATAATTCTTAATTCAATAACAGATACACTAAGGGGCTGTATGTATGCTAGAGATTGTTTTCCATTTTTGTTAGAGAATAGTGAACAAAAACCACAGTATGAAACTTATGTGAATATGTGGTAGAGAACTTTATGATTATAAGGTGTTATACCACAGTTTAAATATCTAACAGAGGACTTAAAATGAAAAAGATATGACATAACTACTACTGCATAAAACACAGCTACTCATTAATCAACATTAATCTGAGAAGAAGCAAAGTTGCCATTCGTAAGTTTGTTTGAGGTCCAGATCCAGAGCAATAGAAAGGAGAATCTGTTGACGGGACATCTATGAGTTGTTCATGCTACTGTACTAATATGGTCTTTATAAAGAGGAAGTCCCATTTGTTTTCTGCCACAAGGTTTAAAAGAAGTTTGGCATATAGTTAACAGTAACATTCTCAAAGCAAGCCTATTAGGGAGTAAAGGAGACCTGAGGTAAGGACAGAGGTTCACTGTCCTGTGGGATATTAACACTGTATCTGCTGCCAGAGCTACAGTGAGCTGAATTAAAACAAAACATTGCAGGTGCTTAAATAAAAGAGCAAAGTACTTCTTGTTTCTTAATGCTTAGTCCCACAACCAAAAGGTTACTTGAAATCTGAAGAAGAAAAAAAAAGTTGGAAGCCTTAGGTTTAGATTCAGATTAATTACACTTAATGTCTTTTGAGGCAATGACCCAATGACACAGTCCATTTGGGTCAATGTTGGAGCCGGTGTCACTTGTAAGTTACATCCTAACGATCCCAAATGTTGGTTATTTCAGTCCTATGTCTTAAAGTGTGAATGCTGTTAAAACCACCTGGCACCTGGGTCAAGACTGCACTGCTGGTGTTGGAAAGATGAAAGCCAAACCCCAATTCTCTGTTACAGCCAACAAAAAGATATGTCTATGTCTTTGAGCTGTAATTGGGCGTGCAAAGACTTTGCCTGGTCTTTCAACTGGCCATCTATCACGCAAAAGTCAAATATACATCCCCTGAAAGATAGCTTTGCTCCGTATCCTCTGATCCTTTGTAACCTCTCTGTAAGTTAAAGGATGCACATTAGCAAATGTTGCAGAAATCCTACTTGACCGTTGAACTGAATTTTAGTTGGATCCGATTTCCTAGAAGTGGCAGCAGGTGTAAACTCAGTAAAAATAGTTTTCACTTGACTGACACATATAAAGATAATATTTTGAAACTATTTATCAAAGACAAATTGTAGACATCACATAAAAAACCCTTAAGCAGTGGTTTTTACAGTTTTCAGATCAACTGTAATGACAGTTTTAGCTGACAACATAAGTGCATTGTTCCCTTGGAGTAAATAAGCTACTCAGCAGAAATTTAACACATCTGTCTCCTATTGGTAGAGTTAAGTAGAGCAAGAAGCAGCTGACTCCAGATTATACATTTTGAACACTTCAATAGCTTTGTGATCAAACAGTCCAAATTTCTTTTCTGTGTGAACTTGTGTGGTCTAAATGTGCCAAAGTATTACATGCACAAAAGGCTTTGCAGCACAGTGAATGCTAAGAAGGAAAAAAAGAATAGTAGTCTCTTTAAAATAATGATGAGCTCTATAATATTCTTACTGTTCAGTGGTAACTCTGCTTTTTTCTCTGCCCTGTTTATAGGGAGAGTCATTTTCCCCTTTTCAGAGTTTAACAAAGCGGAGTCCTTTAAAAGGTCAAGCCTTCTTAGCTAAGATTTACACAGAATAATGAGTCATGTCAGGGGTCCCTTCATCTGCTGACAATCACAGGCTCCTGTTACACAATGGGTCAATGGAGAATGAAACATCCTTCACAAAGTCATTTTGTTTTTTTGGAAATATACAATCCATAATTTACTAAAGAAACCACATGAGGCTTGTTAATGGCATATGCAGGGGTCTTTAAAAGGTATTGCAAACTCAGGGATTTTGAGGAAACTTTTATATTCAGTCTTTATTCTTTAACAAAAAGGCAAAACATACAAAGAGGAAACATCAATTTACAGCCTGCACACAAAACACAATATTTCACTTTTTATTATGAGCACTTACATAGAATGACAGTCGACTAAACCATGTAAGAGGTCATCAACATTTACTTTAAATTCAAAGTAAACATTGCAAGAATTCAAGTAGCTTTAATAGTTACTTACTTTCTCCTGTACTCTTACCTGAGGTCCATTGGGTATTCTCAAATGTGTTATTTGGGATGATTGCAGTGTCTTGCAAAAGTATTGATATGAAAAGGGTTGATATTTCTACCTGCTTATTCTAGTAGGGTTGTAAAGGAACTGGCTTTTTATCTGCAGCAGTCACTGAGTGTGAGGTGAGGTACACCACGGACACAATCTAACTCCATTGCATTTCAACACAGAGGCCTCTTTCCCACTGAAATTAGTGGGTAAACTTGGGTTTTTCGAACTGCTAACAATTGCCATTTGGCTTCCTTCCCAATGGCAATAAAGACATGTCTAACTCCCCCATGGGCAAGATGCGTGGCCTCTGTCCTCCCACTGCTGTGTGTTTGGTGACTCCATCACGCTAAGCTAGCATTGATAATGTCATCAGTGCAACAGAAATCAGGACAGAAATCAGGAGAGCAATATGTATAGAGGCCAGGATGTAGTAAGTGTGCTTTAATGTTCTGCTGTTTTCTCTGTTCTAATCCCTCACACCAGTGCTGCTCCATGTTTATCCAATGTAAACAATTGTTTCAGCTTATTAGATCAAACGTGAAGTGTCTTGCCCAAGGACACTATGACACTGAAAGCCGCAGCCTGAACCGAAAACCCTCCGGTTGCAGGCCAAACCCCTTTATCAGATGCCACTGTCGCTACAGTGACGTCTGGATCGTGTATTCAGGCTTCAGTATTAGTTTACCAAAGTTTGTTTGAAACTTTACTGTTTGTTTTCTCCTGTTTTTACAAATCTCAGATGCCTTTAGACAATAGCTGTACTCATATAGAGTTTAAATAACAAGCAGTGGATTTTATTCAGAGATGAAACAGTAAAAGGACTGAACTGTTTTCACTTTACTTGGTCAAACCCCTCAAAAATACCTCAAAATATTTGAAGGATGTGTATACTCTTGCAAGGCACTGCATCAAAACCCAAACCAATTACAAAACCAACAATCTAGAAACATCCATTTAGTACCTCTCTTTTTTTTTCTCTATCTTTCAATCACCTTTGTAACTGATGGGTGTTCAAATGTACAGTGTCATAGAAAAATAACTGGTTCTTTATTTACAACATCAACAGTAATACAAACATGTTCACAGCATTATTTACATTTGTTTCCTGATTCCATTATAGCAGTGCAAATCAAGTCTCTCTCACATTCCTATGGGTAACACTCTGTTGTTAAATCATGAATGGGATAGTTAACATTTTTGAGATATGGCTGTTGTTCATATGCATATAATATGGATTTTATCGAAAATAAAAAAGTGAAAACAAAAACGTGCTTAAATAGCAAGCTTTGCATAAACAGACACTTATTAAACATCTGGCTCCAGTAGTTTGATTTCTCATGATTCCTTCTGAGAAACATCTCCAAAAACATTACTTTCAAAATTCATTCTACTATGATGAGGCTCATTGTTTTCTCTTTCTTTCTTTTCTTGCTTAACAAAATTATCTAAAAAATAACTTCAAAATATTAAACAAAATGGGCATTATCCAAAAAAAACTAAAAATCCTTCTCAATGACCCTTCAAACTGGATAGGTTTTTTATACTTTGTTCTGTTTCTTTATTTTTCTGACGAAGAGAATAATTGTTGATTTTTTATTTTTTATTTTTTTACCTTCCACAGTATGACATCAGGAAGATGCATCAACAGTAATTAATTTTTTAAGTTTTTCTTATGGTAGAGTTATGTAAAAATTCAACCGCCTTTTAAATTTTTTGAAATAGAATGGAATAGTTGGGTAAAGTTTATAAACATGAATATGGATCGAGGTGCCTGATTAGCAGCTGATTTAGGCAATATGCGATTAGAATCATAATAAACTTCACAGGTTCTGTTCTAGAGTGAGGATGCTAAAAGGGAAATGTATTTTAGAGCCACAAAACTATGAACTTACAGCAAAGAAGTATATTTTAAATGTCTTTTTGGACAAAAAAGGAGTCTTTGAGGCCACACTGTAAAAGATAACAGTGGGGCAAAAAAGTATTTAGTAAGAATGTCCTGATACAACTTTTTCAGTCCGATATGATACTGATGTAGCTTTGGTAATGACCGATACAGATATCAACCAGATACGATATCTGCACAAATCATAAAAATTTTTATCACATATATTACATTGATATTGGACCGATTTTATATATATATATATCAGCTCGGGATATCCCTAGTGCTTGTGCAAGCTATCCTACTTAAAAAATCAGAGATGAAGTTTTCATTATAAGTACATCCCTACTACAGTAGGAGACACAAATGAGAAAAAAAAAATCCAGGATTTTGAATTAAGTTATTTAAAATAATGGTGGAAAATAGGTATTTGCTCATCAGCAAACAAGCAAGATCTCTGGCCATCTCAAACCTGTAACTTCCTATTTAGAAAACACTTCAGTCTTTCACTTTTTACCTGGATTAACAGCGCCTGTTAGAATTCATTAAATATTTATATAAAATACACCTGCCCCTAGCCTCAAACAAGTCAGAATCTGAACTCAAGGATGGCCATGATCGAAGGGCTGTTAAAAGACACTAGGAAGAACGTTGTAGACCTGCACCAGGCTGGGAGAACTGAATCTACTATAGGCGAGCAGGTTGCTGTGAAGAAATCAACCGAGTTAGTGACAGAGGGGAAAGGGTTTTTTCATTTATGAACCTCATTGACAGACTTCAGGACCCAGACGACTGTTACAAAATGTTTAAAATATAAATTTTGCCATAAAAAAACGGGACCTTTACAGAAGCAATAAACAGGGCCATGTATTGTGAGATTTTTAAGCCAACCCTCCTTCCATCAATGAGAGCATTGACAATGGAACAAAGCTGGGTCTTCTAGGATGATGATAATCCCAAACACACCACTCTGTTAACGAAGTCCCTAGCTGGACTCCAGACTTCAAATCCATAGAAAAGTCTGTGTTCCCCACTGATCTTTATTCATTGGATTGCTGATAGCCCAAAAAAGGGAAGTTACCTGCCGCCATCTTGGCACACCCAATCTCATGGAGTCAAGCTATAAAAATGCCTACCTGTGTAGCATTTGGTGGCAAAAGCAAGCAGTTTTGTCTCTTTGGAAATATGTTTCACAGGTCATTTTACAGTCAATGGATGTACTAACCAAGAAAAAAATAATTCATACACCAATGTATCCTATAGTATAGTATGTAGTGTAACATTAGTCTGGCTATCTCGGACCCACTTGAAGACATTGACTGAGCAAGTCAGTGAATAAATAGAGATTAGTGGTATTCCCCAGCAGAAGCCCAAAAACATCATGTCATTGCCAACAAACATTATACAACAAAGTATTGAGTTGAACTTTTGTTTTGAACCACATACTTATTCTCCACCATAATATACAAATGGATTCTTAAAAACTCCTACAGTTTATGGGTATTCTTCCTCATTATTTGTCTCTTTCAGTTAAAGTGTATCTATCTATTGTAGACCACTCTCATTTTTCTAGAAAACATTTTTTTGCCCCACACTATAGATGATGAAGTACCAGTTACAAAGTGAGATTGACCTTGCTTATGGGGACCTTGTCAAATGGTTTGGTCACATATTGACAACAAAAAAAAAACAGATTGACCATTGCATATGTTCTCAAAATTCATGCTATTTCATGAAAAAATGGGGATGGCTTATGACAGTAGCTATTAGGCAATCTTGCTTTCCCTGCTGCTTCAGATTTTGGCCAGTTCAGACTGTTAAGGTCTCCGTACTAATCTGTTCCCAAGACTTTCTCACCATTTGTTAAATCACAAAAAAGAAAAATGGGGGGGATTTTCATGATCTCATTTTTTAACAGGTATTTGTGTTCTTTTTTGGCCAGCCATTGTTTTACTTTAAAACATGTCCATGGTTGTCATGACTAAAATGCACTCTCCTGGGCTTCAGATGTTTTGTGTACCTTACAACCAACTGAGGCACTTTTAGAGTAATATTGTTAGCCAATCCTGGAAAGGTTCACAATTTTCTTCTCTCCACATATGCATACTGTACATAATTCCTTTTAAGTGATTCTTATAAGCCTCACTAATACCAGGCCTGAGTGTTTTAGCAAAGCTGAACCAAATAATGAGGTTAATCAAATGTATTGACTGATTTAACAAGAGGTACAACTCTTATCTTTCAGTTTTTTATTGAATTGCCTTCTCTATATTGTGTGTTTCATAGCAACAATTTCATGGGTCACCATCTGATCATGGGCTGTTATCTCTGTATGCTTTATAAAATGAAAAACCATGTTTACAGACGAGACCTGACAAATGGGGGGAGGTATGCATCTAGGGGGAAAAGGAAAATGTATAAGTTTGTCTTTCTGTTTTTGGAAAAGGAAATTAATCTAACCAAACATTTTTATTTTAATACCAAAGGAAACCTAAATAAATAAAAATAGTACCTTGTGTTTGGTCACCATATTTTCTTACTGAATCCATCCTATCAAACTAAGGCTGGACCTTTTTTTATTTTTTATCTGGGCAAAGGAGAAAGTGATGATATAAAACGATGAACAGCAAACCAGCTGTGCTAAGATTTTACCACCATTAGATGCACTCAATAACACCACAGACTATGTTTGGATAGTTCAATATTTAACCAGCTCTTCTGTTTACTTGTTTAACTTTCAGCACAGCGGCAGCTACAAGCAAATGCTTCCATGTTCCGTATGCTCAGGCCCCATGCAATATTCTCCCAGCCTGTACACCACCTAAAGCTGCATCTTATTGTGAGGTCAGAAAGGCAGGTGGGGCTTTGCTTAAACCTTAGGCCAGCTGTAACAGGATATGACTCCATAGAGAAAGTTAAGCCTCAGCTGCGCTCCAGCTTCTTTATGACTGGTGGCCAGGCAGCTGCAGGAGGAAGCATAGATTGTTAAGATCCACCTGGTGAGGGTCTGGATGGAGGACAGGTTAGAAGCAGGAAGAGGTGGGACTGATGATGAGGGATCAGATGCTCAGCGTCATGTTACGAAGCAGCCACTGCTGGGAGCGGCTACCGCTGCAGTCTCTCAGGGTGGGGGCCATCTTGTCCTCCTCAGATGGCATGTCCAAACACTGGTTGCTATTAACGTGGAGCAGTGTGAGGTGCTGAGGAGAGAAGAGTGGGAAACAGGTCATTGCCAGTGTAAACTTATTATAAACCTACAAAAAAAACAATAAAAAAACACCCATATAGGAAGCTTTAAATAGAAAGAGAAAAGAATTAGATTTGAAATTAAGAACAAGCATGAGAACGAGAGATTAAAACTGCGTCATATCATTTATAGAAAAATTAGAGAGTGAATGAAGACTGTAAGTGAATATTAATTTTGAAATCTTGCCACAGATTCTCAACAATATGGTACATGTATATATGCAGTTATAGACTTGTAGGTTATACCAGAGAAAACAGGCCTGACTACAAAGGCATGTCATTATTTTATATGTTAAAAGGTAAACAAAACAAAAGAAAACATGCCATTTTCTCTTCCACTGTGTAATTATAAACCTTGTAGCCTCTGACCTGTATGACAACCATGTTGGAGCAAACACAGCTAAGGTTTCTAAACTGTGTTCACCTGGAGGAAACCGCTACTACAGCTACCACACCATACCAAGGCCAGGAGGCTGCCAACACCGTGATCACAAAAGAGGTGAAGAAGGATATTGAGGAATTGAAAACTTTGCTTAACATGACAGGTCAGCAACTTGTACTAGTCTCTGAACAACAGAACATTATCGTGGGATTTATGAAGGACTTTTAGAATCTGAGGCTATGTTCACATTGCAGGCCTTGATGCTCAATTCCGATTTTTTTGTGAAATCCAAATTTTTTTTTCGCATTGCTGTTAATATTTCCAGATATATGTGACTTGTATGTGATCTCCTGTGTGAACTGCAGTCATACAACGCAAGTGTCCCGCTTGTGCAGTAGAGGATGCAATGACGTTACAGGCCAGCGTGCTCTGTGTTTACGGAAGTAAACATGGATGGTAGTGCCGGCGCGAATCTAGCGGTCTTTTCCAACCATAAAAACACAATCTTTTCAATATGTTTAAACATAAATACTGCTCTCCGCATCATCATCTGCCAAGGTTTTTGTTTTTCTTGCTGCTTCTGCATAGCAAGAGGCATAATAGCGACCTTTGTCGGGTATTAATGACGTTCACGTCAGATGAATCCGATCTGGCCGTTCAGACGCAGGTCGCATTTTAAAAGATCAGATTCATATCGGATTCAGGACCACATAGCCAAGTGGCCTGGGTCAGATTTGAAAAAATCGGATCTGTGTTGTTCAGAAAGCCATGAAAAGATCAGATCCAGGTCGCATATGGGCAAAAAAAATCGGATTTGGGTTGCTTCAGGCTGCAGTGTGAACGTAGCCTGAAAAGGGTCAACCAGGAACAACAAAACAGAAATTGCTTTTGGAGACACAAGTGGCTGGCTTGGAACAGTACAAAAGAATTTAAAAAGTAACTGTATCTGGAATAACACTAAAACCACCGTCTTTTGCACATGCACTGATGGGACTAGGCAGAGGACAACAATGACCAGGATAATTCAGTGAAGGCTCAAATGACTCTTCTCTCCAGAATAAAAACATTCATGAGAGATTTGTTAATAGAAAAAACAAAGAGGACTGGCTGAGGCAAGGCAAAAATTAAAAGGACCAAATGTGTACATAAATGAGCAAAAGTATATGCTGAACTGGCTAAAAGGGCAAGGTTTCTGAGAAAACCGGGTTAAATTATGGCAACATGCTCCTCCAACTGCATGGTATATGTTAAGATGAATGGCACACCACAAGAGGCTGGAATTATCTGTATAAAAAGTTCAGAACAGTTGGAAAAGCTTTTTAATAGCAAAGGAAATCTGCAAAATGGTGGTAAATGCATGTGCAAAAATGCAAACACTCGGTTCAAAAATATCTAGAATCTTCCACTTATGTTATTAAAATGGTGTTACCACAAAAGGAATAGAAATCTTTTTATTGAACAGTTTAAATTACAAAGTTAGTGAATTTTCCTCTAAATTACAATACAATATTCACATAATGGCTGTTAGAGAAATATACTTGGATGAAACTGTAGTCGATAATACTTTGTTGATTGATGGATGCAATTTATTTTTACTCAATAGAAATAGATTTATTCTAAGTCAAGTTATTCTAGGCATGTCTGGCATAGAAGCCCTCTTGCTTCAAATGCATCTCCCACATCAAAAACCTGTTCTACTCTGTTGCATGTACAGACAACCAAGTTGTAACATCAAACAGTTAATGTTGGGAGCTGGAGAAGTTCCACCTTTCTCCAGCAGAGTCCGCCGTGGATCCTCCTGAGTGAGCCTTCTGCACAGCTGCAGCCCATCAGATCATCAGAGGATCCACTACTTAAGCTGTCTTCAGACCTTGCCTCAACGCCGCAGTGTTGATCCAGTTGGTCAGCGCCTAAGCCTAGACTCTCAGTGAATCTTTGTGACTTTGAATCCAGCCTGGATTCTAACCCTTGTCTCTGTCTTCCAGGAAACCAGTTTCTCCTTTGTGGAGCTCAGGAAGAGCTAACCTGCCGAGCCTACCCTCAGAGCCAAACCTGAAGAACCTCAGTGAACTTTTCATGCAGCTCAGGACTAAGAGCTGGGAAAACCCAAAACCAAGGTCTGCCCAGTTCTAGAAGTAAGACGCTGAAGCAGCTAGCGGACTCTGCTGATCAACTCCTCTCCAGATCCAACAGTGACCCTCTCAAAGTTATCTACAAGAACCCTCAAGGTACAATCAGTAACAATCAAGAACGCAAGCTCCAAAGTGCAACGCTAACTGAACTGTCTCTCACGCAGACTCCGGTGAACCAGTTTCCAGGCCCGAACCAGAACCAGTCAAATCAGTGTGCTTGTGAACAAATAAACTTGTTAACTTTTACTCCTGTGTCCGTCTAGTGGTGTTCTGCATATTTGGGTCACTCTTAGTGTACCCATCATGACAGTTAAGTTATATATGCACAAAGATACAGAAAGCTGCAGATACAAATCATGAAATGTTTATTCTTGCAAATATTAATATTGATTGGCTTTCTGGTTATTGTACGATGAAGGCAACTCTGAGCATTACGATCACTATACGATAGTGAATTCACCAACGAGAATCAAGACCAACAGACATGGGGTGACAACATTCACACATATAGATCATATCCTTACAACTTATAGAGAAAAATGTTTTAGTATTATTTCCGAACCAGTCGGCTTTAGTGATTACAAAATCATTGCTCTGATTTCTAAACCAAAGAGCCAACAATGACACCTACAGTAATTTATAAGAGAATGTATAAATCTTTTTCTAAAACTGGTTTTATTTGTCATGTGGAAAATCTACTGAGGGATGTAGTGTTACAGAGCACACAGGCAGAGCAGGCACTGAGTATATTTTGCAAATTGTTTTCAGCAGTGTATAGTCAACTCGCCCAATAAGGAAACTTTCTGTGGGATACATCAAGTCTCCATGGTTGGACTAGGATTTAAAGTAGTTAAAGGGCAAAAGAAAAAAAATATTAGTTAAGAACCACTGAGTGGGCAAAAAAAGCAGACTCATCATCACCTTACCTGTCCTAGTAAACTGATGTGTTGTAAACTGATGTTTATTCTGACATCCAGCATGCTTATAAAGTAGGTATTGCATTTCTGGACTTAAGTGCAGCCTTTGATTTTTGATATTTCACTTTTACTTGAGATGTTATCCAAACATGGATTTAAAGGTCATACATTAGGTTTCATCAGTAGTTATTTGATAAACAAATAGCAGTGTAGTAAACATTGTTAATTTCAACGTTTCATTTTGTTTTAGACACTATAAGCCTTGTGTGTGGAATTCTGCAAGGCAGCTGTCTCGGTCCCTTGCGCTACAGTATTTATGTGAATGATATGTCATATGTGATGCAGAAGTCCTGTATGACTGTCTATGCAGATGATACAACTGTATGTTTTATTATTCATTCAATTTCAGGTTAATATTATCCTACAACAAGAGCTATAATTTGTTGTTTGAGTGGGTAGTGAAGAACAGGTCAAAACTGAATGTGGTGAAAACAAAGTGACTGAGGTTACTAGATATGCTCTAGATATAACATGAGAGATGCACCAATGTTAACTCTAACTTTACAAGACCAATCTATATAGCAGGTGATTGAAATTAAACTGTTGAATGTTACTTTAGATCAAACAATGTCCTGGTCTTCACAAAAAGTAGTAATAACACTGTGAATAAAATAAGCAGAAACGGCTAATTAATTAAATGCAATAGCAATTATATGTTGATCAGAAAAAGGAAATTAATAATATAGTATTTAGTTTAATGTCACTTGGACTATTCCTCTATTTTGTGGTCAAATGCTGCTGAAAAAGACCCCCGGCAGACTCCAGATGGCTCAGAATCGGGCAGCAAGCCTGAGACGTACATTTCAGACTGGTGTTTCTGTCTTGCTTCAGATACTGTTGTGGATGAAAGTCAAAGATTGGTTGCTTGTTATTTTTTTGGTGTTTCTGCATTAAAACTAGACTTTTCACAAACCCTTTGGCATGTACTGTACTTTAAACTAGAGTTTACTTCTAGCAGACAGATACCACAGATACAGATAATACAAGACAAGCTGTTTCTCTGACGACACAATGTATGTTTTTGCTATTTGTTTTTTTTCTTTCTTTTTTGATGTTTTGTTGTCTTTTTCATTAATGTCATTTCTACTCTAACTTTGTTGTATGTATTTATTGTCATGTTTGTAATTTAAAATGGACCACAGGAGGAGTAGTCTCTACTCTGGTAGAGACTAATGAGGATCCTGAAGTAAATAAGGAAAAAAACTAAATATAAACCACTTTTTGTTGGTGCATAACATAACAGACTAATATAGCACATTTATATTTGGCATTTATGGATATAATGCGACAAAAAAAAGCGTTACAAGGACTTGAATGTCACTGGATGTGTATCCAGGATATTTAAAATGATATTTTCATTTCAAAATATATTTGTGTATAATATATATGTGTTTTGATAAATATGGACCCAAAATCAACAAAGAACACACAGGCCATATCATACATCACAGGCCAATTGTGGCTTATCTACAAAATAAATTGGCCTTAACACAACTGTTTCAGAATCTGTCAGAATGAGATCAGCAGACAAATACTGATTAACAAACCTGCTTCAGAAAATATATCTCTGGAAAACTGATGATGTCTTAATACCATTACGTTGCTTCTGAATCCGAACATGCAGGCCCGCTGTGGCAGCTGGGATTTTGCTAAGACTCCAGAATAGAAGCTGGCCTTCCTTCATCAGTCTAATTATTGTGTTTCTCTCCCACTGTTTGTCCCCCTCTTACCCGTCAGTCTCCGTCTGTCTGCTGCTCTGTCAAGTTAGCTGGAGGAGCCAGGTGACAGAACCAACTGAAAAAAGACCCACCTGTTGTGATGAAATGAACCTGTACACCACATCAATGTGTGCCACAAGACAGAAGCCATATAGCATGAAGGCAGCAGAGATGACTTCCCCACCCCAACAACATAGAGCTCTCAGTGGTTTTAAATTAACCGTTCATGTTCACCTTCTCAGATGTAAGATGTTCTCCGCTAACCCCCAGATTCCACATCCACCATCAACACTCCGCTCTGCCCTGCTCACGTACTAACTATTCCACATTCACCGCTACTCATCCGCACGTCACGGTCCACGTGCGTCTTCTTCGTCCTTCAGTCAAAATATGGAGCCAAGCTATTTTTTGCCCTGCTCCAGCCAGGAGAAGATCCACAATTGCAATGGCACCAAACAGGAAAAAGAATGTTGAGAAGATCCGGTTTGTCAAATTAACATATAGTAACAACAGCTCCATAACTGCAAATTACAGCAGAATTGTTCTATATTCCCAAAAACTAAGCCTGTTTAATCAAATTATTTGATGCAAACTATTGTTAGTTAGGGCGACAGTGGCGTCGGATGTAGGAGTTTGCCCTGAAATCGAAGGATTGACGGTTTAACCCCTTAGCTCCGACTTTCTAATGATGGTGGTCAGAGGGCCCGGTGGCGCCAGTGTACGGCAGCCTCGCTTCTGTCAGTGAGCCCCAGGACAGCTGTGGCTACAATGTAAAAGAAACTTCTTATCGCAGGCATGGATGAATAGATGCAGAGAAACATTGAAAACCTGTAGGACAGCAGCCCTCAAGCCCGACTTTGAACATGCTTGCTGTAGATAAACAGTTCCATCCCAACTGACTTGGTTGGCAGCTCCTGATCTAAGCCGAAAGGAGAGCTGTTCTCAGTGTAACCCAGTAGAGCTTAGGTATAGTGGGTTCACTGGTGCGTAAGAAATTGTGCTTTTGAGTATAAAGCCGGTCAGTCAGGGGTAGAGTAGATCAAGCTGAAAATGTTGTGGTCACCTGCAGATAACCCAGCGCATCAATTGCAGTGACCCAAATCAAGACATTTCAACATCTCAAAGGTCCTGCAAAATGATTTTAGAGGAAGCAGAGAGGTTGTAAATCGGTACTGAAGGAAACTGTTTTACCGTTTTGAGGGGATTTCAACCTCCACTCTCATCTAACAATCATTGTTCATATATATTAGCAGCCTTTTGCCCTGCAAACCTCAAGTGAATGTAGGCATTGTTCACCTTCATCACCCGATTTATCAATATTGGGTATTTATTGTATGGCTTTCAGCAATAAATCGAATACAGATTATTTGCAACATTTTCATTTCAGGCTTTAAATCAATTCCAAAATTTCCACAGCTATAATTACAATGTTTTTAATTTTCATCTGATGTGTGCAGTTTTTATTATAATTGTACATGTAGCAGAGGATCGATAAACAAGAGCACTGATTGGGATTTAAACCAGCTGTTCTAATACTGTAACATTTTTTTTCTCTGTAAGTCTTAAGACCATACAATGCATTGTAGGACATAATTTTTCTGTCAATTTAACATAATAGTATATAAAATAGTAAATCTGACCTTTTCAATTGCTGTTTTAGAATTGGACATTTTTTCTGTCAGAAGATCAGAGCTTTTAAAGAAACAGATTTTGGGATTTGTGCATCTCTGGTTAGAAGAAATCATGACAGTAAACATTTTGCACACCTATGCTGAAAATGCAACAATGGCATACAGCTCTATATTGTATAAAATATAATTTATGAATATCTTCCACTGTTGTTGAAATATCAGTAGATATAACCCCAGGTTTTGCAGTCTGAGCAGCCCTATCTTGGGAGACATCCTCAAGGAACATGAAGTAAAGCACATGTGATGGACTACAATACTCAGTCTGCGATTGCCACAGCTTTTTTCAATCCTAAGATAGAGACACACTGTAATTGTTCATTAAAACAAGATTGTGGCTTGGCCGTTGACAGAGGATATCCAGACTAATGAGCTCGCAGAGGCGCTCAGGCCTTGTTTGATCTCAAGCTATAAAACACAGGGACCTGTATTTCTCTGCCCAGATACAATGTGCGCACACACACACACACACACACACACACACACACACACATACATGTGTATGTTTCCTGAAGAGCACAGTGCAGACTGCCCAACAAGGCTTATTTGTTCTGAGTGACAACAAAGAGCAGGTGGCACACGATCCCTCACACCTGCCAAAAACACTGGAAAAAAGAACAAAGCAGTGTCTTTATTTAGAAAAAGGAAAAAAAAAGATAAAAATAAAAATGATATAATCCTGACATAAAAGAAAATGGTTTTCTGTAGCTTCTGAGAATGAGAAGCTGCAATACCAGTAGAAAGACCTTGAAATGAAATGCCATAATATTCCTACTGAAGCCTGTCTTGTAAAGCCCAATGCAGTTTCTGCATGCATGTGACTTTGTCAGACAAAATATGCCAATGCTATTATTATTAGCCTGGATATTAGAATTTTATTTAAAGCAAAGACTGACTACTTTAGTTTAAATGTAGAAGTTTAAATTAACCATTCAATCTAGAGAAAACAATGTACTGTTAATTTTTACAGCTACAGTTACAACAAATGTTGGCATTATAGAATTACAATGAAGATTTATCCTCACAATTATTAAAGGATAAGCAGATTACAGAGCAAAGATAAAGTGTCATGATTTTGGTGCTGATGGCTGGCTTAATTGTTCATTTCATTCACCTGTCTAGCTCTGCCCTGTTTCTCGGGGGGGGGGGTTGACTGAACTGTCAAACCAGGTTAGTGACACACACGTTCATATTCATCAGATAATGGTGGTCACTAACCTGTAGGGTTGGGAATTGCTAAAATTTTCACAATTTCGATTGCCTTTTCGGTTCTGTGAAACGACTCGATTCTCTTATCGGTTCTTGTCACAGTCATCTAAATCTAATGGAGAAGGCATCCATTTAATTTAGCATTACTGTACAATTTCGGGAAATAAACTCATCTCCCCCTAATTTAAATAAACAAGTGTCACCTTTCTGTCGCTCCCTGAACTACGGAGCAACTTCGTAGCATGTTTTGTTACATCCATTGCAACAGCTAGAATCATGTAAGAATTCCAGCTACCAGTAGTTGTAATTAAACATGCTAGCAATGAAGGGCTGGATTAACGAGAAGGGCACACTCCCTTAAAAACCCCTAAGAGAGGTAGAAATGGCATATGATTTACTAGGAACCACATTAAGCACAACCAGTGATATAAAAATAGCTACTTACCAACAGAGTTGCCTTCCCTGCTGGTCGTAACTTTAGCTTCTGTCCGGAAGCATCAAAAACACGGCATTCATTAAAATGTATGCCATCTCGTGTGCGCAGGTGTTTCTGCACGTTGGATATATTTCCTCCCATGGATGTAATTGCCACTTTGCAATGATTGCACAACGATTTGTTGCCATCTTTCTCTTCCTTAAAATGAAGCCATCGGTTTACCCGATGGGATGCCTTTTTTTTTTTCTTTTCTAGACTTACGCCTGGTCACGTCGTACTTGCTTACTGAAACGTGACTGGAATCGATAAGAGAATCGTTAAGCGAGCTGCCAAACAGTGCAATGGTTTTATATCATAACCATTTGATTGAGAACATGGCGAGCGAGCAGCAGCTTCTGGTGGTAAGGTTTCGAAAATTTAAGATTTGTCATGATTCAGCTCATAAATATCACCACTATCAACAGAATGTGGAAAAACTGCATCAAAGATATTGTTGCTCTTGAGGCTTTAACCAAGTTTTAAATGGCTGCGTTTTCCAATTCCTCATGTTGTGTGGTGTTGTCAGCTTGTCAAATACGCCTCCCCACCGGAAGCCAGCCACAATGGGGGAAAGCCGCACAGAGTATAAATGCTGCAAACTCTGTGACAGCCGGCTCTTTTTCCACACGGAATGGCCATGCATCAAGCATAATGAGCCCTTTACCCCATTTTCATTAATGCCTGGGGCACCTCTATCCTGGAAGTAGAATTATAAGGCTATTATTTAGAGAGATCCTTTTTTAATTCTAAGATATTGTAATGGCAAGAGTCATCAGTAGAGATGTATTGCAGTGGAGGTCAGGGAAAATGTTTTGCATTAAATGAAATCCGACTAAGTGTGGAGGTCCTGTCCTTAGCTCAATTATTTCATTCCGGCTTTAAGGCAAATAAAACTCCCATCCGAACCTCTGAGCAAATGAAACAGGGCCTCCAGAGCAAGTTACTGAGCGTGTGCACAGCTGACGCCAGCTAATTAAATGAGTACTGCTTCGAACCATCCTTTCTGTCACCAAGCAGCACACTATACTTACACTGAGGCAAAAGACTAACTGTGAAAAACTAGCAGACTGACTTATTTTCTTTTTCCTTTCTTCTTTCCCACCACTATTTTATCTCAAGGCAGAAGCAGCAATTGCTCATTTGCTTTAATGGTGCCTTGCTGTTGAGTATGTGTTTCCTTCTTCTCAGGGCACTGCCAAAAGTAACTCAGAGTGCGAACAACAAATCAGGCCATCTAACAGCGTGTCACTTTGCTGCCATGTCTCCGACACACACAACCAGTTCTGAGAGCTTCTAGCCCAATTTATGCTGCCTTGACACAAAAACTATGTCATGCTATATGCTTTGGTCTTTGAGTCACCAAGGTCTAGAAGTCTGAAGTGCAAACTGGAGGTAAGTCCGCATAGCAGAATAGGCTATTGAGGAAATTACAGGGGCGCAAAGGTGGGAAAATAACAACCCTGTCATGAAAGGAGAAGCTAAGCAAAGCATCTCTAACAGCTATGTAAATAAGTAGGCAGAGTGGTGAAAAGCCCATATGATTAGAATTCATAGCTTTTACAATCTGAACATGGCACACATTGTGCACAGCTGCTTCAGGCCAATAAGAGAGCCATCTGAGTGTCCAGAGCAATGAAAAGGTAGCTGCACAATGAAGGATCACTTCAAAGAACTTGTAAACAATGGTAGACCCATTTCAATCATGTGTGCTGGTAGATAATCAACTAAAAATAAACACATCCTCCTACGTTTCAAACATCACTCACCAGGCGTGGGCAGACCAGGACGCAGCCAGTGAATATTCACATCAAAATAAAACATTTATGCTAGAAATAAATGTCAAATGAGATCTAATTTAGCATGAAGTCTAGCTAAAGGTCCTGCAGATAGCATCTTATACACTGAAGCATCTTGACGGGACATCTGTCATTGCTTAATGTGCTTCTGCCCCGTCTTCATGGATTCCCTCTGAAAGGTCACCAGTGAAAGCTTTTTAATACCTCCTAGAACAATCTGCATCCGCATTCTACGACCCGAAAGACACACAACATGTTCTAAATCCATCTGCTCTTCCTGCAAAAGAGCAAGAAGGCAAAATATCTAAAAGAACTATCTACTATGGAGGCATCTAAGGGCAGAAAATATCTAATATATCTACACTACAGCTACAGTTGGATCACCAACGCTATTTTAGCTTTAGCTCATGCTCACCTCATGCCACCCCCACCGCTGCTCCAAAAGAGCAAAGTATTTAAATAATATAATCGGTGGGGCTGAAGTAGAGGTGCCTAGCGACCTCCAGGCGGGTGTAGTTGTGGAGGATCCAGGCCTGTAAGGGGCTGTTGTTACAGTACTCCACGGTGGGGCCATAGGTGCCATCCTCCAAACGGCTGATGGTCAGGCATGATTGGGTGATGATGTGGAGGAAGGTGTGTTTCTGCACGGATCCAGAAAGGAAGAGGGACACATGGTTTTTGAAAGTAGGGAAGGTAATTATTTATACCAACAAATTGGAGTGTCAGTTTTCACAGTACATGTAGATTTTCTTTATGTTTCCGTCATACATTTCTCATTAAACCAGACCAAAGACCAGATGAACACTGGATGAACACTAATATATCTACCAACACTTATAAAAACTATAGAGAACCAACACTGGAGGAGAACATATCTGAGCCAAGCTACCTTTTTAACATCCTACATTCATTTTTTAATATCTGTCAACAGGAAAAAAGAACTACAATTTATTTTGATTAATTTGAGTATGTATGTATTGGTATGTATGCTCAAACAGTTGCATACAGGGTATTATTGTTGGAAATACTACTTCTTTAATGAGCTAGAAACAGTACATATAACAATAAAATAATTTAACCTAATCAGATTTTATTGCTTTAAAAATAATTTTAATTAAGAATTTTTTTCTTAATGAAATTGAAATGTTTGTTTTAATAAAAAATGGCATAGTTAAAGTTTTCTTTATCCTGATGAATAATCAACAGAATAATCTAATAATAATAAAACCTTTCAAAAAGTTGATTTATGTCTTGCATGCTTCCCATTTTGCTTTGATGATTTATTCTTTCTTAAAGGCAACTCTTTGTATTTGAAAGACCCCTTGCCATCATCTTTAGCTCATGGTAGATAATTAGATTGGAATTCTGGCTTGACCAATCCAAAGAGATTATACGTTATTTAGTAAAAAGAAAGATTTTGGTCAAATGTAAAGATTACGTGCATTAACCTGAATCTGGCTCAACAGTAGGTAAACAAATCGCTGTAAATAAGTTTGCTCATATTTGAATAATTGCTCATAACTGCTCATATTTAAATAATTTAAACATAAAAACCTTAAATAAAATCTGCATTTTGGAGTCATAAGTTTGTATTTCTGTTAAACAAAATTATATATATATATATATATATATATATATATATATATATATATATATATATATATATATATATATATATATATATATATATATATATATATATATATATATATATAATGCAAAAATTGTGAAAAAAGTGACATGTTGACAGAATTTTAACAAAAAAAGAGACGATTGCCAAAAAAGTTATAACAGTTCAATTATGGCAAACGCATCATAACATTTCAAATGAGAAGAAGCCATATTTTTCAAAGGAAACACAGGAGTATCAGAAACTAAATATAAGAAAGTGAGCTGATGAGCAAATTAATATTTCAGGGTACTCCAGCGACCAAACATTCAGTCCTTATCAGTCACACCTGGGCTAAAAATAACCCTGAATCCCCAATAGTGTATACCAGTATGAAAGACTGGTTTGCTTTATTCATCATTTATTCAGACTTTTTTTTCCCACTTTAAGAAAGCGCCCTGAGCACATGTCGTAATTAAAGAATTCCTCATGGGGTTTGATCAGTGCGTGATGGAAATGGCCTGTGGGCTTCTTTGCCTTGCCATATTGACACGCAAGCCATGTGACAAGTCAATCACTCACAGATTAGACTGCAGGACCTTTAAAGCATGTCCCCAATGATTTCAAAATGCATAAATAGTTAAAACAAAAATGGGTTTTGGAGTTGTATAAGCTGATATCTTTTTGACCAGTCAGGCAACAGGGCTTAAGAAGGCTTAGGGAGGAATATTTTTTACTTTTCCCATGAGCATAAAATGCATTGTTGTGTCTTTAACAACATCTGATTCCTCATTCGACTGAATATTAAATTTGCATTTTTCACACACAGGAGTATACAGTAAAATGAAACTTTAGTGTTTAATATCCAGTGTGAACCAATATCATTCATCTTACTGTTATTTTTTCCTCTGGCTCTGAAGAACAACAAATAAAAGTTCTAAAATAGATGTGCAATTGTGTAATTTAAAATCTGTATTTTCTCTAGTTTGTAGAACATGGTGACAAAAGACCCCTAATGCACACAGATTTTAACTTTTTTTTAAAGCCTTCTTAGTGTATTTTAATCATTTAGATTTTAAGAGGTTATGTTTGATTTTTAAAGCAATGTTTACAAAAAGATATGTGTTTTTGTATCATTATTTGCTTTCAATATCTTGATCAGTAGAGAAAATACAAGGTTCAATTTAAGTTGTTTCATAAAAGAAGATTTTTACAGGTTTTTGGCCTGTTGAGAATTTCTAATTAATAACATTTAGATGTAAAGAGCTTCCCATATAGATTTTTAGTTCAATCCTTAGAACCTGTGATTCTCTAGGGTCACCACAGGCTATCACAGCACTGGGAGCACAGGATACGAGTTAATCTATTGGAAGTTAAAGGATGGAGAATTTAGACAGCTTACCTCAAAATCATACTCCCACTTGCCAACATACTATATGAAATGAGAGAAGATGAGAGGAGACACAGCTGCTGGATGGAAATAGCAACTCAACACTGTGCTGTGTCAAAAAAAAATATAGAAAACCAAAAAACAACGCCATCTAGTGGCAGAAAAATTTTTTACTCCATTTTCTATTGCTTCTACAGTTTTTCTCTGTTGCTTTAGTACATTTATCAGATGAAAAACTGCTAAGCTGTTAAAAGCTACTTATTAAATTTTCACATTCTTGTGTCTTTGGGCACAAAAGCAGTTTCTTTGAACAAGTTGGAATTGCTTTGGAACATTCATGCAAATATTTATGTACAATTCAGCTGTTTTACCACATTATTAGTCGCGCTGTTTCAATGTTATGTTCAGCAAAATACATTATATTGGGTCCCTCATAGTCTCATCCGTCACAACATTTAGACCTTAGTTCATCATATAAATAAGTTGTCATAATATGTCAAGCCTATATTTTTATTTTTATTAACTTCTGTTCTAAAACTGTCCTTAATTTGCAAAAACCCAAATTCATATGAAGCTTGAATTTTACTAATAGAGAGAAATTTTGAAGCAATAGATCAACCAGTAATTGGAAACAGCCTAAGTGTGCATCACATGAACCATCAACTGGCAAATATACAGTCGGAGCTCAACACAATGTGACAATGTCTGATAAATGGAGAGGGAAGGACTTGAATGGGGTCAACGACAAGCAAGAGGATGAAGGGTGAAGCTGCATGGCAGAGAAGAGGGAGGAAGAATCTGAGGAAGCAGAGGACATATGAGAGTTCCTGATGAGATAAAAGCCACAATTTTAGAGCACCTTCTCAATCATGTGCTCACAAGTGGCAGGAGTTGGTCAAAGAGTGCAGTCATATGCTTATAGAAGAAATGTGTCATCAGACGTTTTATCAACATAACAGGTATGTAATTCCTAACTGTATCAACAGTTTTCCCTAAGGAGACCATCCTGAATCCAAATTTTCAGTTTTGTTTTTGTTCTTTATAGTGCTGTCTTTTCCTTTCTATGGTGCAATAACCCAGTCAGTCAACAAAGCACAGTACAAACAGTAAAACCGTAAATCAGAATATTGTCCAGTTCCTTGCAATCGACTCTATATGCATGATAAAATATCAGTAATCACTAATCATACACAGAAGTCCAGCAATAGTTCATAAGAAAATCCCTCCAGAATACACTGGAAACATCATTTTACTGTCTAATAAACAGAGTGAGAAAATTACTTTTATTCAGATGGCACCAACATGTTTACAGACAGATTTTTAGTTTTGAAAGATGAGGCAACCTTTTGCAGGTAATCAATGGTGTTTTGCTCTGTGTTCAAATTGTTTTGTGAAATGCACAAACTATCTACAGTGTAACAAAAGTTCAGGATGATTCAAGAAATGTAGCAGAGCAACAGAAAATATGGTATAATAATAACCCACTCCTTTAAATTTAAGGGGAAAAAATCATCAGGGGCCAGATGGACCACCTACAACTGCTTCATTTAGTCCCTGCAGTAAACACAGATCGTACCTCGGTGTCGTACTCAAACATCTGGTTTCCCTTCATGTGGTGACACTTGAGCATTTTGACGGGTCCGTTAAGCCTGGAGACATCCAAACAAAGGTCATCCGTCCGGATTTCTTTATCCGCTGTATATGAAAAGACCTGAGGGTTGCAACATGAAGATTAAAAACAACTAATTTCATTTAAAATACTAACTTTTGGCTGCAGTGGAGAGTTTGAATACATTCAACTGGATCAAAGTACTTTCTAGGCTGAGAAAAGTCATTTTAAATGTTCCTTCAACTGCAGGTGTGAAAACAAACCTTTAACAGGTTTTATCCCGCTAAATGAAGCCCTTCATCTTTGGGTATTTAAAAAGTGCATCAGTTGTTTTTTTTCATGATGTTTAAAAATGAAACAAAAATTGTTATACTAAATAATCCAAATGCCATGTATATATTATTTCAATTAGATTTATTTTTTCTGAAGATTTTTACAGCTAGAACCAACTTCAAAACACTATCATACATCTGAAGGATCTGTAGAAATTACCACAGTCATTTCTATTTGTTAAATGCCAAAATAATTAGAGAACTTTTTGTCACACTCTCCATATTCTGGTCATTTTGAACACAAAAATTACTCATTTTTTAAAAATTTTGGAAAATGCCTTAGACTTATAAGCTTCTGCTTAAATCAATTTGAGTTTTTTTTTGTTAAACTTGTGGCATCAAGTAAATCTTAATTCGTTCTCATGTGACATCTATGTTATGTTATATATTCCCTAAGTAATATTTCCTGATGCCAGATCTGTACAAATGACAACATCCAGTACTCGAAATGTTCAGCAAAGATACTCCATCAGGAAGAACATTATATGGGAACATTGAAAAACATGAAGTTAAAGTCAGGCTAATAATGCTTCTTAATGCAGCTGATGAAAATTAAGTAAGAAGCACCTTACTAAACAGGTTTGCAGAAAAACTATGAAATCAATATGCATCTTCAGTAGAGTCAGACATTTTATTAACCATTCCTGTATGTTGAAGTTATATTATGTTTCAAATATTCACATTTTATTGCAATTGTGCGTGGGTGCTACATGTCAATCATATCTTCATAAGATTTTCATTCATTCAAAAGAGATTTTTATAAATAATGAATTTCTCAAATAGCCTCTCCTCATATGCTCTTTTTATAAAAGGCAACATTTTGTCCATATTTAATGGAGACATATATTGTATATGTCTGTTTATGTAAAAATGTGTGCATTTAATTACCGATTTGCCAATAGTTTTTCCATAGCTTATTAAAATATTCTTTTGAGACTCAAACCTATTTAACAAGACATTCTGGGGATTTATGCTTATCATTATGCAACACATCTCTTAAATATAGAGGACCTTTTATGTGGAAAATACTACCGCCAGCTCTTCCATCCATAACTACATATTTTTCTTATAAAAGTTATGCTAATCACAAATTGTATATAACATGCATATTTAATACATTTGATATACTGACTTGTCTTTTTGTGCTGCTGTGAATTATTACATTAGCAGTGGTGCCTTATAAGACCCTAGGGCCTTTTTAACCTTTCCTTTAAACTGTGTATTATTGTTGTTAATATTTTTGTATGTGAAAATAAATCTAAATCTAAATGGACAATGAACCTTAGCAATGGGCCAATATTCTAGGAAACGATCGGGTAGAAAGTTTTTAAGAAATAACCAAGTAAAACAGTTAAAAGGCGAAATAAAATAATCTCCCTCATCATTGTGGTTTATAGCAAATGGAAATCTTTTTTTACGGACTACTGAAGGCATATTTCTTTGATAATACGCTGCTGCTTCATGGATAAATTACAGTAGATGGTGGACAGCTGGGAATCTGGTAGGTGATTGAAGGAATGTTCGTGAGCATTTCTGATTTACATCTGATATAAATGACATGAATACATTCTAAGAAGCTGATAAAAATAAAAATCTATAGAATTTTAAAAGTGGCAATTTTTTATGAATTAAAAAAATTACATGTAATAATGCGATATATAGAATGTTTACAAGATAACCAGTGTTTTCACTGAACAACATGTATAAAAGGCTGTATCTAAACCTGCTGTATCTAAAAATAAAGTTGCTCTCTCACCTGGTTGCCACCCATGCCATGACAGTTGAAAAAGCCAACTTTCTCATTCTCCTTCCGTCCCATGTTGTCCACACACTGGTTTGTCTCCACATTTCTGATCTGTAGGCAGATGCATAACAGGAGTTTTTTGTTTTGTTTTATTCTTTATTAAAATCAAGAAAATTAACCTCTGTCCACTGTCCTGTCTTCAATGATTCTACCATTCAAAACAACTACTTTTAAAACCATCATACTGAAAACTTTATATTGTCCTCTAGTTGGTTAGTTTTGTAATTTTAAACTTCTCAATTAAGTTAACAGGTCAGTCAAAGATTTGAATACATCTTCCTGAAAACCAAAGATAGACATCTGATGGTGGCAGTGATGGAAGCCAGCTCCAACCCAGATCTGTCAGGAGCATTTATCAAACCAGAAATGTAATTTCTTTGATAAAACATAAGAAAATTAAGTATATTCAAGCTGTTTAGCAAAACTAATAAGATGGGGCTACAGGTAAATCAACACTTCACGCACTTTTATTGCCATTTTCTCCCCTTTCTATGGGATTTGCTTCCTTTTAAAGAGGAATTTTATGCATGCACACTGACATGAATTGCATGTAAATTTATATATAAATTTGGCTTTCTAGAACTGGAAGAGCAGCGGACAGAGTGCACCTATAGACATGACCTCGATCTCTCTGTGGACTGAATGGCTTCAGATACTTAGTGCAAGGTCTATGGAGGCATGGGCAAAAAAATCGTAGTATAAATGTTTCCGTTTATATTTCCTTTTTCATTATCTAAAATAAAACATACATAACTTTACATTAAGAATACAGCTGTTGTCTTTGATATACCACATCACAACTTAGGCTCATTTTCCAACCCACTGATCACAATTGTATTTGAATTACTGACATTTCCCTTTCCAAAGGCCATCTCACCTGTTCAGCTTGTAATTATTCATAGCCATGGTAGATTAGCTGAACATTAGAGTGAAGGTAGGCTGGCTTTCCAATCTCAAAAACTAAAAAGAAAAATTTATGATAATTAATCAAAATTATGAGTAATAACACCCAGAAAGAAGGTCAATAAAAAATTATATGCATTTAAATATCTAATGGTAATTAAGAAGGATAAAAATATTTTTTGAAAATATTGCAGAACCAATTTTCCTTTTCTCATTCATTTGTAAAAAATAATTTTGGTTTAGATATCAATTTAATATTTTTGAAAGAAACTGAAGATATCAAAATGTAGTATCATTTATTATGATAAGAAGAGTCTTAAATCCTATAAATCTTTCATTATTTTTACAGTAATCTAATCACCCCAGTTTGGCACTCTTTCCTTTAAGGATTTGCAGAACAGATAATAAAGCGTGGTTAAAATTAAAAAAATACACAGAATAGTTAAAACAATAACTCTCTGCTTTTAAATGCCTTAATGGTTTCTATGAGGTGTTAAAACATGTCATTGTAACCTCAAATCTAAGAAAGTAATAGACAACGCTGTCACCATATCGTTATTGACTGTGGAAAAAATTTTAAATAAGATTAAAAACAAATGAAAATAACACAAAGAAACTGTTTACGAAATGTGCAAACCCCAAAATTTAAAATCACTGTTCTTTCCTACACCATAAATTAAAGTTTTAATCAAAAATACATTATATCAAAGGAGCAATACTGCAATAGCAATACTAAGTGCTGAGTTCTGAGTTGCCCATGTTATCAAGTCCTCTTATGGCTTCTAATTGACTCAGCAGTGTCTTTAACTGCTGCGTTTGTAGCGCTTAACAACTAAAACGACACAGTTAAGAAATACTAAACCCAACATTTACAGCTGTTACAAAAAGGCTGATAGTGTTACTTTAATGGAGATCCAGCCTCAAAGAAGTCTGGCTAAAAGAAAAATTGCGACGAGAGGTGAAATAAACAAACTCATCTTTTTTAAAGTGACATGACAGCAAAAAGTAATGGTGAAAAATCCTCCTATCTTCAGCTGTTAGAGGATACTAAGCCTTTTTATTCACACTACCTTTTAAATGGCTATTTCAGGCAATTTAGGGCTATAATGACTATAACAAACTCTGCATTGGAACAGACATGCATAAAAAAAGGCAAATCGGGTTACTAAAAGTTAGCAGGTGCTTAAACTTGTAATATCTTGCTAACTAAAAAGGTCTTATCTTAGCTGAAGATCAGATACATTGGTTCCCCTGCGACAGACACACTTTATTTATTTTGATATTTAGAAATAAAGACATTTTTAAAAATGGGGTTTTACTAGCAGAGCTGAGATCAGAGACATAGAGTTGACCTCAATCCCTTATTATGCAAAAAATAAATCTGCAAATGTCTCAAAGATCAGTGGAGCAACCATCCAAGCGTTGTTTGTTACAGGTGCTCAATACCAACGATCAGGCGTGTCTACTTTTATCTTTTTTCTTAATCTTTTCTTTGTTCCACAGAATTTCCCATTTATCTCATAGTAATATTGTCTCTTTGAAAACATTATACACAGCACCATCGCAGTAAATCAGAAATCAACCCTAAAGTTCAAGTATCTTCGGATTTTAATTCATAAAGTGAAAATTTCACTATGTATGTATATATGTATATAATAGTAGTTTCTTTTTTTAATCTAATTAAATAAGACCAATAAAAATAATTCTAAAATAGATATAAATCAGGAAGGACTGATGACTTGAAAATTTACTCAGCATGCAGTCAATGAAACCGTGGGAAGGAGGGTGAGCCACAGAATGTTGCTGCTGAAGAAACCGGGTTCTAAGACTGCAAATTAGAATATATTCCCAGATTTCCTTTTTTGCTTTTTAACCTGAATTTTCTCATTTTAGGATATTGCCATTTTATAAATAAGCGCACAATGCTTTTTCCTCCTGAGGTGTTTTTTTTTTTTCTCTTTTCATATATAAATCAACTTTCAAAATCTTGTTAATTTTCACATAATTTACTCTGGTATGTACCTGTAATCGTTTTTCTATCTTATACTTTTGCCACTGTCACATTTGAATTGCTTCACTCTGGGACAGTACAAGTTGTTTCTATTCCATTTAAGCAAAGGTTTAGTGGAAGGAAAAAATTTGGTACCAAAGCTTTCAGAGGACTATGATGCAAAATTGCACAAATAACATCTTTAAAGGCCAAGTAAACGTTTTTGATCAATTGCATTTAAACCAATTAGATGAGTGGCTGAATGATATATTACCTATTGTTAATTAAGTTGAATGAAACAAGTCAAGAAAAAAGGGGTAAAAAGCTAATTAAAAAGTTAAAACGTAAAGTTAAAAAGTTAAGAAGCCTAGTTAACAATTATATTTAGCTTTATAACTAAAACATGTAAGTGTCAGTATCAGCATTAATGCCTCTAAGGTTATGTTGTACCAAAAAAGACAATTTTTCTTTCACTCCGAGTGTTTTGCATGAATTTCTTTTAGAAGCCCTTTTTTTATATATATATTCGGGCAAGTTTGAGTTTCTTGTTATCACACTGATATGCATTTTTGCCATCAGAACATCCATATTTTTTTAATGTTACAAAGGTAATAAGGTCTTGTCCTGGATTCCAATAACACTATTGGCTTGAAATTTTGATTTTTAAAGTATTTCACTGATTGCCCTATAAAGTGTTAAGACCAAAGGAAAATTTCAGGACTCAGGACACAACCATCTTATTGTTTGTGTTAAACCAATCCTTAACCAGGATTAGGATTGGTTTGATTGTTGCTTGGAGGTGTAATATCTTCCTTTCTGATATCTCCCATTGTATTTAGAAATAGGAGTCTGGGCAGAGTGGCAAAGAATCCCAGTTGTCTCTGAAAACCCTTTGTGACAATTAGAGGAGCCATATGATCGGCTGGTATTGGTTCACTAGGCTGCATTAAGTCTAAAGTCCCTGCAGCAGTTAACCATGACATTTTGAAACACCTCATGCTTTCCTCTGCCAACATGATTTATGGAGAGGCTTATTTTCGGAGGTATAATAAAAAGGAAGATGAGAGACACCAGATTCAGCTGTCAGGGCGCATGAGTCGAGCCACTGGTTGACTGCATCCATGGCACACTGAATTTCAAAACTAATTCCTGCAAAATTAGTTCTTAGTAAATACTGATTATATAAACTGTATAACAAATACAAAACTTTTTCTTTTAATGTACCTTATGTATTATTGTAAATTAAGAAAAATACATAAATTAGGGTTTTCCATTAGCCAACAAAAAATGTATTATTGCTATGTATGTAATAAATTTATGAACAAGTGTAACACTTTGATTTCTAATACTGATATAAATTCACTTTTTGAAGATATTCCCATTTTTATGAGAGGAACCTGTATCAGACAAACTGCAGACAAAAAACAAACAAACTACAGAACTAAAGTATGCGGGTCCTCATACTTCACCAATTGAGTAGTATCTTCTTGGGATCTGGGAGTCTGGATAGATGTTCTCTAGATACCAGGAAAATGGTTTGCACCTCAAGGCCTCTCTAAGAGCTTTGCGGGAGGAGACGTCTCCATAGTCCACCCGCATCACACCTGCAGGGGCCAAGAGAGGAGATATACATATTTATTCAGAGCAGGCCATCAGGCTGAATCATATTTCCCAGCTCTGTTTTCTTGCATCACCATAAAGAAACACAAGAGGGCCTCTCCTCACCAACATGTCAGCCCTTAAAAAACGTGTTTGCCATGTGGGTAATTAGAGGAGGATTTCCTTTTAAGTTATGCATCATTAACCTGCCTCCTGGGCCTATTTTACACATAGACATCTACCAAACAGCTGCACTGTTTAGGTTAATGCTGCTCTCAGAAATAGGTTTTAAGCTGCCAAATAAAAACAGCCTGATGTATCAGCGCTGTTGAAACTGAAAAGAAGGGAAGGATTAGACAGCAACTGGGCACAGACACAAACACATCGAGCAGATGGTTTGTCTTGCAGTGCCTCTTGAGGAGCTATAGCTCACGTGCGGATAGATACGGGGTGGTAATTTATTATGAAAGAGCTTGATTGCAAAGGAGGGAAAACAGCACTTCTTTTTCTTTAAAACAGGCACAAGAGTGTGACCATAAACTGAGTGCTGCAAAAACCAATCAAATAGAAAGGGACAAGCACATTCATATACCAAACAAATGTTAACAATCGAGATTTATTTACAGTCATTTGAAAAAAACATTTATACTGCTTGATTCTTGATAAATTAGAACAACAAATAGTATTTTACTGAAATTATAGTTGCAAGGCACTGCCATCATAAGTGCATTTATTTTAGAAGCTGCAGTTATCCACAGTTAAAGCAAGAGGGAACCCCAATGTTAAAAAGAAGTTATAAAATGTGTTAGACGACATGCAAGGGACACCGCAAACGTGGCACTGTGTTCAGATGAGATAATTTTTTGTTAAAAATGCAAAATACTCTATAGGGTAACAGTATGGTTAAGAGTTAACCTGAAAAAGACTAAAGCATGGAAAAGAGGGACTCTTCGAAAAAAAGGCCTTAAAATACAGCCAGAGTAGGAGTGAAGTGTTTCATATCAAGGCATATTCATGTGCTAAGATCATCCATTCAAATCAGAAACCTGATTTCTGTCTAAACAAATGTGGTAAGACCTGAAGACAACTGTTTAAATAGTCTATGATCTGATGAGCCTCTTAATTGTACCTGTTTTTGTTATTGTAGGGAACTAAATACTTATATTTGCAAGAAATGTTGAAAAACATGTCTTTCTTTATTTCTATTTAATCGTGCAGGCCACTGTGTCTATCTGTCACTCAAAATTCCCATGAAATACAAGGCAGTTTTAAGTTGGAGTATAGGAAATAGAAAAAGTCTGTGTGGTGTGAATACTTTAGCAAGGCACAGGGAGGGTAGATCATGTTTCAGAGAACAAAAAGCTTCTTTGATCCTAAAACATGTTGCAAAGAACAAAAAAGGAAGCAATTACTTGTTTATTGGTATGACTACAGGACTCTCCAAAAAAAGAGGCTTCTCTGTGCCAATAAGTGAGCTCTGGCAGCAGCACGGCTCAAATCATCCACAATAATGTCCAGGAGGAACAGAAATGCATTGTGGGGCCACACTGCACAGCAAAAGTCATCCATCACAACGCCTGCTCTGTCTGCACACCTGTCCATGGAGAGCCCTGCCTGACCGAGCTGCAGAGAAGGTCACAATTTGTGCAGGAAGATCTGCAGATTAAGGATGATCCCTTATAGGTTGGCAAGCCATCTAGAACACTTAGCCAGAGATTTCCGGAAAAGCGATTTCTGCTAAAGGGTAATCACATTACTGAGGCAACAGATTGAGGGGTGCTCATCTCTCAAGCTGCACAGTCCTGTTGCTCTAGTTTTTCCATATGCGCCAAAATTCTATTGGAGAGAGGGCCAATTTTGACAAATTTCTGAACTTGAGTTCACAAGAGCTCCACAAATGTGTCTGAAAGCAGAAATGAATTAGGCGTATTTAAAGATGACAAAGCAGCCTTATATTCCGACATATGAACCGAGAGAAATGTGAATTATTAAATGGATGAGAAGAAAAGGACTCTATAAGAGAATAAGATAATAAAATAGAGCACAGACATCCTTTCAGAGCAATTTGCTAAATGTAATATCAGGGCGCCCAGTGAGGCTGGATAATGACTACCCTTATCTGCTTTTAAACATAAATGTGTGCTGAATAAAACATTAGCAAATCCTTTACTCATCTACAAATTCCTTCAAACCTTAACAACAAGTACCATTTCTAAATTGTCTAAGAGGTGCTTTTCTATGTTAAAAGCAGCAGAAATTTTTGGTTACTCTGCAACAGCTGCTGTGTTTTGTACCTGGTGAGATGATGTAAAAGAAGTCTTTGAATTCGTCCATCCAGACTTCAGCCAGCCGTCGGTTGTTCTTGTTGATAACTTGGCCAGTACCTCCAGGAAAGCTGTATGGCGTGGCCTTGCGGAAAACGTGCCCAACATGTGAGCATGTTACAATTTCCAAGGAACCGCCACATTGCCAGATCTAAAAAAAGCATTTTTATGAAAAACAAAGTCTCAACTATAGAATGCAATACAAACCACAGTTACTGGTGCAACCTGTAAAGATGTAAAATAATAAAACTAGAATCTGCTGATTATAGGAATAGTATGATTTTCCTAGAAAATTTTAAAAATATCCATCTGTTGTTTTGACTACATTTATTAAGTGAGGCGACACTGAAAGGAAAACAGAATCAGGATTTATAGCTACATCTAATGTTCCGGTACCACAATTACTGGCATCCTTAGAAATTATGGTAAATTAACTGAGCTGAACTAAAATCAAATGCATTTGATAAACACATTTTAAATAGTCAAAATTTGTGTTGCGCCGATACCATTTTTTGGCCCCGATACCGATACCCGATACCTGTCTGTGCAGTATCGGCTGATACCGATACCATAATAATGTAAAATAATTGCCATCATGGCTTTGTCAAGCTGCTGCCTACCTTTGTGAAGCAGGAACAAATCTAATACAAAGTGAATCCAGTAGAACTTTTTATTGCCTACCAGGAGTGGGTGACAACAGTTGAATAAACTTACGGCTCTCAAAATGGTATCGGTCCCCTATTTGTTGGTACTCGCCGATACCGATACCACCATTTTAGGGCAGTATCGGGGCCCCGTCCGATACTGGTATCGGTATCGGTGCAACACTAGTAAAAATTAATTAAAAGCAATTCAAGAGAAAATGAACATGGCTAAATAAATTATAATTAAGGCAAAAAAATAAACTGAAGAAAGCAATTCTAGCATCACATTCAAAGAAAACAAAACAAAATGTAAAAGTAAAATTAAAAAGTAGCAAAGAAATTAAGATAAAATCAATTTTGACCTTGAAAAGCTGCAGAAACAAAGTTTTTTGTTCTGATTTAAATGGTTTTTTCATATCTCAGGTTATTATGGAGATGATTCCTATGCATTTCTTTAATTTACAGATCCAAGGAGTAGAACAAATATTTGAAAACATTTCAATTCAATGCATGACTTGGTTCCAAAATGAAAATGCTTGTAAATTGCAAAGGGAAAATGTCCTCGAAATTTCTCAAAATAAGTGAGACAAAAAATAATGGCACCCTAGCAAAAAAGCTACCTAGGGAGATACATTGCATGTATTTACTTAGGCTACAGATATGAACGTGTTTGGTATTAAGAAAAACTAAAAACTAATTTGCAAGGCACCTAAATTTGCCCCAAGTACATTTAGAGCAATAATTAGGCAGTATAAAAAAACTCTACAAAGTCACATACTGTAGGTCTCTTATCATCAAACACAAGAAGGATGTGAAGAAAGGTCAAACACATCTGCAGAGCTTGACATTATAGCAGCTGGAAAATAAACGTAGCATCAAACGCTGGAATTATAGTCCACTACATAAAGGCAGTGGCAGAAGCAAGAATAGTTTCCTTTTTGGAGATTTAAAAAAAAAAGAAATATGCACCCAAAGTGTGCAAAAGCTGTACCTAAATAACCAAGAATTCTTCAGCTTCTGGCTTGATTTCTGCAGGATGTTCAGCAGCATGTGCTTACTTGATCAATATCACCTTTCTGGCAATATGTAGGCAGCAATAATTTAAGCAGCAATTACTTTAATGTTTCATCTGTGGTCCTAACACCACAACCACTTGGGCATGTGCTGACAGGACAAACGATGACAGACAGAAAGTAATTAGATAAAATATTATATAATGTAAATGCATATAAGTGCAAATATTGTTGATCTTTAGTGATTTCATGACTAAAAGGAAATGGCCACTAACACTAAGCTGCCGAGAAGAATACCCAAAGTAACATTTAAAAAGTTTTTAACAACTGGAGCAATGTTTATCACTGTGCTGCAGTGAAAAGGAAAATAAGCGAGCTCACCATGTTTCCATAACAACCACTTCTTTAAGGGATTTCATACACAGGAGTCAATAAATGAAGAGTACATTAGAGTCTTGTGGCGTATTGGAGTTATATGATATAACCCAGTGTCTAGAGTGTTTGTGTAACTCTTCTGACTGACAGAGAAAGAGATATAGGTCTTTGCACACCTATCTTATGAATTTCAAGCAGATTGTACAATGGTTTATGTAAATAAAGGAGGTCTATAAAATATGCATGCAGGAAGAAGAACTAGTATGCTCTCTGTCATCATGTTCTCAGTCACTCACTCTGAAAGACATTTCCAGGTTCTCTCCACCCCATATATCCATCCCTGGATCATAGCTTCCAATTTCTTCAAAATAGGTTTTGTCTATGGAGAATAACCCTCCTGCCATTGTGGGAGTCCTAAAGAAGACACACAACAAATTACTGTAAAAACAAAAACCTGGTCTTGGTTAGACTTGAGCAGGTTAATAAGGCAAAGAAAGAAAAACAGATATACACATATCAGATATACAGATAACAGCATGGATTATTTATGTTTAAGCAAAATTGCATTCTAACCCTTTTTAGCTTTGGCAGAAAGTTAGTATTTTTTTCAATCCATAGATCAATGTAATGAAAAGACCACCACAGAGATGTATTTATGTTTTGGATAAAAAGGATAAAGAACTGCTTCACAGTAAAGTAGGGTTGAGGTACATGCAAGTGATAAAAAGTAGCAAGAAATCTGTAAAGACACTATGTACGTTTTTACTGAAAAATACCTTAAAAATAGCCTTTTTTGTTGACCCTTCACAACTAAAACATAGTTTAATGATCTGAATGACACCTCAGTAGTTCAGTGCTGATGCATCTATAAGCCTGTAGGTTATTTTCCTTAATTTACTTTGGGTTTGAAATTCTCGTGCTGTTCTGCGTTAGTGACATAATTCGAGTCCTTGTTAAATGCGTCTGGCCTGCAAACAATCTAGTCCATCTTGTGTTATATTCAAGATGGATTTTGTGGAAACTTAGAGGCTACCGCCATCCAGCTCAACTTAGACACCAATAGAAACTCCAGGTAAGGGGAAGAAAGTAAAAAAATAACTTGTTAAGTACTAGCTATGAGAACGAGCAGAAGAGAGCTGCAGTTCTCTGTTTTGGCCACATGTGCTGGTATCATTATAAATCTTCATAATGCTTCTTTAATCTGCACAACAGATTTTTAATTTGCAGGATATTTCCCCTAAAAAAACTTGCTTATAAAACATGTACAAATGTTTTTTTGTTTTTGTCCACCAGAAACAATTATGCGTGGAGCTGTGTATTCACGAAGTAAGTATTCTTAAGTGTCCTTTTGTAGCCAGAGAAACATTAAGATACAATACAAATTAATTTATTTTCTAAATTAAAACCACGTCATGGAAGAGTAAACATGTCTGGCAGTTAACTCATTGAATAAAAACTATTTGCTGATGAGAGTAAATAATAGTAATACAAAAGAGAATTTGCTCTCATTTTTTCTGTCAAAAAGTTAAATATGTAGCTACGTTTTATTATTCCAGTTTCAGATGAAAAAATAATTTATTAAAACTCCTGAGTGGAAGTACCTGACTGGAAGAGTTCGGTCTCCTTTACGTCGATCCATCTCCCGCTGGGGAACTGGGTACCACCGAAAGTTCAGCTTCCAGTTGAACCCACCATAAGTCATATCCGAACCCGCCATGTACTCAAATGTCTCATCGCTGATGACGTCTATGATGGGGCACACCACTGCTTTTCTGAAACAAATCATTTAGATAGGAATGACAAAAATCAAGAAAAAATAGGACAGGAAGTGATTTTTTGGACACACTCCTGTTTTCCTTGCGGATTTACATGTTTAGAGGCTCAGATGAAATGGAAGTCTACTTCATAAATCTAGTAAATTAGTGCTTATTATGCATTTTCTTTATGTCTATTTGATGCATCTGCAAGGTCTTGATAAAACAACAGTCTGGGGTATATAACTGCATATTTTCTGAAGAATGAACAATACCAGGAAATATATAAACTACCTTTCTACAGTGTATAAAATCCACTAATCCGACATGCACATTTGAAGACGATCCTTTCTTTAGAAACCTAAGCAAAACGTACCGATAAATAGAATAAAAAAATACCTTTTTGTGTGTCCTAAGATAAAACATTAAATGTTGCAAAACTTTATTTGAATTTTTGTAATTTCCTTTTTTATTTTTTTTTTATTTTTTAACAGTGTCCTGTCTGGCAATGTGGCAATAAGAATAATTGTCTTGATGCCAAAAAGAGCCCAACAGATTTTACTTTCACAAGTGTAGCAGTATGGCAATTGCCATATTGCTCCACTTGTTTCATGCATATAAATTGCTTTATTATAATTATGCAGGGAGTTTTACAGTTTATATGGACACTGCGATGTAAATAGAGCAGAAAAACAGAAGAAGAAAACGGAAAAAAAGAGAAGAAAAAAAAGAGAAAAGATGAAATAAAGAGTAGATAGAAAGGAGACAATGACTAAACATTTTTCAGTCTGCTTCATCACCTGTAACGAGATGAAAAAGGAACAGCGCAACCAAAAGACATGGTACGAGATATACAATAAAGCAACACCTTGAAACTATCACTAAAGTAATATTATTAAGTCTGACATGTACTCTGTGTTACCTGAAGATATGAATGTGGGGTTTCTGTTTGGAAGTGAATCTCTAAGTACCTGGAGCCAAGCACCTGTAATTGTTTGTGAGGGTGAACTTGTGCATGTAAAGTTTATCCATAGAAAAAATGCTCAATAGTGGTTGTGGAGAGCTGGAGAGGCACACCCCCCAGAGCACTGAGTCCAGCGCCGGGAGACCCAAAGCCCCAGGCGCCCAAAGGGACCCCAAGAGAGAAGGCTCCATTTTTTTTAAAACATCATCTTTAGAGGTTTAGACTGTTTTAACTTATTTAGGTTTTTCGTTGTTTTTAGTTTCTGTTTCTTATGTTTCTTGTCTCTCCTTATTTTGGCTGTTAATCCACTAATACATAACTCACAAATTACATCTTACCTCTTTTTTTCTTATTTATCTTACTATCAAGAAATCTTCTTTCCTGCTACAAAAAAATGAAAGGAAATTGCCGGTCTTGATGCCACCTAAAGTAGCCTGTCAAGTGTTGAAGCGTAGAAAGCTAGGTTGCAGAGGAAATAATAATACCTCCCTTTGCTGTGGACAGGGTTTCAACAGTGATTGATCACACAGCATCAAGCAAACTGCTGGCTATTGCTCTCTACAATAATACCATCGACAGGTGAATTTATGACATGTCAAAGGACATAGAGGAGCAGCGTAATGATAATGTTTGTCATGGACATTGTTCTGTAGATGGCTGAAGCCACTGCCAGCAGGAATGACTGAATACTGGTAACTTATGTCCAATTCATAAATTGAGATGAGATGATGGAGGAATTGCTTTTCTGCAACTCTTGGCAGAGCCACTGCAGAAGAACTGTAACTCTTCGAGTCTTCCCCGGAAGAAGTTAATCTAAAATGTGAGGAATGTTTGGGGATCTCTAAAGAAAGGGTGCATGCTATGGCTGGGAAATTATGAGGGCTGCAAGCAATCATCAGGCATGTCTCCCACAATCCGCAGTGGGTGCACTGCATGACGCATCACAGAACACTGACGTCAAAGCCGCTGAGAGTTAAGATAAAGGATGTTCTCTCTGACGTAATGGCCAATCGAACGCAACCAATCAAAGCTGACATCTTTTCGGAACTATGAAAGGAAATGGGCTCCAACATTTGAGCTGTTTAGTTTAAACATGGAAAGGTGCAGCTCAGGTTCTTTGAACTGTGAGATGAGTTTCACATCTGTTTGAAGGGAAAAGGCAGGTTTCTTGCCCACATATTTTGCTGCAGCAAGTTCTTCATAAACATTACTGATATTATAAACCAAAGAGGAAAAAGGTAAAAAAAAAAATAAAATAAAAAAAGAAAACCTGCATAATAACTTGGTTAAGAGCAGTTAATTAACTTTTAGATGAAACTGCTTATAGACTTCAAACAGAACATCTCTAAAAAATTCTTAATATTTGCAGGCAAGCAGAATGACTGCAAGACAAACTATCCACTGATGCAACCAATTACCATTCGGTTTGTATGACAGTTTCCTATGAAATAAATGTTAAAACCAAGCTATAATTCAAGGCCAAACTCTTCTAATCTCTGTTAATAGAGGCTAAAATTACCAAAAGTGTTTAAGATTGAACTTAAAGGTTAAAATATTCGACAGTTTCTGCTGATCAGTGTCAGAAATCCTCATTTTGGCTCCCACCTGTCCTCTCTGATACGAGCCAGCAGGGGCTCCAGCCAGCCCACTGTACACTCGCAGTGAGCATCCAGGAAGGTGATGACTTGGCCTGTGGTGACGGCTGCCCCCCTCAGCCTGGCTCTGATCAGACCCGAGCGCTGCTCCATCCTCACAATCTTCACCGGCACCTCTAGGGTCTGAACGTAAGTCTCCAGCTTTGCCTTTAAAAAGTCTGAAATAAAATAAAAATAAAAAGGAATCAAATTGTTCTGTTAACTGGCAGTTTTTGTCTATGGTTTTATAGATATTAGATTTTTTTCTTATACAGCTTAAATAGAAAATTTTGTTCTGTTTGACTTATCACACCTGAATTTACCCTGTGGGACGATAAAGGCATTCATAATTTATGCGATCTTACCACCTTTTACAGCAAAAGCTGAAAGATCCAAAAAAATGTATGTATTTGTAAAGCAGAATAAAATATCTTATTGTTTGGGTTAGGGGTTAAGAAAATACAGGCATAACCACATCATCACAATATATACCAATATTATAGTCATTATCACAAGATTTTCTAATATTGTGCAGCCTAGGCAAGTCTTTTCTATTGTGTAACTGCTGAATAAAGCATTTGGCATAAATTAAATACATGTAAAAATTAAAAATAAAAGAAAACAACTGTGCCTGCTTGCTTATTTCATTATTAATACCAACACCAAATGAGTGGCACATTCAAAAACATGATGAGCAACATATACTAAGTTCAATAAATATTGCGATGAAAGTAATTTCTTTTTATAAAATATAACATTTTTCCTTTAAGAAAAAAAACTCTGTCTGGAAATCAGATTATAGATCCAACAATGTAAAAAAAAAATTATAAGACGATGACATTTAAGTGACATTTCTGTATATTAGGCAAAGATAATGCTTTAAAGATAAGACATAATAGAAGACAGTAGAAAGAGCTGAACAAAGTTAGAAAGCTCAGACTTGATTATCTTGTCTAATATTAACACAAACAGCCACAAATCAGCAAGAGAATCTTAAGGATTTATAATTAGTAATGAAACATATAAGGGTATATCATCCTAACCTTAGCACATGTCCTGCTACATTTTTAAAGTAGCACAAGATGATATTCTTAAGTATAGAATGGCTACAATCATACAAAAAGTTTTATTTCTTTTAACACATAGATATTAGGAATGTATTAAATTTTTTTTTTTCCAAGAATTTGAAATAAATAAACCAAAGCTCGGGAAAAGTGTTTAAACATAGAAAAAAAGAAACCAAAACATTAATGCAGTTTCTTGTACGGAACATATTAGGAAGGTATTTATTTACACATCTTCTTTACCCTAATTCTGATGGTGGAAAACCTCAGCAGTTTCTGTCAAGGATTTGTTGTCTATCTTTGCTGGATGAAGTTATAATTAAGACCAGACCAACAGGTATTGTTAAGATTTTGCAATGTTTTAAACGAATAACATGACTACCAGGCAAAAGAAGCAGCCATAGAGTGAACATGTTTAGGAATTTATTATCTATTTGTAAATGTAAAAAAGTCAATGTTACTTGTGATGCATGCATGAAATAGACTTTTTAATCCTAAATAAAAAATTTATATTTTTCAATTTTAAATGAATTATTAAACACATAATTTTCTACTAGGAAAATCTTTACTTGAATACACACAAACACACAGAGACTAGATAAAATATATCCATATAGCCCAAATATATTGGGGGCCAATATATTTCTATTTTGCGTTGGACCAAGCTAAGGCTGTCAGCTGGCCTGAATCCCACAGTATTAATTATCAAATTAAGGATATTCAAAACAACTTCAACATGTTCGTTAAGTCTGGCCATCTAAGAAAAACCATGCTAGCAGACTGAAAGATGCAAAAAGAAGAGTCAGACAACACTAAATGCCTAAAATGTAATGCTAAAATATCATCACTAGCCCTGAACATGACTCTTGCTATTGTTTATATGAAGTGGATCCCTCTAAAATTTAGAGACTCCGCTTTTTTAACAGGAGCTGAGCTAGAAATAAAAAACACTCTCTAAAAAAACTAAATATAAATATTGCTAGAGACAATGTAAACCAAGACCAGAATCCTCAGATATCCAGAATAATGTTATTTAGATAGAGAGGTCTAACATTATATTATTTGGGAAAAATAAGAAACGCTTAGCATAAACTAAGTACAGCATCATAGTGCTCTGGTATGTGTGTGATTTCCTGCACCTGTAGGAAACTGTCAGCTGACAATCATATATTCCAGCTATGATTTTTAGCATATACACAGCTGGTCAAAATAGTTGGTACACCTTTTTTAATGCAGGAGAAACCAAGGAGGGTCACTAACCTTAATCAGAATTAAGCAAGTTAATAAAAAAATCATTCTATGGAAATGAAATCCAGAGATTGCTTTTAAACCCTGTTTCTAAAACATCTTATGAAACAGGCCTGGGCAGAAAAGATGGTACCCTCAGAGTAATATTTTGTTGCATAACCTTTTGAGGCAATTAGGGCAAATAAACAGTTCTTGTAACTGTCACTGAGACTTCTGCTCCTCTCTGCAGGTATTTTGGTCCACTCCTCATTAGCAAACAGCTCCACTTTTCTCAGGTTTTTAGGGGTGCCTTTTCCACATGGTATGTTTCCTTCTACGTTGCTCCTTTCAAAGATGTTCAATAGGATTTAGGTCAGGGCTCATAGAGGGCCAAATCAGCACCCTCCAATGTTTTCCTCATAGCAATTCTTTTAGCTGTGTTTGGGTCATTGTAACAGACCCATGACCTGCGACTGAGACCAAGCTTTCTGACCTTGGGCAGCACATTTCTCTCTAGGATCTCTTGATATTATTGAGATTTCAGAATATAAAGACACCCTGTGCAAGATGAGGCAAGCGGCATCAGAATATAACGGAGCCTCCTCCGTGTTTCAAATTAAAGACAGTGTTCTTTTTCTTGATGTGTCTTGTCAAAAACCTAGACATTTGCCTCAGCAATCCATAGGACATTCTCCCATAATCTTTATGGCTTGTCAACAGGTAGTTTGGCCAATTCCAGTTGGGCTTTTTTATGATTTGTTTCAACACTGACCTCTTTAGTCGTCTCCTTTAAAGTCCACTTTGGCTCATACAATTACGGATGATCCAACATGACACTGATGTTCCTTGATTTTGAAGTTCACCTTTAATCTCTTTAGAAGTTTTTCTGGGATCTTTCCTTTCCTTTAACATGCTTCGCAAAAATGTAGTTCTAATCTCATGAGACAAATTCTTTACTTCCATTCTTCAGGTCCATGTTAAGTGGACCCATCACTAAACACTCACGACACGACACACCATGTCACAAAACAGTACGGTGACTACCTGTAGCCCAATATAAAAGCCAATGACTGATTGCAAGATTGTAGACACTTGTGATACTAAGTGGTGGACACAGCTTGATCTAACATGTCCTTTTAGTCAATGCAGAGAGACTTATATGTCAGAGTCAAAACTACCAACCTCGCTCACTGGCATCATCCACCAGGACGATCTCCACTAGTAGGTGCCTCGGGGAGCGATTGATGACACTGTGAACGGTCCGCAGCAGGGTGCTCCATGCCTCGTTATGAAACACGATGACAATGCTGGTGTTGGGCAAGTCATCTGGGTACATCTTGGTCTTACAGCTAACAGGGAAACACAGACAAGAGAAATCAATATAATAACATCTACAAAAATACAACACTAGCCTTCAAAATAGAACCACCAAAATTCTCCTTAAACAGTATAAATCTTTGTTTGTAGACTAGATCTGAGGAGGTCTGATCAACACAAACCTCAGATGATCTTCCAGAGATCTTATTGATTCATTGCTAATGTTTAAGTGTCACACACCCCAAGACATAATGAGATATCCATTGATCTGAAGGGCTAGATTGATAGCATATAGACCTGCTGAGTGTTCGGCGGGTAGTTAACTTAGAGCATAAGTAGATATACAGTAAGTATTATTTGTAGATAAACAATATATTTTTATCATTAAAGGGGGGGTTACACAGCGAGATAAGCATGCCAATTTCTCCTTAATCTTCCTATTATGACAGGTGCGGATCCTAGATCTAATCCTGCCGTGTTTGATGCGTTCAGTGATGAATTTTCCTCAGAACATCAGGAGTCTGATCGCAAATCAGGGGAATCCAACATGTCATTTAATTTCATACATGATATACCAGGGCTTTCCTAAGTGTTGGGGACACCTCCTCTAGAGGGGACCAGAGCTGTTCGGGGGGATGGGGAGGCAAATGTGGAGGCCTAGTGGTTAGGGCATGGCACTTGGAATCCAGAGGTTTTGAGTTCAAGCCCCACTCCCACAGCCTGCCACTCTGGCTCCCTGAGCAAGACCCTTAACATCACAATGCTCCCCAGGCACTGCCGGTGGCAGCTAACTACTCCCGAAGGGGATGGGTTAAATGCAGAGAGTTAATTTTGTTGCTTTGTACTTGCGACAGTGTAATAGCAATAAAACACTGGTAAATATATATATATAATATAGAACATTTTTATCAGGTAATCCTTGTAATTATTACACACTGTAGCTTTAAGAAAGTAAACTGACTGAGGGAGAGGAGTGTTTTTACTGTTACACAATTGAAGGACACAAAGTTTAAGGTTAAAAAACTAGTTGAAAGACAAACAAAGCAATACTGAAAATATGTTAAATATGTAGAATATGCTAAATATGGTAAATAAAGAAGTCAACTTCATGCAGTTTCAAATGTAGCATCATTAAAGTATTTACATTCACTGTTAAAGGGTGGGTTCAAAATGTGTAAAAAAATAAATAAAAATGGGACAATTGTCTAAAAAACTGAGACACATTAACAACATCAAAAATGTTGTGTGAGTGAATTGCTTTCAACTTATGCTGTTAGAAATAAAAGCAGCACATTAAAGAGTCTGAGAGCAGAGTTTTGCAATACTGCTTCTCTTCAAACGCTGCCACCGGTGCAGAAATATTCTCACTGTGAAGGGGAGGAAAGAAGAAAATTCAGTGCTGACAGCAATGTCATCATGTCCTTGGCTTGATGTGATGTTTGCGAAAGAATAACCCAGAGACTGCCATAAACCAGTCGATGTTATTGAATAAAGAATTCGCTACATTACAGAAGTGGACAGCAAGAGCGCTGTGAATGGCAGGACTAGGAGTTGGGAGAAGTGACGGAGGGTGAAGAAAGCCACCGATGCAGACAGCATTGCTCGTTTGGTCCTGTATATTGGATATGACATCTTAGACTGACAGAACTAGGCCAGGAGGTTGCCTTAAAGGAAAAGTAGTATTGCCCTTCATGGATATATCTTAACATATCTGCAGATTTCTCACTGCATAGCTGCAAAGATTTTGTGGGGCTAAGATGAATACTGTAATAAATCTATTGCAATATTTTTATGGAGAGAACGATTGGTCTAAGCTGGATGGAAAATGTTGGAGCTGAAATCAGCTGACCGTTCACCTTTTCTCTGTCACCTAATCTAAAACAAGAGCAATGGAAAATCAACAACTTCCAACGATGTTTAACTTCAGTCCTCAGGATAAATTGTTGTCCTACTCATGTTTGATCTCCCCCTGATATAACACATCCAAATGTAAAGGATGCTTTAAACCTGGTGGTTAGCATTGCTAAAGGTAAGCAATGAGTTCAATCAGATAAGACGACCCTGTTTTTAACAGGGAGATTTAAAAAATACTTTTAGCTTTTATACGCTGATGCCAGCTTCAAGAAAATGTATGCCTGGTTTTATTACACCTTTAATAAACAAAAAAAAACATTAAGGGCCAAATAAAAGGCTTTTTACGATAAAGGTACACACATGTACTAACAGGACAGGCAGATCTGCATGTCACTTTTGTCACATAGTTTTTTTACAAGTCAATGGATATCACAAAAAATGGGAATAATTATTACTAAATCAATAAAATTAAGAAGTAAAATACCCAAAACCCTTGAAAGAAACTGCCGTAGCTGCGTGTACCAGCTGCCCACATGTCTCTTAGAAAAGACATGTTTCATTTTACATCTCAGCTCTTCCTCCAACTTTTTTTTTTTTTATGAAACACCTTGCTGATAGTAAAAATCAAAATCTAGTTTTTTGGGGTAAATTAATCATTTGTTCTATTCATCCATGGTGTTGGGTTTTAGTTATCCTCAATAAATGAAACCCAATGCCTTGCACTCCCAACACCACAGTAATCCAGTCAGCCATGGTCTAACATTTCTATACTGATAGTTTACAGCGCACAAGACCCAAACAAAAGTATTTAAGCAAAAGTAAAACAACCACATTCGCGCTATTTAACAGTGTATAGCAGTGAAAGTCATAGAGTCAACATTAAAATCATATAAATACAAAAACAGAGAATGAGACAAAATCATAGCATCTAAAGTTCTCCAACACAGAATACAGATTCTTTAAAAAAAATAAAATCTGTTTTTCACGGCTCAGTTGAAATCATCAATATAAGTATAATAGTGTCATTGTATTTTGCCTTAAAGGTATAGTGGAGGATGTTCTTTTTCCCGGTGGATCATCAAAAAGGTAAATGTCAATCATTCTGGTGATATGTTTACATTAGGCTGTCCTACGTGCTACGTGAGTCTGACATATTGGAAAAATTTATTTTGGAAAATAAGCTTATATGAGCAGTGCACACAGCAACTTTTAAACAGAGCATGCACAAGGAGGTATGGGCTTATGCATGCTCTTGCTGCTCCCTCTCTTGAGTGGGAACAGGGTTGTACATGTAGATTCTTTTTATAAATGATGTTTTTTTTTTAAGTGGAGAGGGCGGGTCTTTTCAATAATTTGCGAAAATCCTCCATTATACCTTTAAGAGGACTTCATAAGTATTTCTACCATAGCATTAATTAAAAATCTTTAGCCTTTTAACAAACACCAATCAGTCCTATTCAGTCTTCTCAGTGCAAGGACCTCTTCTATCACCAGACCTTAGGCTACTGAGGGAAACTGTACCTAAACATGATGCGAGCTAATCAAGTTCACCCTTTCCATCTGCTAATCTAAAAAACACATACTAAATCAAGGACTGAAAAAATGCTTCTCACACTTTTTTAACAATGCATATTTTTCTATAAGTACTTTGTCTTGAAAAAAAGGAAAAATAAAAATCTAAAGCCAATTTGTATCCCTAAATTTTCCATGCCCTATAAAGTCTACGACCAGTAGCAGGTGCATTGAAACCTGTCACTAGGCCAGCAGCAATTCTTTGCATTGCGAAAGAAAACACCAAATGACTGGAAAACAAAATATGAGGAGTATTTAAATTTTTTAGGGTGGGGGAGGGTGGGTATTTTAAAACCAGACTCAACCTACTCATTTTCTGTTCTAGCCTTTTACAGCAAGCAATACAATTTGTGTATATCTTCACCCTTAATGACATTGATAACCACCTGAAATTATTACAGCATGACCAGCAAGCTTTGCTTATAAAGTGGCAGCTTAGTATTAAAACATCTGCCATTATAACCAAAGCAACAACAGTCACCCATTTGGCCCTTTATCTGAACAATCTTATTCCTCTGGTCACAAGTTGTGGCTCCTGGAAATACCTGACGATAAGTTTGTAGATGGATCTATTAAGTTATAGCTTTATATTCAAACAATAAAAGAGCACAATGTCTACACTGCTGCAGATGCTGTACAGTTTTCACTGTACACTCAGTCATACTTGAGACGTTTCGCACAGAATAGTACCATACTCAATCAAAATATCTGCAATGCACTGTTACTAGAAAAAAGTGTCAGATTGAAAAAAAATAAGTGTTAAGTCGTAGAGAAGCATTTCCGAATTCTCCCGATTGGTGCCCAACTTTACATGAGTAAATAAAGTGAATGTGATTGGTCGTCTATCAAAGGGGGTGGGATTGTTGTGGTGGAAGGTTCGCAAGCAAGTTTGGTTGTGGCCGGTTTTGTAGGAAGCATTTTGGTAACCAGTTAGCAACTTAGTGCTAGTAGGTTCCCAATGGGAAATTACATTGGGACCAAGTAGCACTTAGAAACGACACTGTCAAGGAACGCTATGGATAGTGGAAACATGCAAGAGGAGGAGAGTTTTGTCTCGGAGGTTTCGGATGAGTCTCCTATGTCATACGTTTTTTATTTAGAGGAGGAAAGCGGGGACAAGTTGTTGTGAAAGAAGACGCCAGGGTGGCAGAAGCTTCACTTGATGTAGAAGGCGTAAAGCCGTACATGTTTGAGCCCTTGCCCCACAACGCTGCCAGTTCTGTTAGCTCTACGACTGCCGAAAACACAGACGTCCATCCCCACGAACACTGGGACGTAACTCAATGATAAAGTAAATGATTCTTATTTCATATTTCAATCGTTTCAATCAGTCGTATATTAGCTGTGACAAATGAATCAAGATGCTATGACCGAAAAAATTTGATTGACAGAAGACGAATTCAGGCGTACAAGCTAACGTATAACTAACTAGCCTGCAGAAGATAACGAGAAAAAACAAAACACAGATTTTAAGACAGGATTTTTTTAAATAGATATTTTCTAACTTTTGGGACAATTTAGTCTAATAAAGAGTACATTTATATAGATGTTTAAGCCAGAATGATTAGACATTTAAATATGACTTCCCTACGACTTTACAGGTATAATGAAGGAAGTTCTTTTTCCAGGTGGATAATCAAAATAGGTGGTCTCCTAATTGTCAATACTTCTGGTGATATATAATTATATAAGGCCATCCTATGTGCTCATCTACATTTTCACTTACTAGTCGTAAGTGAAAACGCAAATCTTCCTTACGAAAGTAAGCTTGTATGAGCGATGCAAACAACGAGCGATGCAAACAGCAACGTTTAAACAGAGCATGCACAAGGAGAAATGGGCTTGTGCATGCTCTCGTATACTTTTAAAAGTCGTTTCCTGTTAGGAGCGGGAACAGGGTTGTGCATGAGCATTTTTTTTTCTAAGTGGGAAGGGTGGGTCTTTTCAAAAGTTCACAAAAATCCTCCACTTTACCTTTAAACATTCACTTAAACATTGTATTATTCAAATGACTTAAACATGAATTAAAATGACATCGAAAGATTTTAATTAATTTTGCAGACAGCATCGCTATCTGCAGCCCTTTCTCCTAACGGAAAGTGTGAGCATGTTCCTGGGTTGATTTCCCTGTATAGATTTGTTGCAGCAGCTGTTTAATGGGGAGAACAGTAATGTGATTCCCTGCAGTCATGTGGAAGCAGAAGCTTACACACCCATCCAATCTGACATCTGGTAGACTCCTGTTGAGGGCAATCATGTCGCTGGCCATCAGGTTGAACTGGTTGATCTTAAAAAGCTCCTTCATCTTCTCCTGGTCGTCTTTTGGGATGTTTACTGCTTTTCCCATCTCGCCTGGACCCTCGTTGCTCCGAGATATCACTGCTGTAAGAGTACAGAAATGTTTTTGTCAATATTAGGGCACTAAGTTAAACATAAAAGTAAAATAAAATTTGAAGCAAATGCATACTCCCATTGCAGTTTTTTGCTTTTGTGACTCTTTGTATGACATGTTCTTATTGAGATTTAGGAAAAAGTAAGAGATTTAGGATTCTGCCAGTTTCTGCTAGTTTAAAAGCAATAAATTGTCCGCATATTTACCTATAACCCTCCTGAGAACACTCTTTCTAACATTTCTGCCTGCAGAATATCAGCAGATTAGTGTTGCTTCTACAGCACAGTGTCAGCTCCCTTCAACAAAGGTAAATAACATCCAATGGATTTATGACGCAGCTCTCCCCCACTCTCCCTCAAATAATCCCTCAAAACAGAGGCTGTGGCTTCCATGAAACAGGACAACATTGGACACTGGCTGCACGCCTTACAGTTAAGAGGATTCCATAGAAAAAGAATTTGTTGAAATGGACTGATGCTGGCCATATTGTTAACCTCAGCTGAACCTGCTCTTTTTTTCAGTGTTGATTGCAGCACTTCTTTGCCGATTACAACCTATCTGTATGTACGAAAACACGAAAGACATCTCAAGAGATTCCCAAACGGTGAAAACATTCAGCAATCAGTGGCAATGATGTTACCCTTTTTTAAAAATTACAGACAGATTAACAGTGGATTGACAGATTGGGTGGGTGGCACCCTATTGCTCAGCACATTCCAGGAACCTAAAGATACAGGTGCTGGTCATAAAATTAGAATATCATGAAAAAGTAGATTGATTTAAGTAATTCCATTTAAAAAGTGAAACTTGTATATTATATTCATACATTACATACAAACTCATATATTTCAGATGTTTATTTTGTTTAATTTTGATGATTACAAATGACAACAAATGAAAATCTCAAATTCATCATATCAGAAAATTAGAATATTGTGAAAAGGTTCAAAATTGATGGCCCCTGGTGCCACACTCTAATCAGCTAATTAACTCAAACCACCTGCAAAAGCCTTTAAATGGTCTTTCAGTCTAGTTCTATAGGCTACACAATCATGGGGAAGACTGCTGACTTGACAGTTGTCCAAAAGACGACCATCGACACCTTGCACAAGGAGGGCAAGACACAAAAGGTCATCGCTAAAGAGGCTGGCTGTTCACAGAGCTCAGTGTCCAAGCACATTAATAGAGAGGCGAAGGGAAGGAAAAGATGTGGTCGAAAAAAGTGTACAAGCAAGAGAGATAACCGCACCCTGGAGAGGATTGTGAAACAAAACCCATTCAAAAATGTGGGGGAGATTCACAAAGAGTGGACTGCAGCTGGAGTGAGTGCTTCAAGAACCACCACACACAGACGTATGAAAGACATGGGTTTCTGCTGTCGCATTCCTTGTGTCAAGCCACTCTTGAACCACAGACAGCGTCAGAAGCGTCTTGCCTGGGCTAAAGAGAAACAGGACTGGACTGCTGGTGAGTGGTCCAAAGTCATGTTCTCTGATGAAAGTAAATTTTGCATTTCCTTTGGAAATCAAGGTCCCAGAGTCTGGAGGAAAAGAAGAGAGGCACTTCATCCACGTTGCTTGAAGTCCAGTGTAAAGTTTCCACAGTCAGTGATGGTTTGGGGTGCCATGTCATCTGCTGGTGTTGGTCCATTGTGTTTTCTGAGGTCCAGGGTCAACGCAGCCACATACCAGGAAATTTTAGAGCACTTCATGCTTCCTGCAGCTCACCAACTTTTTGGAGATGCAGATTTCATTTTCCAACAGGACTTGGCACCTGCACACAGTGCCAAAGCTACCAGTACCTGGTTGAAGGACCATGGTATCCCTGTTCTTAATTGGCCAGCAAACTCTCCTGACCTTAACCCCATAGAAAATCTATGGGGTATTGTGAAGAAGAAGATGCAATACACCAGACACAACAATTCAGAAGAGCTAAAAGCCACTATTAGAGCAACCTGGGCTATCATAACACCTGAGCAGTGCCACAGACTGATCGACTCCATGCCACGCCGCATTGCTGCAGTAATACAGGCCAAAGGAGGCCCAACTAAATACTGAGTGCTGTACATGCTCATACTTTTCATGTTCATACTTTTCAGTTGGCCAACATTTCTATAAATCCTTTGTTTTTATTGGTCTTCAGTAATATTCTAATTTTCTGATATGATGAATTTGGGATTTTCATTTGTTGTCATTTGTAATCATCAAAATTAAACAAAATAAACATCTGAAATATATGAGTTTGTATGTAATGTATGAACATAATATACAAGTTTCACTTTTTAAATGGAATTACTGAAATCAATCTACTTTTTCATGATATTCTAATTTTATGACCAGCACCTGTAATTTGTTGATGAGTTCTTAAATATCTTTACCACAGATCTCAATAAATATGAGGTGTGTTGCATCAATATTTATAGGTCTTGTGAGAGCTTCATTATTGCCTCAGCTGGACTGTCAAGATGAACAGCAGTCTATATGCAGATTTTCTGCTGAGTCGTTTATAACAAGGCCTCAAACATCCTGCAGCCATGTTCGGTCTCATTTACTTTACAGAAAAGGGTCTGTGTAGCCGAGCACAGCTGGAGGCTCCTTCATAGGCTAAATTTATGATCTTCTGCTCCTTTAACCAAAGTGCTCTCCCTCCTGCCTGCAGGTCTGACACCCCTGACATTATATTATATATAACAGAAATTCCTCGACTATGCAAAATGACAAGATAAGGTTCATCACATAAATTAATAGTTTAGACAAAAGGAAAACATACTGAGTTTCCGTTGCTAAAGATAATGCATTTACATTTAATCATTTTATTCTTAAATATAAATGAATGTCTATTTTCTTTGTCATTAAATAATGACTGCCAATAAAGAAAACATATCACTAGCATATTGTTGACTGCTAAGATATATGTTTTTAAAACAGAAAAGAAATGTCAGTCGGTCATCATTAAACATTTCATGTGTTGATGTCATTGACAGTAACAAAAGTTGCAGGAACTGCTCCAAAAGTGTACACAATATTTACGTATACGTAAGCTAGTTTTGTGAGTAACATACTTTTGTAAATGCAGTTGCTGTTAGAAATAGGTCAGCACTACAGATGGTGAATTACAACAGAAATAAATCTCTAAATAAATAAGACCAACAACTAAACAATGTAGCACAGCTATTCCAGCATACTCAATGGGTGACATGTCTTGTGAGTCTGCCGGCCAAGAACTGGGTTGTTTTCATCTACCAAGAACTATGTACAGATCAGCATGGGGCCGTACATTATCCTGCTGCAACATGAAGTGATACTCTTGGATGTATGGCACAAAAATGGGCCTCAGGATCTCGTCAAGGTATCTCTGTGCATTCAAAATTCCATCAATAAAATGCACCTGTGTTCTTTGTCCATAATAGACGCCTGCCCATACCATAACCCTACCTCCACCATGGGCCACTCGATCCACAGCATTGACATCAGAATGCGGCTCACTCACACAACGCAACACACGCCGTCTCTCACCTGCCTTGAACAGTTTAAACTGGGATTCACCCATGAAAAGAACACCTCTCCAACGTGCCAGATGCTAGTTAATGTGAGCAGTTGCCACTCTAGTCGGTTACAATGAAAAACTGGAGTCAGGTGGAGACCCCAATGAGGGCAACGAGCATGCAGATGAGCTTCACTGAGATGGTTTTTGATAGTTTGTGCAGAAATTCTTTGGTTATGTAAACCAATTGTTTCAGTAGCTGTCTCAGAGGCTGGTCTCAGACGATCTAGGAGGTGAACATGCTGGATGTAGAGGTCCTGGGCTGGTGTTACACATGTACTGCCAAATTCTCTGATACACCTTGGGAGACGGCTTATGGTAGAGAAATGAACATTCAATACATGAGCAACAGCTCTAGTTGACATTCCTGCTGTCAGCATGCCAATTTCAGACTTCCTCAACTCTTGTGGCATCTGTGGCATTCTGCTGCTATAAAACTGCACCTTTCTGAGTGGCCTTTTATTGTTGGCAGTCTAAGGCACGCCTGTGCACTAATCATGGTGTCTAATCTGCATCTTGATGTGGCACACCTGTGAGGTGGGATGGATTATCTCAGCAAAGGAGAAGTGCTCAATATCACAAATTTATACTGGTTTGTGAACAATACTATAGGGAAATGGTGATATTGCTAAAAAAGTTTAAAATCTTTGATTTCATCTCATACAAAATGGGAGCCAAACCAAAAGTGTTGCATTGATATTTTGTTGAATGTATGTTCTTCGTGTTCAGTCAAGCATAATTTTTCCCTTTCGTACCCATTTCAAAGCAAATTGAAGGCTTCAATCATGGAAACAATACAGAGTTCAAAAACATCTAATTTGCTTCTACATTTTAGATAAAAAAAAGATTCTAACTATTAACTAATTACTTCAATTCTCCAAGAACTGAGTTACTAACCTTAGATGTTTTTCTTTGTGAAATCACTGCTAAATAAATAGTAAATTACTGCAAGCAAGTATTGTGCAGTCCAAAAGAGAAAACAGTGAAACATTCTTTACATTTATTCTTTGAAAATAACAGAATTTGAACAAAGGGAATAAATATTACAAATTACTATTTTATAGTTGTGTATACAATATATGCCACAATTGCCTCTGCTTGGATGGATACAAAATGCAACTTACAGGTCAATAGATTGTTAAAAGATGTTAATAGATGGGTTTATTGCAATGCTTGATAAACCAAGAGACTTGATCCAACCATCATGCAAACTAACTACAGTGTACAAGTTTACTTTCTTTAACAGCATCAGCCAGAATGGCCAGCAGCTCTACCACATTCCAACTTAAAAGCAGATTAGTAAGCCTCTTATAAAACGTGGCAACCTGCTCTCTTGAGGGCATGCGAGGAATCAGGCTTTGCTAAAGATGAACTCTGCACATATGATCTCAGAAAACATAATCTTGAAAAAAAAAAAAGAAAAAAAAAACATAAGATTTTCTTCAGGGTATGTATGTTTTGGAGCTTTTCCAGAGTTTCAGTTGTTGTTTGTGCATGTTTTTCACTATAGGAGGTTCTCTGCTGGAGATGTGCTCTAACAGCTTGACAAATGAGGAAGGGGTGTAATAGCAGTTTTCTATAACACAGAGAAGGTATGTATGCTTTTTGGATGAATTATTAAAATGTATGTGAATACAATCATGTTAGAGAGGGGCATGTAAAATAGAACAAAAGTAATAGGCTTGAATCCAAAAATATGTCTCAAAAACTGACAATTTTTACAAAAATACACATACAGCAATGCAGGGGTAAAGTCAAGAGGAGAGAAAGAATTACAGGTGCTGGTCATAAAATTAGAATATCATGAAAAAGTAGATTGATTTCAGTAATTCCATTTAAAAAGTGAAACTTGTATATTATATTCATACATTACATACAAACTCATATATTTCAGATGTTTATTTTGTTTAATTTTGATGATTACAAATGACAACAAATGAAAATCTCAAATTCATCATATCAGAAAATTAGAATATTACTGAAGACCAATAAAAACAAAGGATTTATAGAAATGTTGGCCAACTGAAAAGTATGAACATGAAAAGTATGAGCATGTACAGCACTCAGTATTTAGTTGGGCCTCCTTTGGCCTGTATTACTGCAGCAATGCGGCGTGGCATGGAGTCGATCAGTCTGTGGCACTGCTCAGGTGTTATGATAGCCCAGGTTGCTCTAATAGTGGCTTTTAGCTCTTCTGAATTGTTGGGTCTGGTGTATTGCATCTTCTTCTTCACAATACCCCATAGATTTTCTATGGGGTTAAGGTCAGGAGAGTTTGCTGGCCAATTAAGAACAGGGATACCATGGTCCTTCAACCAGGTACTGGTAGCTTTGGCACTGTGTGCAGGTGCCAAGTCCTGCACACAAGGAAAATGAAATCTGCATCTCCAAAAAGTTGCTCAGCTGCAGGAAGCATGAAGTGATCTAAAACTTCCTGGTATGTGGCTGCGTTGACCCTGGACCTCAGAAAACACAATGGACCAACACCAGCAGATGACATGGCACCCCAAACCATCACTGACTGTGGAAACTTTACACTGGACTTCAAGCAACGTGGATGAAGTGCCTCTCTTCTTTTCCTCCAGACTCTGGGACCTTGATTTCCAAAGGAAATGCAAAATTTACTTTCATCAGAGAACATGACTTTGGACCACTCACCAGCAGTCCAGTCCTGTTTCTCTTTAGCCCAGGCAAGACGCTTCTGACGCTGTCTGTGGTTCAAGAGTGGCTTGACACAAGGAATGCGACAGCAGAAACCCATGTCTTTCATACGTCTGTGTGTGGTGGTTCTTGAAGCACTCACTCCAGCTGCAGTCCACTCTTTGTGAATCTCCCCCACATTTTTGAATGGGTTTTGTTTCACAATCCTCTCCAGGGTGCGGTTATCTCTCTTGCTTGTACACTTTTTTCGACCACATCTTTTCCTTCCCTTCGCCTCTCTATTAATGTGCTTGGACACTGAGCTCTGTGAACAGCCAGCCTCTTTAGCAATGACCTTTTGTGTCTTGCCCTCCTTGTGCAAGGTGTCGATGGTCGTCTTTTGGACAACTGTCAAGTCAGCAGTCTTCCCCATGATTGTGTAGCCTATAGAACTAGACTGAAAGACCATTTAAAGGCTTTTGCAGGTGGTTTGAGTTAATTAGCTGATTAGAGTGTGGCACCAGGGGCCATCAATTTTGAACCTTTTCACAATATTCTAATTTTCTGATATGATGAATTTGAGATTTTCATTTGTTGTCATTTGTAATCATCAAAATTAAACAAAATAAACATCTGAAATATATGAGTTTGTATGTAATGTATGAATATAATATACAAGTTTCACTTTTTAAATGGAATTACTGAAATCAATCTACTTTTTCATGATATTCTAATTTTATGACCAGCACCTGTAAAAGAATCTTATTGACCAATGATTTTTTTAAACCTAAATAGTAGTTCAAGAGATTTAATTGGTTTGAAAAAAAAAATAACTCATATTAAACAGTAAAGGATCCAGCCAGATGTCGGTACTGCTATCGATTTTCCATCAGTCCTACTCCCTTAGCTGTCGTGTTATGTATACAGCTATGAGTACAATGAATGTTAATAGTGTTTAAATCTGGAGAGACACACAAGAAGAAAAGCTGCAATCAGAAAATTCAATTCAATTCTATTTATTTACACAGCACCAACCCACAACACCTGCCACCCCAGGTTACTCCACAGAGAAATTGTTGTAGTTCTCTTTTATATTTACATGTTAAATTATCCTTAAGCTCAGTTCTGTGTGTTTGTGCCGCAATGTGCCACTGTTCTGTGAAAGAGGTACACATCCCGTTACTTGTTCATATAGTTTTTGTGATATCTAACTAATCTTACCTATTTAAATATAAATAGAAGTGATCCATTAAGGATTACAGTCAATAAACCCAGTATGTTCTGTAAAATGATGAACAATAGCAGAGGTTTTTATGCCTGTTTTCAGTTGGTATGTTGACTTTTCATTCCAGGAGCTAAGTCTTTATTACTGTGGACAATGCTCCCTTCAATGTATTTCGTTTTCCTACAAAAGAAATTGGCTAGCTCCAACCTAAAAGTGCAATAATATTAAGAAAAACATTATGGAAGCTAAAACCTAAAGCAACATTGATTCATGCTCTGTATATGATCATGATCTGTACATTTAAACAATTTTAAATAAGCCAGTGAACACTCCCAGATCCATAAAATGTTGGTCTTTTACAGCATTGACTGTTGGTGAAACGAATAGAGTACAGATAAAGCTGTCCCAGGCATGGCGTCAAACTTCACACAAACCTTAAGTCTACTTCATTTAATAAATGGGGAAAATACTCTGAATCAATTTGCAGTGAGAATAGCATTACTGGACATTTATCAGTTTTAAAGGAAAAGTCTGGTCATATTCACAACTCAAACTTCTGAAAGTACTTTAAATATGAAATTATTACTTACTATTCAATAAATGATAAGTGTTTTTAATTAAGAGTAATTTCATTTGAATGTTCTTTACCCGAGACATCCATGTTAGTCAAACACTAATGCCACCGACCGGTTTCTGACTTCACGGTACAGTATCGGCTGTTGTCCCAGTGCTGTATCTGGTGTTTGTCACAACGCCCCATTATACAAATCATCTTGAAAACATTCTTTTTTGAACTGTTGGCTACATATTAATTCTTTCTCTGGCTGGAAGTTCGATGGCATATCCTCCCTCTTCAAGTTGGAAATCCAACGACCAGCACCGCAGTAATTTCAATGGTGAAATCCTCTCAAAATCTTAAATCATTTTTGATGATATCAGGTGTGTCTATTATTCCCACAGATTTTGCTTGTAAAGCGGGGAGAATGGCGCTAGGCTTACCACACCGTGACGTCACTGCCAGAACATGTCAGGAGTGAGGTGTTACTATATTTGGGCAAAAATGGCCACTCCCAGAAAATCATAAGTTTTATTTTTTTACTGATTACCCTAAACTCATTAAAGGCACACTATGCAACATTTTTCAGTTAAGTAATGTGTTCCATATCGTTTTGGATGATTAAATGAGTAATTTCAGGTTGGACAAAGGTATTCTCGGCCGCCCTGGTGGTCTGTGGGGGAAATACCGCACTTGCAATTGCAGGAGCACCGACCCGCACCCATAGGCTCAGAAGTCTCGCGAGAGTCGGTCTTGCTTTACGGCGAGAACTGCTACACCCCCCAGTTAAAAGCATTCTCGTTGCTAGCACAGTGGCGATCTTTGTGCAGTTATGCTACGTTCACGCAGCAAAAGCAGCAAAATCGCGTCTGCTGCTTCATTTTTGCTGCTTGTACCAGTTAGTTCTGACACGCGGCTGAAGCAGCTTTGCTGCTCTGGCTGCGCGGTGCAAAAGTGGGTCTGACGCGCGTTGGGCGGAGCTTCACTATCCTTTCTCTGCCTTGCAGCTATATTTGCTGTGATCAGTGGGAATAAAGTAGTTTTAATATGTGTTTAAGTGAGAAAATACACCTGAAAACGTAATCAGTGCCGTCAGTTCATTCAGATTATTATCCTGCCTTCAATATTTTTTCCGTCGGAGCCGCTCAGACCCCCACATACCAGCGGTGCGCCGACAGGAGGAATCCCTTCATCAGCAGCCTCTGGCCGGGTCGCCTCCTCGCGGTTCACCGCGGCAGCTGGTAGGTGTTTTTCATCTAAATAATCCAAACTGCATATTCTGCCGGCAGATTTCTGCATTTTAAGTTAATTTAGGCGTCAATAAACTGTTTAAGAGGAGTGATCATAGCCTCTGATCATCAGCGCTGTGTCTCTCTCCCTGCGTCAGATGATTAAACGCGCCCGACACACTGCTTCAGCTGCTCAGACGCGCTGCGCCTGCTGCTCAATACGCGCCGCGGGACCTTTTGCTGCGCCTTGACGCGCGTCAACCATTGACTTTGCATGTAAACTCGCTGCTTCTGTCGCGCCAGCTGCGTCCAGTGTGAACGCAGCATTAGTCATTCGTTGCGTTCGCCTGTCTGCTAAGCTCAAAACAACCGCGCCTGGCTTGACGGAGAAACCAGGAGAACAGCTGTGCATATTTACGACAGTGCACTTTTACTTTCACCCTCTGGGGGGAGCCTCGCTGGAAATTCAACACCGGTTGCATAGTGTACATTTAAATTGCCGCAAACATATCAGTTCTAGGTATAAATAATGATCCATTGATTATTTCTTGCTGACCAAACTTTTAATTTAATATTGGTAAAGGTTTTGGGGTTTTTTCAACTGCAATGTAAAGAAATATAAAATGGTTAACATTCTGAACAAATGTAAGTAAAAAATTCTTAATAATCCCAGCATATTAAGTTATGATATTTTTTCATTCAGACGCCAACATTGTTGTTTTGATAGGAAATCATCCAAAGGGTAATGAAGCCTTGGAAAGGGGGAATCAGTCTAGAATAGTAAACATTTGAGTTTGATTTCCTCTATATTTTAATACAGAAAAAGGATTGACAGGAATTATGTATACCTTTCTGAATAATCTGCTGGAAAGTTTGTCTACAGATTTATGTCAACTTCCACCTGTATTTTCAAGGATTTATTTTTAGGGATGAGCTCAAAGTCTTCGAGGATGAAAACAACTTTTTCTCCAATACCAAAATGTAGCTTAGTTATTTTTTTATTTTATTTTATTATTATTATTTTTTTATTTATTTTTTTTTTACAGATTTCTCAAACTGAAGCCAGAATTGTGACAAAACAACTAAAACATTAATAATGACTTTGTCACTGAAACTATAAGATTACTTTAAACCTGAATCTATCAGTGGAATAAATAAATCTGTTCTTAGTTTAAATTTTAAAATGTTAAGTTAATTACATTTTTTTTTCAATTAATAAGGATTATCATATCAAAAAGCAAACTACACATAATTTTGTCTCCTACGTTATGGGTGGCAGCTGTTATAAAACTGGAGTTAATAAGCCAGAGATGACTGGTTCCCTCTCAGACTTGGCCTGAAACTTTACGCTGCCTCCTGTTTTGTCTGGAACTAAAAGGTGTGAGCAAGGTTGTGAACTCACCTCGGAGGGCAGGGAGTAGAGAGCGATCTTTCCTCTCATCACATTTGTTGCATTCGCTGAAGTACAGCAGCAAGAACACGTCAACCAGCACCCACACTAAGGAGGTGGTCAACACCACCTTGCAGTAAACAAACCGACGCATCACCTCTGGGAAGTCAGTCAGTCAGCCAGACAAGAGGGATGGAGGCGAGGACCTTGGATGTCTCAGACAGCTGGAGACGTGTTTGATCACCGGAGGTGGGGGAAAGCATGGAGGGATGAGACGGAGCAGGTATGGCCAGGAGACATCATCCTACAGGATGAGGAAAAGAACAAATTATATCTGACAGTTTTTTGTTTTTGTTTTTTTTACTTAAAAATATGTTAAAGTGATAAACAACAGCTAAAAAACAGGAACAAATATTGAAAAAAAGAAATTAATCTTAAAGATATTTTATGCATTTTTATCCAACACCCTAGAGTCAATATTTTATAGAATCATGTTTTGTTGCAACAGCTTCACACAAACAAATGCAGTATAGTTTAAAGACCACCGGTAATTTGTATTTTAGTTTATAATTGTTTATGGACCAGAAATACTTTGGTGAATGTTGTTCTGTGCATGTGTGGTTCTTGTGTGCATGTGTGAATCGTTCTGTGCATCTTTGGATCTTGTCTTTTGTGTGTGTGTGGATTTTTTTGTGCTTGTGTGAATCTTTCTGTGCATGTGTGGATCATTTCCTGTGCATGTATTTGGGAAAAATGGGACCGATCATAGTGCAGCAGCATTCTTCAAGATGTACAGCAGTATTTGTTGTCCCACTGTAAGATAACAGACTCTCCCACTTGATTTTGCATCTCTGCAGTTTGTCTAGTTTCCTCCTGGGTGCTTGTCTGATAAGTGCTATCCTAGCCAAACAGTTTAGTTTATAGCTATAACTTGAGAAGATGATGGGTGAAAACAGATCTCTGTTGAAAGATGCTGTTTTTGTTTATCGTAACCCTGCTTTAAACTTCCCTACAGCTTATCTTTTGACCCAACTGCTACAGTATGCTCCTTGGTTTTCATTATGCTGTTTCTTCTATAATGTTCTAGAAGTGACCTTAAACGCCTTCAAAGAACAGCTGTATTCACACTGTGACTAAATTGGGGGAGTCTTAAAAATAATCAAATGACCTCTAAAGGCATTTAGTTAAACTGGATTTTATTCAGGTGTATCAAATGTAATGGCATTGAATACAAATCCAAACCCAACTTTTTGGTTTTGAGCCTTGAAAAATAATTTTCTTTTCATTTCAGATATGTGCTACTTTGTTTTGTTCAGTAACATAGAATTCAAATACAAAAACAGTCACCACTCTGATTAAGTCTCAGGGTTTGTGACACAGCTCAAATAATAAATTATGGGTCTATGCAATTCATGTCCATACAATTCATGTTGTGTGCAATATTCATTTGTATAGGGGTGTGGTTCTTTGTTGTTTTGGGGTGGAGGGAATCATTATCTTACCTCTGGTATAGAGCAAAGCCCTAAGGAGTGCAGCTTGGAGACAACTAATTTTCCTACAAGGGCAATGATGTGTATTCTATTTTATTCAAATACATATACAGAGTAGCAATTATCCATGTTATTTTTTTATTTGTTTCTTTATATTTTCATATATTCCTAAAAACCTGATTTTGTTTTCCTTCTGTAGGTCAAACCCAGCTCCCCATTAGTTTCTGTGCAAAGCTAATGTCACAATTAAGAGGGCAGAACACTGCTCACCTCAGTTTGTTTGGCAGAGACAAGCCTGTATAATTAGAGAACAAGGCAGATAACTGTGCCGAATGCCAAAACAGGTGGATGGAGCATGTTCAGTAATGTGGGGGGATCACAGCTTTTGGCAAAAGCAGAACAATGATGTCCAATCAGGCCAGAAAAATAGGGAGAATTTTTGTCCAAGTCCAAATGGCAGATGAGTCTCTGAAATACCAATGTTAAGCTTTTCAAATGCAAAACCATTTAGTCATGGAAAACAGCTATAAACTTTGTGTCGCTTTAGATAAATATATGACTTCTCAATGATGATTGTAAATCCCTCCTGGAGATGTATTAACTGTTGTTCACCAAAAACAGCCCAAGAATCATGCCATTTTTAAGCATTTTTTTTTAGCATAGCTGCTAAACCCAGACTAACAATAAAATTTTATAGTAAAATTTGGAAATATTGCATTCAGTGAACAAAAACCAAGCTTTTATTTTAAAAAGGAGAGCAGAAACAGAAATGTAATACATTTTCTTAGCAACCCAGAACCCTTTTGAATTTAAGTGATGAGTTATTTATTCCTCTCTGCTGTTTTGAAAGGATGGGATTGGATTATGTTTGTTTCTTCCTAAAAGTCTTCCTCTAGTTCATCAGAAGTGCTGGAACAACCATGAGAAGCTTTCATATCAAAAGCAGTTTGTGTAGGTTAGAAATCCTCTAGTAAAGAACCCGGGCCTCCCATTATTTTCTGATGAAAAATAACATAACTTTCCTTCAAACAGGATTTCCACTTGGTGAAAATTATAGAGTATTGTTGAAGCATAAATAGCACAGAAATATAAGAACTAAAAAAAATCCTCTTTCCCCCATCAAACGTCATGTACACATAATAATGTTTTTACAATGATTAAAATCATATAGAGCCAAACAGGCTTTTAGCTAGGAATATTTCATAGGGTGTACACCTTGGTGTATCACATCTTTAGGCTTTGTGAGGCGGGTATCCTACCCTGGAACATTTTGAAATATAGACTCTCTGAAACGCTATTGCAGTTTAAGGTGGAATGCAGCTAACTTTTTGTCTTTGCTATAACACTGCTTTTCTCCTGATTATGGGAACTGTGTGTGCTTGACGAGAGGTGGAAATTTCATGAGGAAGACATGATAACTTTTAGGTACAATGATATGTTTCATAGGTTAATTCAAATAATCAGAAAGTATAATGCTATGTTGACATCGTGATTTGAGCAGCAAAAAAAGTTTTGGTGCTTGTACACATTAAGGTCAGGTCCACTAAAGTATGTCCAGATGTGTCTCTGATGCTTCTGCTGCTCCTGTGTTCAACGGCAGAGAGCTGCTTTGCTATAATTGCTGTGATCAACGGGTAAAAAGTAGTTTTCATATATTTTTGTGCGAGAAAGTCCAACTAAAGCATCATCTGTGCAGTCAGTTCATCAAGATTATGATCCTGCCTTAAAATATTATTTTCACTGGGAATCCCCAGCAGCAGCTGCCTCAGGTCGTGTCGCCTCTTGGGGGTATTTCCCTTGCTGTTTGTCGCAGCTGGAAGTAGATGTTAGCATTTTTCAGGTAAGTGGTACAAACTGCAGCCATCAGAATAATAAAAGCCAGCATATTTTGTCGGCAGGTTTCAACGTTTTAAAGGAAAAGTCCGGTCAGCAAGGAATGATCAATGGATCATTGTTTATACCTAAAACTAATACGTTTGTGGTGATTTAATCAATTTAGCGTTAATCAGGAAAAAATATATAAATAATAATTTTCGTCCAATCACTGAGTCCCGCACCAGCCATCTTTGCCCATATATAGTAACATCTCACTCCTGACATCTTCCGGCAGTGACGTCACGGTGTGGTAAACCTAGCGCCATTCTCCCCGCTTCACAAAAAAAAATCAATGGGAGCTACTAGACACTTTTGTAATCAACATCAATTATTTAAGATTTCAAGAGGACTTCAACATTGAAATTTACCAGAGCTAAAGTTAAAATGACAATTCCCACATGCATGGCAGTTCGATGTTGTAATCAGAGATGGCAAAAGTACTCACTTTCCGTACTTGAGTAAAAGTACAGATACTTGTGTTAAAAAATACTCTGGTAAAAGTGGAAGTACTGATTAAACTTCTTTACTCAAGTAAAAGTAACAAAGTACAGGCTTGTAAATTTACTTAAAGTATAAAAGTAAAAGTAGAAACCACTTTTTTCATGCCGTTGCCTTCATTTTAAATGGATGTCTGCCAATAGGACTAGATCTCCGTTGTGTTCATTTTCAATCATCTTGTCGTCCATACTACTATGCTAACGCCTCCGCCACCAAGCTGCAATAATTTGCCACGAATGAATACCGCCGAATCTGTCGATTCATCTTGTAGTGGTGCGTCAAATGCAACGTAGATTCCCATCCAATTAGATTGAATTTGGTATTGATGAAGTGAAAAATAATAACGGTAACTCCATTGAAATGATTCAAAACTAAAGTAACGAGCCAATTTTTTAAAATGTAAGGAGTAGAAAGTACAGATATTTGTGTAAAAATGTAAGGAGTAGAAGTAAAAAGTCGCCATAAAAATAAGTAGTAAAGTAAAGTAAAAATATCAGAAAAATCTACTTGAGTACGGTAACAAAGTATTTGTACTTCGTTACTTCCCATCTCTGGTTGTAATACATCAGGTAAAAGTGAAACAAATTTGTTATTTCACCTTTCCCATTCATCATCCTCCAAGGACGGGTTCATCGTTGGATTGCCAACTTAAAGAGGGAAGATTTGCCATCGAACCTCTGGCCAGAGAACAAACACGTAATATGTAACCAGCATTTGGAAGAAGAATCTTTTCAAGATGACTTGTATAATGGCACGTTGACAAACACCAGATACAGCACTGGGACTTGATCAACAGCCAATACCGCTCCATGACGTCACAAACCATGGATGTCTCTGGTAAAGAACATTCAAATGAAATTACTCTTAATTAAAAGCACTTATCATTTATTGAACAGTATGTACTAATTGCATATTTAAAGTACTTTCAGAAGTTTGACTACTGAATACTGTACCACCGGACTTTTCCTTTAAGTTAAGTTGCTTCAGCTGTGCCATTCCTCTTTCTGCCAGCATCAGATCAACTTCTCTGATTGGTTGATGTGGCATGTTAAGCAGCAAAAGTAAAATTTTTCCAACTCCAGCAGCTGCTGCTGGGAAAATTTTTTACATCTGAGCAAAGTTTCCTTGGAACCACAGGGCCTACAATTTCTGATTTAAAAAAAAAAAAAAGGCCGTACAATGGACGGCCATACACATTTCTAGCTAAAGGCCTGGAGCCAAAGAGACTCTTATTAAAAGGCCAGTTAATGGAGAAAAGGATCTCAATAACTAAATAACATAACTGAGCCAAAAGACAAGCAAATTTGTAAGGTGGAAGAATGAGATGAAACAAGCTGACCTATGTGTTACAAATCTTTAAAATATGACATTATCAAAGTACCCTGTTATCCAATAGCTTTTATGCTATTCTTTTTTGGTCTGAATCCTAACCATGTCATATCGTAACTTCTTAATATGTGGGTACCTTTCAGAACTATCAGATTTATCTTTTCTGAAAAGCTGCTTTCAGGGGACCCAACAGATTTCCTTGCAGATATAAATTGATGTTGATTGTTTTAATGCCTGAATCCTGAATAATAAAAGCTTTCTTCAGTTTCAGGAATCTAGCAGAGCTTTGTATATAATGAGTCAGATCTTGGTGGTATATTAAAAGGTTAATAATTTTATGACCATCAGAAAATAAAAATCTAAAGAAGAGTTTAAGCCCAGAGCATGATGTTGCCAACTCCATGTTTTTCTGCAGCTTATGTGTTTTACACTGTTGGTGTGGTGCTAAACTAGAGATTTTTGTTCTGTCCTGCCTTTTTCTCTCCTTTGAAAAATAAAATATATAGACCTACCAATTTTGCAGCTTTCTGACATTTTCTTTAAGTGTTGCCAACAACAGAAATGCTTTTACATTTTTCAAAAACGTTCATGCAAGACATTTGTTCTTTCTTTAAACTACAGTAGAATGCACATGATATACGTTAAACAATTTTAAGGCATGTCTAATTGTTTTTTGTTTAGTTGTTTTTTTTTTTACTCACAAAAAAATTCAATTTTCAGATACACTAATGGTCAAAAAGTATAGAACAAACTGAATAATGTTGCACTACAAAGCGTAAAACAATGTCACCGACTCTGCTGAAAAATCTCCAGGAGATCAAAATAGCTTTGGTTAACCATCTGTGTTTAAACATGAAAACCAAAAAGAATACAAATCAGTGCAAAAACATTGTCTACACATCAAAAGCTGACTAGACCAAAGAACTACTGGAAGACCAGAGCCAATTTTAAATTTGCAGTTGTCCAACTGGGATTGTTTTAGATCAATCCCAATTGGACGGCGACATAAAAGGGGATAAACTGTTTGGCTGTGGTTAAAGGACCCAGCTATTGTCTTGCTGCTCCATATTTAGGACAGTTCACAGTTGGAGCCCTCAACAATGGCTGACTGAGGTGGTCATAAGAAAAAGCAGCAGTGATTCAGGGAGGACGGTCCTATAAAAGTTTAATGGAGCAGAAAAAAAGCTAATCTGGTGTCTATGAGCACCATCCAGACTAGGGCAGGGTAATTAATTCCATTTGCAATATAATCTTCATTTAATAAAACACCATTTTCAAATCGCAGAGGCACTCAATTTTGGTCATATTACATGTAACAAGAGAAAGACAGTAAATTTCTCACTCCAGGCGTTTAGGTAATACACTTAAAGTGAGTCTGCCACCACATAAAAAGGTAGAGAGTTGCAGCTAGCATGCAGATCCATGACTGCAAGTAGAAGTAAGCACTTGTCACAAACAGTAAAGTACATGCAAACAGGGACTCTGGACAAGCCAATTTTTAAACTCTATGAGATGTTTCTGTATAGCACTATTCTTTTATGAGCCAACTCCTCTTTAAAATTCAGCCCAACTGTCTCTTTTTATGCAATATGGACTTCATGAAGCTAATAATGCTCTAGAAAACCTCTGAGGTTTTCACAGAAAAGCTTTATATATAAAGATGTACACTTACAAGTTAAATGACTTATAATAAACGACCATATGCCCTTAATTTATTTTAGGGTTATCAGAGTGAAAGGAACAGATTTCAACAGCACATCACATGTTTCAAAGCCATGCATAATTTTCCATCCATCAATCGCTTATACAACACCAAATAATAATGTTCTTTGCCTGGTTTTGTTAAGGACAGCAACAACAAATCAATAAAAATCGATTAAGTGTTTACATTGAATTTCATCATCAAACTGTTGTGTCGTGCAATTAATGTGTCACACAGCATGACATGGAGCGGTTCACTTTACCTGCAAAGGGTTGTAAGTGCAGGCTGACTGCAGAGCAGGTTGTACAGCATTTTTAAAGGAAATGCAGGGCAGCAGAACTCAAGGACTGGAATTGTAGACCCCTGCACTCAAACATCCTTTTATTTTAAACATTTAAAGATCTCTACAGAATCCGCATAGACGAGAGAACCTACTTCTTATGTGCTTTTTTGTTTCATCAGTCCAAAAGGTTCCATTTCGAAATAAAGAGGTGGAAACCAAACCAAACCAAAACCCTGACCACCCAGGGTGCAGACCAGGAAGCAGAGTTGTAGTTTAACACACATCTCTGCAGCTTCTCTACTGTTACCCACTCTTTACTCCATCCAGACAGTGTCTTGCCCACGACCAAAATCTAATAAATTAGCAAAGATTCCCAAAGGAGTAAATCATGATAATCTAATTAAAATCAAAATAACTCCAATTGGGGAAAAAGTTAAAACAATTAAATGCGGTCTGTTTAACATAAGATCGCTTTCCTCTAAAAGTCTACTAGTTAATGACTTGATTTGTGATAATCACATTGACTTGTTTTGCCTTACAGAAACCTGGCTGCAGCAAGAGGATTATGTGAGCATAAATGAGGCAACTCCTTCAAGCTATTTAAATTTTCACATCCCCAGAAGTTCTGGGCGAGGAGGAGGAGTAGCAACAATCTTCCAGTCTGACTTACTGATTACTCCCAAAACAATTAATACCTACAACTCTTTTGAACATTTAACCCTTAATTTCCCTGATCCAAATTTCAAGGCAAGAAAACCTCTTCTTTTTGTAACTTTGTATCGTCCACCAGGTCCTTACTCTGAATTTTTAGATGAGTTTTCAGAGTTCCTTTCTGATTTGGTATTAAATACTGACAGGGTCATCATAGTGGGAGATTTTAACATCCATGCTGACATTGAAGGCGATAGTTTAAGAGCAGCCTTTAATGCTATCTTAGACACTATTGGCTTTGTTCAAAATGTGAATAGTCCCACGCATTCTCATCTTCATACTTTGGATCTTGTGCTGACATACGGCATAGAATGTGAAGAAATAACAGTATTTCCTCACAACCCTGTCCTCTCTGACCACTTTCTAATAACCTTCAGGATTACTTTAACAGAGTTCTCCTCCCCCAAAAGAAGGTTCAATTTTAGTAGATCTTTATCAGATAGTGCAGTTATAAATTTTAAAGAATCTGCTTCACTTTCTCTCTGCTCTGTGTCACTGAGCAGTGCTGCAGAGTGCAAAAGCTTAGCTTATTCCCCTTCACAGGTTGATGATTTTGTTGATGGGGTTGCTAGTTCTCTGCGTATTGCCTTAGACAACGCAGCTCCTTTGAAAATGAAAACCGTTAAAAATAGAAAGCTTGCTCCTTGGTTTAATGCAGAGCTGCGTACTTTGAAGCAAAATGCTAGGAAACTGGAGAGAAAATATCGCTCCACAGGCCTGCGAGAGTCCTTCCTAGTCTGGAAAAATGGTTTACTGCTGTATAAGAGGACCCTTTGTAAAGCAAGAGCAGCATACTTCTCCTCATTAATAGAGGAGAATAAGAATAATCCTAGATTTCTTTTTAATACAGTTGCCAAACTCACCCAGAGCCATAGCTCTGTTGAACCGTCCATTCCACCTGCTCTTAGCAGCAATGACTTTATGGGATTCTTTATAAATAAGATTGATCTTATTAAAAATAAGATCATAAGCACTCCTCTATCCGCGATTGTACCTGAGGTAGTCATGGAATCTGAACCGGGTTTAGACTGCTTTGATCCAGTTGAACTCTCTGAATTAGCAAAATTATTGTCTTCATCTAAGCCTTCAACTTGTATGTTAGATCCAGTTCCAACCAGGTTATTTAAGGAGGTATTCCCTTTGATCTCCTCCTCCATTTTAGATGTGATTAATCTATCTCTGTTACAGGGATATGTACCTAAAGCTTTTAAGATTGCTGTAATTAAACCTCTGCTTAAGAAACCGTCTCTTGACCCAGATGACTTGGTCAATTATAGACCTATATCCAATCTTCCTTTCTTATCCAAAATTCTTGAGAAAGTAGTTGCCAAACAAGTTTGCGATCACTTCCACCATAATGAACTTTTTGAAGAGTTTCAGTCTGGCTTTAGAGCTCATCATAGCACTGAAACAGCTCTGGTGAAAGTCACTAATGATATTCTCATGGCCTCAGATAATGGACTTGTATCTGTGCTCGTCCTGTTGGATCTTAGTGCTGCATTTGATACAGTTGACCATAATATTCTTTTAGAAAGACTTGAATATTTTGTTGGAATTAAAGGAACAGCACTAGACTGGTTTAAATCTTATCTATCTGATCGAATTCAGTTTGTTCATGTTAATGATAGATCTTCAACACGCTCAAAGGTTACCTGTGGAGTACCACAGGGATCCGTGCTAGGACCAATTCTCTTTACTTTATACATGCTCCCAATTGGTAGAATTATTAGACAGCATGGGATTAATTTCCACTGTTATGCTGATGATACCCAGCTATATCTGTCTATAAATCCAGATGAAGCTAACCCATTACATAGATTACAGGCATGTCTTGAAGACATAAAAACCTGGATGACTCTTAACTTTCTGCTTCTGAATGCAGACAAAACAGAAGTTATAGTCTTTGGACCAGAGTCTCTGAAAAAGAAACTGATTAGCCAGTCACTTCATTTGGATGGGATTAAACTGATTTCAGATAATAAAGTAAAAAATCTTGGTGTTATTTTTGATCAGGACCTGTCATTTAAATCCCATATCAAAGAGGTTTCTAGAATTTCCTTCTTTCATCTGAGGAACATTGCAAAAATTAGAAATATCCTGTCCAGGGGTGATGCTGAGAAACTAGTCCATGCATTTGTTACTTCAAGGCTGGACTATTGTAATTCTTTACTATCAGGAAGTCCACAAACTGTAGTTAAAAGCCTTCAGCTGATCCAAAATGCTGCAGCCAGAGTTCTAATGAAAATAAAAAAGAGAGATCATATCTCTCCTATCCTGGCTTCTCTTCATTGGCTTCCTGTTAAATCAAGAATAGAATTTAAAATCCTCCTTCTCACATATAAAGCCTTAAATGGCCAAGCTCCATCTTATATCAGAGATCTGATTGTTCCTTATGTTCCTAACAGAGCACTTCGCTCTCAATCTGCAGGTTTACTAGTGGTTCCTAGAATTTCTAAAAGTAGAATGGGAGGCAGATCTTTTAGTTATCAGGCTCCTCTCCTGTGGAACCAACTACCAGTTTTAGTCCGTGAGGCAGACACCCTGTCTACTTTTAAGGCTAGGCTTAAAACTTTCATTTTTGATAAAGCTTATAGTTAGAGTGGCTCAGGTTATCCTGAGCTATCTCTATAGTTATGCTGCTATAGGCTTAGACTGCTGGAGGACATAGGGACCCCCTTTTCATCATTCTGCTTCATTCTATCTCTATTCTCCCACTCTGCAGAATCTGTTAGTTCAATCTCTAACGTTCTGCTCTCTCTGCTTTTCCTCAGAGTAGCTTTGCCTCGTCTGTTCCTGTTTGGCTGTGACGTCATCCTGGAAAAAAAACATCAGCTGTGCTGCTTCTATCAACACCCTTGTTAATAGATGTTGGAGATCGGCCTGTTTTCCAGTGTGGTCCTGTTTCTCTGACCGTGACTGAGTGGATGTGCTCTCTTCGTCCTCTGGCATGGGAGCTGCCTTGGAGCTCGTCTGCCTGGCTGTGTGTTTCCTGGACGGGGCCGCCTTTTACAGCTGCTTTTTGTATCTCTGCTTCTGTCTCCTTGAACCCCAGTCGGCCTCAGCAGATGGCCGCTCACACTGAGCCTGGTTCTGCTGGAGGTTTCTTCCTGTTAAAAGGGAGTTTTTCCTCTCCACTGTCGCTACAAGCATGCTTAGTGTGGGGGATTGTATTTGAGTCAATGAGTCAATGCAATCAACTGGTTTTCCTTAGATAGAAAACTTTGTATCAATTTGACTGTATGATCTGGTTGAACTGTAAAGTGCCTTGAGATGACATGTGTTGTGAATTTGGCGCTATATAAATAAACTGAATTGAATTGAATTGAAATAAAAAAATTATCTGAATAAAAACTATCTACAGATTAATCAACCGTTAAAATCATTGTTAATTGCAGCCTTGACATTACGTTTTGAACAATACCATTTAGCTTTAAAAAATAAAATAAAATCAACCAAGTATACTTCAAGTATACAGTAATTACCTTGCTTTCAATTTCAATACTGTCTATTGCTTGCAATTTCTATAGGAAATTTAAAGCTAATTTCCATATGCTTCTCTTGCAGCATGCTAATGACTTGCAGCATGCAGCAGTAACACAAACATATATTGTCCTCTGAGCTCCCGGTCTACATGCTCATCAGAGAAACTGGCGCTGTTGCCCCTCAGCAATCTCCAACCTCTTTCAAAAACTAGTCCAGCAGAGTGAATGCATTGCTCACAGGGCAGTGGATGATTTTAGAGATCAAAACACACCTCAGGAAATCTGCAGAAAAACACCTCTGCATGCATATAACCTCCACTCACACTGCAAACAGATCAATGCCATTGGTCAAATTATACCTGATAAAACCACACATCACTTACTTTACCCTGGATAAATAGCAAGAAAAATATACACCAGGAGGCTCATCCAAAGATATGCACCTAAATTATTCCGATTATTTGCATGGAAAAATATCTCACCTGAAGAAAAACTTCTTCAACTGTGGAGCCAGGTCTTTCTCTCCTATCAAGTCAAGCAGAAGGCTTTAACTGCCTTCTCAAGTGACAGCTAATTGTGTTGCGGGCAGCACTGTTTGTTGTGACATGTCTGACACTGTTCTCAAAGTTGGATTACACATTTGTCACTTATTCAACAGGAGTGACTCCACACACTGCATGATACAGAGAAAGGCTGCTCAGTAAATTGGATTCCACTGTGAAATAATGTTATGAAAATGAAACCATGACAGCAAATTGGAAAAATAACACAGATGAGGAAGAAAATAGCATGTGAATGCATCAATTTTATCATTTCAAAGCTGGCTTTTAGCCAGCTATGCGTACAGCTAGTACATTGTACAGCGTATACTAAAAAAATTGTACGCCCCGTTTTTCCCCTGAAAACTTTGCTCAAGTGTTAAAATTTTCACAAGCAGGAGATGCCGGAGCTGGAAAAATTTTACTTTTCTTGCACTAAGGGCCACATCAACCAATCAGAGAAGCTGGCAGAGAGACGGACACAGCACTGCTAATACAGATCACTATGACCACTCACCTGAAACAGTTTATTAATGCCTAAACTAACTTAAAATGTTAAAAATCTGCTGGAAAATCTTTTAGCTTTTGTTATTAGTATTTTAGAGAGACTACATTTCAAAATTTTCCATGGGAAAATACCCCGGACCCCCCTACACCAGATGATGTGATACACCAAGGTGTATACCCTAGGAAATGTTCCTAGCTAAAAGCATACTTCAAACCACAGCTTTTTGTTGCTGTCCTGAGTCAAAATATAGCAACGGTAAGATTAACATGAGTTCAGAATAGGGGTGTAAATCACATCCATCATGGCGATTCGATTCAGTATCGATTTCCTGACCCAACGATTCGATTATTTTCGATACTCAAGAATACACCACGATTCGATTCGATTCGATTAATCGGTTAATTTTTTTTTTTATTATTATCATTTTTTTTACACCTTACAGGCTAAACAAAGTTTCAAGTTTGAAATAAATCAATGAAAGCTGTAATATCATTATGCATTTTCTTTAGAAACAACAGCAAATAACAGAAGTAGAAAAGTTGCATCAAAAAATACTGCAAAAATACTGCACAATATCAGTGTAATGAGTTCAATGCAATACCTCGGCTCCAGAGAAACTGTCCAACATATTTTTTTAGAATGTAATAAATATACTCAGGAAAGAGAGATATTGTGTAGAGAGTTAGACAGGAATAAAAATAAACTAGATATAAGGGAATTGTTTCAAAGGTCATCTGGGGATGTAGTTTTTGGTAGTATTTTTAATTTTCTAAGAAGAAGGGAGAATATAATAGTTTGTCTGGTCCATACTCCATTCTGGAAGGTGGCGGTAATGCACCTATAAATTGTTTGCCAACCGCCATTAAAAAAAAGAAGAAGAAGAAGGCTCCAGAGTGTTGACGTCACCGCCCCCTTGAGAGACGCTCCGCTGCACCTCTCCCAGATTGTAGCTGACCGCAAACAGTGCAGCAGACAGGAGGCCGGCTTGTTTTGTTTTTGTGACCGAAATTGCTGAAAACAACTCGTGAAGTTTGACCCGCTAGAAGAGCGAGGTGCGCGAGACCGCTGGGAGCCTTTTTCCAGCTGAATCTCCGCTCTTTTTGCCCCATTGTCCCTCCGTCGTCGGACTAAACTCGCCCCCACTTCCTCATCGCCTCGGCCATATCTAGACCCACAGCGTGTAGCCCAGACCACGCTTCAATACTGAGCATAATTTAAAAATGTCTGTGTGAAGCTTGCTGCAACAAACTGCTGTAAGAGTATAACCAGGAAGCGCGGTAGGAGGGCAAAATAGGTTTAGCGGCACCGCAGCACGGGAGGGAGAATTGCGCCCAGGAGCAAATGGATAAAAATAGACCGGAGGAAAAAAAAAAACATGAATCGATTATCTTGCGGACGTGTCGATGCATCGGATCGTCGGCTTCTGGATCGATGCATCGATACAAAACGATTATTATTTACACCCCTAGTTCAGAATTAAAAAAAACTAGAATATGTTACAATATTTTAATAGTTTTGTTATTAATTTATGAGCATAGCCTTGTGTCTTATATAGATAGCTTTACATCTAAAGTTAGAGTTCTCAATCTTTTATTTGTTCTGGTTTCAATATTTACTGCTGATTAAGACCTTAAATTCAAATCCTAAAGTGTTTTATATAATACAAGATACAATATTAAATACAAACAAGTTCTAAGCTATTGAGTGGAAGGAAAAGTGTGAAGTTAGTAAATTAAAAACCATTATTCATAGATGATGGACTACAAATATCACATTCCTTGTGTCAAGCAATAACTAAATGTAAAACCCATCAGCAGTGTCTTTAAAGCTGAAGTCTGTACGTTTTTAAAAATCACTTTTTTGTCATATTGGCTAAAACTGTCCCTATGCCCAGACAGCAGTACATGTGATATGTAACCTGTGAAAAAAACTGCTTCAATTGGTCTCGCCTACTGCCTGTATTGCAATCTGGAAAGAATATTTCGGGACGAGACAAAACAACCAATCACAGCCAGAGGAGCGTCTGATGGAGTGTCAATCACAGCTCACACACGCTGAATCCCGCCCCCACCCTCTCACCGCTGAACCTGCCGCTGCCGCCAGGCTGCCACAGTCAGGAGGACGTGCGTAGAAGTCATGGCGGAGCGACAGCCACCAGCAAAAGAGAAACTGCCTTTACTGCCCCTGCCGACAACTGCTTACACGGCAAAGACTTCAAAAAAGAAGATGTCATGGAAGAGCTGCCGCGTACGCTGCTTGGACGCTTCTGGTAGCATGCGGTAGCCGCGCAGATGCTGTGAGAGGGGTGGAGCTTGGAGGTGGGGCATGAGTGAAGCAGAGAGGGTGGGGGAGTGGCGTGAAACCTGTTTTTCTTCAAATTTTCAGTCGAAGTCTGCTCTCTTCTCAATGTAACAGACTGCAGCTTTAAGACTAAAGAGAAAAAGAACTGAAAGGTCAGGCAGCAGTCCAAAAATCCCCTTTTCAGATGAAAGTACAGTTTTGTTTCATTATAAAATCAAAGTGCTGGAGTCTCATAGAGTAGAAAAAAACACATTTCACTCTACTTCAAGTTTAGCGTTGGATCAAGTGTACCTGATGTAACCGGAACAACTCCCCTCTGAAGACACAGACCTCTGACAGAGTTTTTAAAAGACGTAACTTCTAGTTCAACTTCCTATTTTGCCGGTAGTCACCTCGACTGCCAAAGGCTAGATGCTAAAGCGCTTACAGCTGAAGGCTATGTTAAGAAGTGACCAAATCCCTCCAGAGAAGTCTGCGCTCGCTGGACTGAGTCAGACTGCTTTTTCCTGTGATTCAAAAGGAGTTGAACGCAGTGTTTTCATTCTTCCTGCAATTAAAACAGAGTTGAACACAGTGTTTCCTGAATCCTGTTGCAGCAGAGACAGAGAAGAGCTAATCCAGCTCTGCTAACCGGAATCTAACCTCCAAACAACAGGGTCCCCAATCGCTGTTCGCCGAAGGAGCAGTTAGAAGCCGCCAGACTAGTGACTGCCTGCGACGGAGAGACAGAGTTGCGCCAAGGAACTGCTGTTGGAGTCTGCGGCTACAAACTAACCCCGGTAGCAAAGAAGGAGATGTCTCGACTACTATGAGTTATAAAATTAATCTCCTTGCAAAATCGCGTTTTATTATTGCATCGGATTGATCCAAATCTCTTTGAGCTGCTGTTGGATTAACGGACTGGCTGGACTACAGACGGGTCCTGCAGGGAACCGGACTGTGCCGAAGGCCTTCACTCCACCGATCATGCCCACCCCCCCTTTCCATCTGAACCGCTGCTAAATTTAGAGTACACTTTTAATGCATTAAGCCTTAAACTTCAAATATCCATCAGACTTTAAACTGTCTTTTAAACCCCTCTTCCCCTTTTTTTTCTTTATTTTTGCTTCTTTTCAGTGGTGCTATGTGTCTGTTTAGTTATTAGGTATAATACTGTGTGATTGTGGCTAATAAAGGTACCATTATATCTTGTGTTCATTTTACAAAGTGAATTATTTATTACTCAGGCTGGATTCACAATTCTTTCAGTAGAGACACATTTATTTGGTTGCTGGTTAATAACGTTGCTGATAGCTATAGTCAAAATTACTAAATTGGCAAAAGACAACTGAATTTTTAACAGCCGGATTAAGGAGTGCCACCCTCTAGGTAAGAGGCTAAAAACCCTGGTCAGTAAGCAAATTATAGTTATTTAGTTAGTTAACTAGTTAGTTAACTAGTTTACCCTTGACTTCCTAGAACTTCCAGTTCTACTTATTCAATATATTCATAATTTTCTGGTAAACTGTGAAGTTCCCAGTCTGAGATGATTTGGAGAGCCGTGTCATCTGCTGTTTTTTTTTTCTGAATTCAGCAGTCAACAGAAACATATACCATCAAAAATAAGAAAGAAGTGAACACTCCCTTCTGCTGGAAAGCTTTATGGAGATGCTGATTTCATTTTCTAACAGGACTTGTTACCTGCCCATAGAGGTACCAGTAGCTGGTTTATACTGTTCTCCCTGCTGCCCACTGGGAAGAGGCTTTGCAGAATTCGATGCAGGACCAGCAGGTTCTGTACCAGTTTTTTTCCCTGCTGCCGACACTGTTTAACTATTGAAAAACTCAAATCAAGTCTCAAATTGAGACACTGCATCACACTGACAACATCATACTTGCACAACATGGTGAATCTTTGAAAATGGAACTCAACTCAGTATTTCTACTGCATTTCTATGGTGCATTTTGCACCATATGTATTTATTTATTTTTGCACTGCTATGAACCTTCCACAGCAATGTATTTTGCACCATGCCTCTCCTGCACTGTTTACATTCTGATCAATGCTGTACTTTATAAATGGGAATGTTCATTTCACTGCTAAGCTGCTGCTCATTCACTGTCAGAAAGCTGTATCTAATTTTTTTTTTGCATACAAAACTCTGTGTATACAAAATGACAATAAAGTCTATTGACCACAGTGTCCTTTGCACGATTGACCAGCAAACTCAGGCTTATATGGGGTATTTTTAGGAGGATTTGAGACACCAGAGCAATCAATGTAGATGACCCAAAGGCCACTACAGAAGTTACCTGAACTTCTATCAAACCAAGCATAGCAGAATGAATAAACCACAGCTGGATTCTGTTTAATAACTAAAATCTGTTATGTTAGTTAAGCCAAGATTAAAACAATGCATCAGTTTACTCCACTTTAGAATTAGGTGCTCCTTTATGTTTGTCTGGCACATAGTATCCCAATAAAACACCCTTACAATAAAATACAAGTTTGCTATTGGACTATGAAATATTTCTGTTCGATTAACTTTGAGCCCTTCATTATACAATATATTTAATATTACATTTTATGCTTGGCAGTTTGGTGCCATTATTGGCAACAGGGCTGAGGAATATTTACTTTACACAATCCTCTCCAGAACAGAAGGTGATTATGGAGCTGATCTCTGTAAACCCATTAGGCCATGCACTGTAGTACATTTTGACAAACATAACAACGGGTACAGCTTTATAAAACACATACTAAAATGTTATTAAAACAAAAACATACCCTGCACTGTATTTTCTGTGTCACTAAAGATCCTATTAGTTGCTGGGTGTGACATGATGTAGGCTACAGCAAAAAATTAGTATACCACATGGCAAGTGGATAAATAAACAATGATCACATCTCAAAAGAAATACATTGCCACAGTATTTTAATAATGTTTTAAATGCAGGATGTGAATAAGACAGGAAAGGATGAGACTCTGCTTACCTAAAATATGGGAGCAGTGAACCTGTGACCTGCTGCAGCCTCGCTGCCAGGCAACATGTTGAACATGATCAAAGGCGCAACAAATAAACCAGTAACTAATCTAGACTGGGAGCGGACAATGTCTGCAGATAATGCCTAAGCTGCAGTCCATTTTAGACCGGGATAGTCTGCAGACCAGTGAGCCTCAGCCGCTGTCGGTCCAGTCAGACCTCTCCTGGTACCTGTTTGGACTCCTGCATGTCATTTCTGAGCCAATGCAGTTGAGGTAGCCGCAGTCACGCTGTTCGATAGGAAGGATTTTCTTATTCCTTCACTCGGGTGAATATCCACGGACCTATTCTGCGGCTGTTTATAAGCTAAAATGCTCCATAGGATCTAACCTCAGCTCTGCTCACATCGACCTGCATGCGTCCCGGTCCTCTTCTCTGATTGGCTGACAGAAATGCCAATCATGGGGACCTTCTGAAGTGGAGCCTCAGTGGCGTCTGGTGGCTGCCAATTGTACTGTTTTGTTTTTTTTATTTTAATTTTTTTGTTGTTGTTTTTGTTTCTTTAATAACTGTATTCAATTATGAATGACAATAACTAAGGAAAAAATGTTAAAATATAACTTAAGCCAAATATTTAATCGGTGTTTATTTACATCTAAATTAATGAAAAAAAATATTCTATTGATCTTGGGGCTTGATTAACACACATGGGGAAATTTAAACAAACAGAGCTGTTTTTTGGGAAAACAGTCTGATAGTGAGGGGCTTTAAAGATAGAAAACCTTCCAGACATCCAAAGGCAAATATGACCTCATTTACTCTATTCCCTCTTAAAGGACATTTGAGTTCTAACTGATCTTTGGGTAGATCTGAAGAAGTCATTCACTCTCTCTATGACTGTTGCACCTGCAGCGAGAAGCTTTTCCAAACTTGTTTTCCAAACAAGAACTACCTGAGATGTTCCAGGTAGTAGGAGAATGATGCAGCCCGCTTTAAGTGATTTGTATTATCAGCAAAGCTGTCTGTCAAATTTTTATAACTGATTTTTCAAACCAAAAAGCTTAAGAGTTCTGTATTTTTAAAGTGATAGTTGAGTAATGAGAAAAAACAGTGTAACATAAAAATATCATATGTTTTTAGGGAAAATTGTTTGTTTTAAACAGAGCTTTTTCATGTTGTTACATATACTTGGGTAGTTTTAAGGGCCTTCTAATTGAGCTTTAATTGTTTACATTTTCCATCTGGTTTCAGGTAACTTTTATTTCTATTATTTAAAAACATGCTTGGTTTTTTATTGTTTACTTATTTGTAAATTGTAAAGGATTTTTTATTTTATTTAACTTGTTTTGTTCACTTTTTAAGATGTTTTTATCCATTATATTTTATTTATTGTTTTTGTATTACAGGTTTTCAATTCCACATGATACTAATACTGTATATAAAGTGCATAATTAGTTTATTACTTTGTCGACACAAGATGATGTACAAAAATATTAGAATATAAACAGCACAGCAAGAGATCAAGAGATGCAAGCAGAAGGTGTGTGAATAATCTGATTATTACACTGTTAACTGGAGCGGAAATAGAGGGTCCAAATATCAAGTTTTGATTAGGGCCCCATAGACCCCATACTTTGGCTGGTTCTGCCATAGGCGGCAAAATGTTCTGCAACCATTACTATAGGGGAACAGGGAAAATAATATAAAAACACAAAATAGGATTTTAAAAAAGCCAACACATTCTTAGCATTCGAACAAACATGATCCACCAGTCATAAAAATAAATTTTAGTCATCATTACAAAGACAAGTTTCAGTTTCAAACAACAAGGTTCTGTTAGATTTGTGCAACTCTGGTAATAGTTTTTAACAGGGCTGCAGAATTAAGTGTATTTGTAATATTATTGCAATTTAGCAAAACACATTTGACAAATCACAGTGGCACATAATTGCATTCATATTACATTTAACAAGAATAACACACTTAATTTCTCCATCCAGCCCTTTAGTTGGCAGTAATGCTCATCAAGGTAGTGTGGAGGAAAAGACCCACCCTCTTCACTTAAAAAAAAAAAATGCACATGTATAACCCTATAACCATGCCAGAGAGGGAATGTTGTGTGCAAGAACATGCACAAGCCCATTTCTCCTCGTGCACGCTCTGTTTAAAAGTTGTTGTTTGCATTGCTAATACAAGCTCACTTTCCAAAAGATTAGAAAATCGGGACGAGCATGTAGGATGGCCTTACGTAGACATATCATCAGAATGATGGACAATTAGGAGGACCACTTATTTTGATGATCCACCCGGAAAAAGAACATCCTCCACTATACCTTTTAAAGTAGGTTTGCCACCACACAGAAGGGAAGAGTGGCAACTAGCATGCAGATCCATGCATCTTGGTAGAATATACTGTAAGAACTTTTTTAAGGAAAGGGTTAAAGTAAAGTCCTGAAACAATGGACTCTGGAAAAACAAGTGATAAAAAAAAATGAAAACTTGTGCTTAGTGCAAAAAACATTTGATTATTAAATGAAAATAATCGCAATTTGGATTTTGGCAAACTAGTTAAGCCCTAGTTCTAATGTCCAACTGAAAATATTAAATATCTTCTGTGAACCTTTCTAGGAAAAGTCAGAATTTAAGGTTTGGTCTTAGTCTGCCTCTGCTCTTAATTAAATTGGATGGGCTACTGATAACGCATATTGATCGATGCTGCCATCTAGCGGGGAAAAGAGATTGTCTAGCTTTGTTTGGAACACGTTGGCTCAAATTCAAGCAGGTAGTCAAACATTTAGTGAAAAACAATTTCTCAAATTGATTTTCTGTTATTTACAGGCACTACATCTAGGCTATGTTGAATAAGACTCTTATGACATTATTGTGACTGTGGCTATTTAATTAGGTTTAATTAGGTCTCATGCAAATTTAAATTGTTTGAAAATAGACAAACTTTGAAATATTCTTCATTTCTTTCTGTGCTAAGACTATTTATAAAACAAAAAGTCTGATATCATCTTGAGATTTGTTTTTACTACTTTGTTTGAGAACCATAATTGTTTTTGGATTTTTTTTAAATTAAGATGGATGAAAAAGAACAGATTTAAACTAAAGATAGATAAACTCCAAGAGACACATTTTGGAAATAATGTTAATATGTCATAGTCAATACATTTTTTGGTTTTCTGTTTTTATTATTTCTATTTCATTCTTTTTAAGTTTCTGCTTAATGTAAAATCTATCCATCTCTACTGACACGAGCTGAAGGTAATTGATCAGAGTTATTTTGATTTTTTTTACTTTTCTTCATGTAAAATCATCTTTCCTTGTTCCATAATTACATTTCTTTTTGGCAGGTATTATGTAGTATTCTGTACAGCAAAATATTTCAGCTTGATATATAAATTCTGGATGGATTCTAGGACAATTTGCCAAAAGTAGTTTGATGGGCAGATTTTCTGATCTAAGATCCTTAGCAATTATTTTGAGCAAAGCTGTGCAGTATGTTCTGGTTGATTTGTTCTCTTTAGGTAAATCACACTATAGTGAAAGCTGATACAATCAAAGTATAGAAATTCCTTTCTTATAAGTTGTTATAAGTTGCTTTAAAAACCCATGAAAAAAATCATACAGGAATATATTAAACAGCTGTGCTTGAAAGTTAACACACCCTTCCATTAAAAACAGAAACAAATCAGCTGCCAGTGAAATAAACTAAAACTGACAAAAGTAATAATAAATACAAATTAGAAAAGATAAAAAATAATGATATTGATATTTATTTACAAACATATTTATATATCAATGAATAAACAAGCTTGATGGATTTCTTGAAGTCAAATTATGTTGAGCAACACTTAAAATCAGGTGTTTTCTGTAATGTTCAGGAAATGTTCAGGAAGATTCCTGCACATGTTAACAGGTATGCTGGTTCACTGTTCATCAGCAAGGTACTTTAAATTGTTTGGGTTAGTTTTGTTTTAGAAATGTTTTTTTAAATAAAAATTCAATATATCTTTACACAATTATGATTTACTATTTTTTTTTAATTACCATAGTTTTTTTTTCAGATTTGCCTTATTTAAATTACTAGTGTGAATTTATCATCTTTCATGGGACAGTATGTAAACTTTTCTGCACAACTGTAGTTTTGATCAGTTTATGATCATTGCATCCATCAAGTTGTGGGAATCATTTAAGTCAGACTCAAGCTGAAACACATAAATCTGCAACACTTTCTCCTCTAAAACAGCCCAAACACTTGAGGATTTACAATACAATCTGTCAAAAGCTGCTCATCCGATGTAATGTTTACTAATGCTAGCTGATCTGCTTAATCCTCGTGCCTCTTGTGATGTTATTGACTCAAATACACATGAAGTAGAGCTTTTTTACTTCAGTGTACTTTAAAATTGTGAGATCCTGCTGATGCTGCTGATGTTGTTCACAATACAAATCTTGTTTTTCTATTGTCCATATGCCTCTTCAACATCTGCTGCAGACAAATTGTAAACTTATTTCCTACTTTAGTTCTGAAATACCTTCTACCAAAATTACCATTATCTATTATTATTTAAGAGTTTTAATTTTCCAGTTAGCCCATGCCATATTTGATTTTTGTAATTCTGTGCAACAAAAAATTTACATGTAAAAAAAAAAAAAAAAACTAGGTGATTCAATCTGCCTTTTTCTTTTACTGCTTTGAACCCCAAACCTAATGTGCTTACTGAAAGCAACTGCAAAGTAACCCCTATTCTGATAAGAAACATTTAACACTGATAAAAGTGTAAAACTGTTCTAAGATTTTATATTTAAGCGGGAAGATTTTGATGAACACTTCTGGGTAGTTCCATAAGTTTATGGTCCCAAGGATGGGTAAATAGATGAATTCAATCCCAATATATATTTTAAGTGTCACAACTAAAGCAACCTTTGGTAAGGTTTGAACATTAACTTTATATTTTGAACCAAATGAATTAGATACATTATTTGGGTTCTTGCTAGATTTGCCTCCATTCAGACCAAAGCAATATATTTAGAGGCAACTTTTACTTAGTGCAACTAGCAGTGGATTTTGTTATTTACATACTTTTTTATAAAGCGATGTCTCCCATCATCTTTTCCTTTAACATTTAAGTTCAGGTTTGAATAATGGGACTATCTACAATCAAACTAAAATACTATTATAGTAAGTATTTCTTTTTTATCAGTATTTAATTATTTATTGTTACTAAATAGGAACCAACTCGACATTCCCTTCAGAAAGTGGTGTGCTGCTTATAAAGGTGCAATTTATTTGGTTTGATTTTTTTTCCAGAATAAGAAATAACTGATACAACACAGTGGTTTACTTCTGTAAATTAGAGCCTTATAATCTTTCAGATGACATATAAATTACAAAAAATATATCATGTCCACCCCTGCAGTTAATAATATAGCAACCAGACATAAACTGTTTTATTACCAAACTGCCAGAAATTATGATATATGGTATATATGATGGAGGGAGTCTGAAGACCTTCAGCAAAAGTAACATTGTTGGACAATTTCTCACATCCCATAATGTCTCCCATAAGCTGATGCAGAGCAGAAGAGCTCCGTTAGTGGTAGACTGCTGTAACCTTAGTGGTCCAAAGAAGTGTCTTTGTAGATCTTTTCCTCCCAGATTTGTTAGACCTTACAACCATTGTTACTTCCAACAAATTAAATATGTGTTCATATCCGCTTATGGCCCAGTACATTTCTAATAATAATATGCGCTGGAATAAACATTGTGACTGATATGTCCCTAGGACCCATTTCATTTTTTTTTTTTTTACAATTCTGTTTTAACTAGGATTTGGAAATTAAATTGATGAGTTCAATCATATTAAGATAGGATCAATGTTTTCATCTGTTCAATTTTATTTAGGAGATTAAACATCATTAAAACAAAATGTAAATGTTGGGAGCTGGAGAAGTTCCACCCTTCTCCAGCAGAGTCCGCCGTGGATCCTTCTGAGGGAGCCTCCTGCACAGCTGCAGCTCATCAAGATCATCACAGGATCCACTACTTAAGCTGTCTTCAGACCTTGCCTCAACGCCGCAGTGTTGATCCAGTTGGTCAGCGCCTAAGCCTAGATCCTCAGAGAAACTTTGTGATTTTGAATCCAGCCAGGATTCTAACTTTTGTCTCTGTCTTCCAGGAAACCAGTGTCTCCTCTGTGAAGCTCTGGAAGAGCTAACCTGCCGAGCCGACCCTCAGAGCCAAACCTGAAGAATCTTAGAGAACCTCCAAGCAGCTCAGGACTAGAGCTGGAAAACCCAAAAACCAAGGTCTGTTCATTATAGACGTGAGACGCTGAAGCAGCAAGCGGACTCTGCTGATGAACCCCTCTCCAGATCCAACAGTGACTCTCCCAAAGCTAACCTCAAGAACCCTCAAGGTACAATCAGTAATCTTCAGGAAATCAACCCTCTGTTGGCAACGCTAACTGAACTGTCTCTCACGCAGACTCCGGTGAACCAGTGTCCAGGCCCGAACCTGAATAAGTACATTCTTTGTGCTTTTGCAAAATAAACTTGTTAAACTTTCATCCCTGTGTCCGTCAGTGGTGTTCTGCATACTTGGGTCGCTAACAGTGAACCCATCATGACAGAAAACATACTTAAAACAGAATTTATTATTTTTCAGATTTATTTAGGTTCTTTTTATAATTTGATTAAAACTGGTCATTTTCATTTAACATAAGTAAAACATGAATAATTTTTCCCTGCATTATGAATGTACATATACCCTAATATTACAAAGAAAAGTTTATTGTATTTAGCAACTAATTATTTCAGTTACTTTTTTCACATTGTAAAGGATTTTTAATTTTAGATAAAGTAGAATGGACATTCTTCATCAAGCCAAAAATTCAAATTATTAATTAGAACAACATAAAATTTAAATTAAGCTAGATTATCAGGAAATTTCCCTTCATTCAGTGCAGAACCACAAGAACGTAGCTCTGTGGTTCTGCAGCTCTCTAAATAGTTCTTAAATCATAAACTTGCCCTGTTTTTTTTGTTTTTAAACTGTTTTTTTATGGGTTTTTTTTTATGTTTTTCTATGCCCCCATGAATGAACTCTGGCCTCAACCTAGCCCTCCTAGCAAATTTGGTCTAGAAATGCCTTTGCCCACGTGTGCATCTGTATTCTTCCATTTATGTTTCTGCTCTGACGCTTAAATATCTATCTATCCAATCCATATTTACAAAGGTTATTATTTCCAGTATAAAAATATGTTTTACGATCCAAAACATTTTGGTGTGATAAACAGACAAAAACAGAAGAAATCTGTAAGGAATCCACAACTTTTAAGTATGATGATAATCACGTGTAGCCTACAAAGTACAAACGAAAGCTGATTGTAACTGTATTTGATGCAAGGTCAGCAGGGAACCTGTTGATGTTCAGCTACATGATGAGTCACATGCAAACTCCCAGACACAGCAGGCTGCAACATTTCCAAAACACACACACACATACTCGTTCTGCCATTGTAGTAAGGACCATGTGTGGACTCACATTGATTTTCAGTCATTTTCAACCCATAATATGCCCTAACCCTAAAACTAACCCTAAACCTAACCATTACTGATGCATACCTCACCCTAACCCTAACCAATTGACACCTTAGCCCTACACCTAACTTTGCAACAGCTGGTCCTCAATATGTATGGGGGACCCATCCTGCCATAATTAAAATAAATACAAAAATTAATAAATGCTCCAAAAATAAACAAAAAAAAATAGCTGCCGCAGCTCACTGACAGCTTGATCGTAAGTAGCCATGTTTGTTGTGACTGTGGCCAGTGGCTGCTAACCAAACAATAGGGAGAAGTTGACCCTCTAAGACACACCCCTCCTCATTTGCATGATGAGGCAGAAATGCATACAGAAATGTAAATACGACAGACAGAAATACATAGCGTTGAAGAAATAAATAGGGTAAAAAAAAAAATACAAAGAAAGAATAACCCAGACAGAAATATTATAAGATGCACCTAAATAAATACTTAAAGTAATAAATAAATAAAGTTAAAGATTATAACGGACAATAAATAAATGAGGTAATTATTACAAAGGCAAATAAACAAAGAAGCTAATCAAAAGATATACGTATATATTTATGTCTCACTGTATAATTTAATTTGTACCTACATTTATTTGTTTATTGTATTTCTGGGGGGCAATTAATTGTATGCTTATTTATTTTTGGAGCATTTATTTATTTCTGTATTTAATTTTATGGGCGTAGGTTTGCATAGGGACCATAGGGACATGTCCCTACCAAAATGTTGGATCGTTCTACTTGTCCCTACCAATAATTAGATGTGAACAACATGTTTATAATTTACAATACAGCATTGTTGCATAAGGAGCTATTTAAACACTCAGACAGTAAGCAAGATTGGATGATGATAAAAGATTGTGTTACATTTAATCCTTTATTATTAAAAATGCACTTGTATAATAGAAACGTTATATGATTGTAGGAAACACAGATATAATGATGCAGGGCAGCCTAAAGGTGAAGCAGCTGCCTTTCAGTGCTGTATTATGGAAGAAATATGTTTGTAATGTTACCATAAAATTAGGGCTGCAATTAATGATTATTTAGCAAATTGACTTATCTGTTGATACTTTTTATCCAAAGGTTCCTTAAAGAAGATTTTTTACTAAATGAAACTAGATGACACAGAAACTTTTCCTCTTGAGGAGTTCTGGATTGTATTAATGTAGCAAGAAATGTTGCTCTTCTCTTTAAATAAAATGTGCCCTGATGCTCACATTGAGAATAAAAAAAAGAGCATGCAAATTTTTGCATAGGACCAATGACATCAGACCAATGAAACTGAAGACCAATAGTGTCCCTACCAAAGTTGAAATCAAACCTACGCCCTTATTTATTTTTAATTATGGCAGGACTGGTCCTCCATAAATCTGATGATGAAATGAAAAATTGTCCTCACTCTCACACACCCAGGCCCCTGCGCAAACCTCCCCCCACCTTCATCATGTCTCACCGCTCTGCTCCTAGAGAGCCAACCTCCATTGTGTCCGCGTGGTGGCGCTCGAGCTGTTTCCACCTGAACCAAGCGCATCAGTCAGGCTATTTAACCATAGGGTGTGTGGATTCATTCCGCTCTGAAACTGGGAACCCAAAGCATCATATCTTCTGTAATGCGATTCCAAAACAGCTTTCTAAACTCCACAATTTCTCCAGAGGAACTTTTCTAACTCCGCTCCTCATCTCCACTTCTCACTTGATGTTAATTGCTGAGGGATTGCACCTCTAATCATTGTGGCACCTTTTTTTTTATTTTATTTTTTATTTTCTATAGAAGTTTGATTCATTTTACATGCAAAAGTAGAAAATGAATAGCACCGGCTTCAACCAGACAGACGGCGCACTCTTCAACAAGACGGAGGAGTTTTTCTGCTGCAACTTCTCCTCCGTGGTGACTGATAATGGCTTTGTGGCTGCAGCTCCGGATGAGAGGAGCCTCTTCATCATGAGAGTGGTCCAGATAGCCGTCATGTGCGTCCTGTCTCTCACCGTGGTGTTTGGCATCTTCTTCCTGGGCTGCAACCTCCTCATCAAGTCCGAGGGGATGATCAACTTTCTGGTGACGGACAGGAGACCGTCTAAAGAAGCAGAGGCGGTGATTGTTGGAAACTACTGATGCTGGGATCAGATGGATGAACAATGGACATGTTCTAAAAACCGAAAGAAGTGCCCCCCATGTATGAGGATCCTGTTGGGGGACGCACAGCTGCTCACCTTTAATCATGTGGCCTTTTTTTAATGCCAACAGTCTCAAAGAGGTAAAGTGCGCAGAGAACCTCTTTATTCAAGTGTCCAATGACGCACTGATGTTATTTTATAGTTGTAAAGCATTAACAAGAAGCAACGTTTTGTATTCACTGCTTGGAAAAGAGGTGGAAAAATATATGTTGAATGTTTTCTATTTGTAAAACTTAAGTCAGTATAATCTGTTCAATATATTCTGTGCAAAGAAAAGGAAACAAAAATGTACCAGCTCGCAGAAATGATGAGAGTCTGATTTAATTCCTTCTGTGATTAAAACAATTTTCCTTTTAACTGAAGTCATTTTTGTTAAATCTTACTTTGGGATTCAAAGTTCCTGATAGGTCATCTCAGTTTCTTATCTCTATTGAACAGAAGGACATTTAATATGTAGTTGCAAATTGAAATGGTAAAAAAAAAAAAAAAAAATCCATATTAAAACTAATGATATCTGGATAAAATAAAAATATATTAGATTCTACCTTCATGTTTGAGCTTTTTTTGTTTGGGTTCCATTTAGACAGAATCTATGATAGAAAAAAGAAGTTTTAGAGGGCGGTTAATATTCAAGGCTTCATTATTCATTTATTGATTTATTTTAATCAAGTATTATAGTTTCTAAAAACAAGTTTATATTATTTTAGAATTATAGAAACTCTATAATTCCATTTTTGTAACCTACAAACTTTAATACAATTACATTTAAAATATGTTTGCTGTTTACAGGATTAAATTTAAAATATGTTTCATTGAACAGTTATGATTGTTATTTTTGAGCTGTGTACAGCAGGTTTATAGACCTAGTGCACCCTATGTCACTCTTACAGATTTACTCTGTTCTTGCTTTTTTTGTCAAAATAAAAGTTGGAAGATAAAGATGTTGACACCAGTTAAAATTACAAATACAAAATACAGGTTTTCAGATAACAAAACTGGCCCCACATATCGACACTGTGATTTAATTAATTGGTGAAAGTACTGATTTTTAAGCAATGTGATGCTTTACATCACTAAAGGACTTTAAATCACTACTCTTTTCAGCAGAATTGAACCATTTTCAGTTGCAATGAAGCATTTTTTTAAAAATAATACGATTAAGACTGGACTTTGACTTGATTACTTTGTTTTGTTTTGGTTGGTTTTCTTTTTCTTTTCCTCTCAAATTAATTGTTTTACATCAGGATCCACACTTTCCTTTTAGGCTTTTGTCACGACAGTCTACGTAATTCACAAAAACTGAGGCTGATCGAAAAACCTTTTGGAGAGAAGTTATTTCCACCTTGGAAATCTCACATGAATGCAAATATTGCCCAGTCTCTCTCTAATTAAAAAGCCATAATCAGTGTCCTTGACTGGGGCAACTGGGGAGGAGACCAGTCCCTCCTAGGAAACTTCCCCCTGTTCCATTTGTGAATGATGGATCTTATTGTAGGTCAGTAAAGTCTCAAAGCCGTAAAAATAGTTTTTATACCATTTCTAGGTAACTTTTTTATTATTTTTACCTTAGATGTTTCCCTTTGTGGAAGAATGTCTTGATTTTTGAGATATTTTGGCGCTAATAAAGCTTGGGTGTGGCAAGTGAAAGTACACCAAAAAATTGTTACAACAATAAAATGACACTCTACCAAAAGTGGCAGTCTTATTTTTATAAAGCGCCAGATTGGTATGGACAGGTTTTTAATTTATTAAATAAAAAAGTACCTTTTCTATTAAACTGTATCATCTGGTTATTAGCTTTTATTTTCTAAAGAAAATGATTGAAGCAGGAAAGTGCAAAACAGAATGTATATTTTCACAGAAAAGCGTCTGTCTTTATCGATTGTATAATGAATATATTTAACTAAGTGATTATTAGTAGCTGTTGGAAAGGTTTCAGCCATTAGAGGAGGGAAACATCTCTGCCTTTACATGAAGCTCTAAAACTGTATCATGTTTGCTAATCTATTCTTATTTTGTATAAACTTGTAGAATTTTAAATTTATGTTTAGACAGATAATCCCAGTTTGATGAAGCAGTAAAATATAGTCAACCATCAACTATATACACCTGAAAAAAATCTCCCTGTCTTTATTTCTAAGTGACAACCTAGTAACTTGAATTAATCATTTACTTATTTCCTATCAAAATATCCTAAAAAGAAGCGTTTAAATTTCAATAACATGTTTAGTTAGTTATGTCTAAATGTGGTGGGAATGAAACTTAATCCATTGATTTTAAAGTGAATAAAAGGATATCTGTGGATCAAATTGAACAAAAATAAAATCTATACTGGTTGTTATATGGTTCAGGAATTTTCCAAATGTTTTATCAGCCAATAAAACTACCTTTTTCTCTGCATTTTTCTGTTTCTGTATTTAAAGACGGGCAAACCTAAAACTGATTTTAAAAGAATAGAAATGTTCACTAGAGTTTAATATTTGATAGAAATGTACTATTCAAAAATAAAATTTCTTTCTCATTTTTAGATATGGCTATATAGAAATCGCAAAGATTAATTTTTTTATTCACATGACTCTTTGAAAAATAACCTTATTAATTAGGTTTTATTCTCTCTCTGCCTGAGTCAGGCTTTGATTCATGCAGCCTTTCACATCCTCCCTCCTTCTGTCAAAACATCTGTCGTGCTCTGCCCCAGGGTTCACCTGGCTGCCAGCTCCCCAAGAGCCTCAGAAATTACTTGTCTTGTCAATGCGCTGACGAAGGAGCCACCAGCCAATATGCTGCCATACTTCACTGCCCACCTGTCCTTTAATACAAAGTTAAAAGGAATCAGCTAACATTCATTAAAGTGTCCTTCATTTTGTCTCACTTTTCTCCTGTTTGCTCCTTCTTGATTGTTGTGTCATGTGTGAGAAAGGCTCCTTCTGTCTGACAGCTTTGAAAGATTAACTGTCATAGGCTACATTTGACATCCCTATATCGATGCTTAGGAAACTAATACAATCTGGTAAAACAAAGACTCAGATATGGCAACAGAAACTTAAACTCTGGCAAAAATGTAAGCTAGTAATAAAACTTGCAAAACTTTAATGCATGAAATAGAATTAATGTCCAGTTAGGCAATATAGTTGTTGAATATTAGCAGTGATTACATACATTTTAATTAATATTTTCTGCTCTTCTGCATCTAGTCACTAAAGGCCTGGGCATTAATAGAAGTCTATTTAACTGGCACAGCATGTTACCATTTAAATGTGTGGTAAGGAAAAAAATAAAATCCTAACAAAATAATCATTCGTACCATCCAAAGGTCAACAAGTACAGTAAAATCTCACTATGTAGCCTTAAATCTCAGTACAGACCAGTATGAATTACTGTATAACTGTATTTGCTTAGCTCATTGATGCCTAGGATATGTTTAATGTTCCTTTGGTACGTATTTTGAATTAAACTAATTTAAACTGAATAAAGGCGTGGTACTCTTTTGTAATTATTCGCTCAAGGGTGACACATATCACCTAGAAGGTATTTGGGGTAATTTGATACTGAGTTATTCTCCAAAAGGATAAAAAAAATCACTCACAAATAGTTTTGCTAATACATTTCTTTTATTTATCTGACTTAAAACATTACATAATATATCAACCCTTACTAGATCTAACACAGGGGTTTGCAACCCGTGGCTGTGGAGCCGCACATGACTTTTTGGATCCTCTACAAAGTCTCTTAATGGCTAAAAATGATAAAAAGAACTGTAGTATAATAGAAAATATTAGTCTTAGAAGCTTAAGTGATTTTCATAAACACTTTTTGAATTTAATTTTTACAACACAATGACACTGAAGCTGTAATAGATATTTTATTTTGATTAGTTTGGAAACAATGTGTTTAATTTTTATAATTCTTTCCATCAAATAATGCCCTCTAGAAGATAATCCATGCTTCATTTTTATGAATTGTATTTTTTAAGCTAAAAATACAAATTAAATGTTGGTTGATTAAGATGGTAATGGATTTCAGATGGTAATTATTCAACGAAAACATTAAGTTGTGTTTTATCAAAATTGTAATGTCATTTAATATTTTGTGTCTATAAACAACTTTTATTTAGCTGGACTCAGGGCAAAATATATTTGGATATGAAAGGTTGCAGACATCTGATTTAGTTAGGTTAGCAGGTTAATTGAGTTATTATTGACATTATTATAATTATTATTAGAATCACTGCCTTGTGAAGACATGTAGTGAACTAACGCAATAAAAATAATCTGACCTGCTTTTGACTCTCACCCCTAAAAAGTTGCAGTAACTGGATTGAGATGTCTACTAAGAGGTTGGTACAATTTACCAGTATATAATTTAAACTTCTCTATGAGTAAAGCTGTTCTGTGATGAGCATGAAGAAGGAAGACAATAGACAGGTCTATGTTGATGAAGGGTAGTTTAAAGCAGCAGGTTACAAAGAAATTTCCTAATTTCTGAGCATCTCAGAGCGCTTCTATCTCATCCAACAATAATTCCCTCATCTTCCTACTTAAACTTAAAGACAGGGCAAAGCTAATAGTGAAAAAACTAAAAGGCTCGCATCTAATTTGAAAGATATGGAGCAGTTCACATATCAAGTTAGAATGACTTTCACAATACATGTACAAATCTATAGCAAAAAAACTAACTTATATGGAGGAGTAGAAGTGAGCAAAAATGAGAAGAATTTTTCTGTTTAAAGTGGTCATATGAGGAGGGAGGAAACAGGTAAAATTGAAAATCCTTAAATTAGATCAAAATTAAACTTTTTTTGGCTGACATGTGTGAGAAGGGGGAAAAAGACAATCCATATGTCTCCTTTTTTTATAAAAAGGGACACAAAACCTGGTCTGAATTACTGAGAAGAAAGGTAGCTACGCTAGAGCGATGTGAAGAAGAAGTAAAAAGGACGACTTGAGGCTTAGAAGGAGAAACACCCTTAACATGGATTAAAGTTTGTTCCATTAGAATGCTTTAGTCAAAGTCCATGCTACAGAATATTTGGCAATACAATAAAATTAAATGTATAATAGAGTTTATTTTTGGTTGTTTTTATTTTGAGAGAGAGTAAAACATAGTGTGTTGAAATATGCTCACAGGTAAGTGCCCTGTTATTCTATTCTATTCTATTCTATTCTATTCTATTCTATTCTATTCTATTCTATTATTCTAGATATCACCCAGAAGCAACCTTATGTTTGAATCTGATTTAGAAGAAGCATGAATAATGATAGAACAGAGGTGGTAAAATGTTACTGCTGAAGCATATTCTTACATTTTCACACAGCTTGTGTTGCTCAGGGTTGGCTTGGTGCAAAGCAGACAGATCTGTTACCTTAAAGATTTCACACCCCAGTGCTTGGTGAAATTCAGGAGATACTAACAGCATCCATCTCTATCCTACCGTCAAGAGAATGATTGAGCTCTGCAAGGCTTATGAGCTTCTCTCCCACCAACATGCTCAGAGGGATGCTTTGACTACTATTCTGTGCAAATCTAAAACGGCAAGACAGGCTATTAAAAATACATGTTAGGAGAGCATGAAGTGATGGTGTGTTCTCGCATTTCTTCCCAAAGGCAAAAAGCGTTATAGGTCAGAAGGGAAGAAAAAAAATCCTGTAAACTTTTATAGTATGTACCAGCTGTCTGGGTAAAACATATATGAGCAGTGTAGCGCAGAGCAATACGGCATCAGTTCACTTTATCCGGTGCTGACTGGCAGTGGGCTGTGCTCAACCGTGACAGCATCTGTGGGGTGTTGATTGCGGGCTAAAACAGGCTTCAGTACCCCACTTGCTGTCTTGTGATTGGCTGCTGAGCAAAAGCCCGGTCAATGAACTGGATAGTGACTAAAAGCCCCAAATAGCAGCAAGGCAGCCACAGTCAGTGGCTGCGAACTGATCTTCTGGGATGTAATGCTATAGGCACATCAGTCAATAAGATTTAAGATATACATATTTGGTCAGATCATATTTGTATTCCCTCACTTTGTATGACAGTTAGTGAAGTTAAAATTCTAATGCAAACTCATCATTAAGAATATTTTTATCAAATTAATAAAAATGTTATCACTGTCCAGAGCCATGTCATCAGTGGGTGACATAAATTTCTCCAAACATTTTAAGATCAAGTGATTTAAGAAATGGGTAAAAAGAAAAAAAAAAGCCTTAACACAATAAAATGACTATTTACTGGAAAAAAAGTTATTTAGTAAACTTCAGGAACAATTTCAGTAAACAGGTACATTTAATAATGACCTTATCAGAAATTTTGAAATAGTATATTATACTAAGGGAGGCAGCCTGGGAAACCCCTAATGGTATAGAACAGTACCTTATCATTTTTGTGAACAAAATGTCAAAAATTGGAAAGTATATATGATGATCTCATCATACACACAACAACCTAATATGGAACTTTGTGGAAAATTTAAAATTATGAACTGGATAAAAACAATCTATGAATGAATGGACTCAGAGACTGAAAAAGGTTCACATAATAATGCAAATAACTGCAAACTTGCAACTAAAAATGGACATCTTTGAACAGAGGTGACCATCTGTATTACAGTACTTAGTTAAAAAGGTAGCGTAGGTGAACCATTACAACAAAATAACTAAACTTTAGGAATAGTAAAAATAATTGAATATATAATCCGTATGGAACTGATTTATTCTTATGCATACTCAATAATTGTTGGAAAGATTTTATTTGATGTCGAATAGGTGCTATATCAGAAAATGTTCTAATATTAAAATTATTATTATTTTTTTTTTTTTTAAGATTTCAAATGTATGCTGAGGCTAAAGGGCAGCAATAATTTAGCATCAGCTCACAAAGACAAAGAAAGTATAGAAATTAAGCTGTATAAAATCCCAACACACAGGTTTAAAGTGTAATTACCGTATGCCTTCAGTTGTTTTCAGGGGATGAGTCATGGCTCTATTGTACAGCTGATTGTTTCACACAGAAACATCACAGGGATTTAACCTCTGAGCCACTGCTATAATACTCTGCTGTCATCTGCAGCATGTCTGTGTTTTTCTGTGGTGGGTGTATTTGTGCTAAATAGAAACAAAAATTGTGGCTCCTTCTAATAAGGAGAGCTCTTCTTTTTGTGGTTGCAAAGTTTGGTCTTAACAAGGAAAACCTGTAGTCTTGGAAAATGCCACTGATAATGAGCACAGTTCATCACTGCAGCTACAATCGACAATCCCTTACAGCCGTGAAAGCATTTTTAGGTCTGACTGAGTGCAGTGGCAAAGCTAGACATGAAAATGAATTTGTTTCTCAATCATGTCAAAAGGGTGTTTCTAAATGTTAAATATGTTTAAGTACTTGCTGGACACAAGGGGATAAGATTTGTGTATCTAATTTTCAATTTAAAACCAATGTAGCAAAAATAACAGGTGAATGTGTTTATAAATGGATGATTAAATATCATGACTATAAAGAAATAAAATACAGTGCTATACAAGTACAGGGCATTTACCATTTTACCGTATAAACCATTTTTGGTGTAACATTTTTAAAAATATTTATTTCAGGATGTTTATTTTTGCTGCATATATATTGCAACTGTTAAGTAAAGAATATTAGTTTAAATCTGATATCTGTGAAAGACTTTTTGTGACCTTTCTTGTTCTCGAGCACAATTAAAACCAGTTAAACCAATCACAGTTGCTCCTCACATAACCAGCTCTCTTATTGGTTAGACAACCACATTTTTTAAATGTGTTATTAGGAAAGGTATTTGTCATCAGATTTATGAATTGTTTTTAAATCTCCTTTCAAAAATATGATTTGAAAACACATTTACAAATTGCTCTATTTAATAATGGATCATTAATTAATAATTTGTGGACCGGTGTCAGCAGAACCAATTCATGATTAACGCAGATAAAACCAAGGAGCTGTAGATTTGTACCACTGACCCTGGTAACATCCAGGGACTTTGAGATAGTGGACTCTAGATGTTCACCTGAACAATAAACTGGACTGGACTCATAACATTGATGCTCTCTATAATAAGAGTCTGGAGAGCACTCCTGAAGACCTTATTTGACTCTGTTGTGGCATCAGCGATCTTCTATGGAGCTGTCTGTTAGAGCAGTGACTTATCTTCTGCTGAAAGGAAGCAGCAGATAAGCTCATCAGAAAGGCCAACTGTGCGCTTGCATGCCCTCTGGACTCAGTGCAGGTGGAAAACAAAATGACTCTAACTAAAATAACATCTCTGTTAGATAATGTCTACCACCCCATGTATGAGGCTGTTGCTGAGCTGGAAAGCTCCTTCAGTGGCGGACTGCTGAACCCTAAATGCACCACAGAGTGTTATCACAGATCCTTCCTCCTAGGAGCAGTAAGAATTTACAACTATCACTGCTCCCAACAAGCTTAAAATACGCAAGATTCATGATTATCTTTGCACAGTCCCTTTCTTTACAGTTGTTACTAGTTTGGGGGTCATATATACATGAGTGACCCTTTTATATTGCTGCTGTTACAACTCAATTTCACCATTGTGGGATAATAAAAGTATTTTCTGTTCTATCTGATTCTAAATACAATTTACAATTCCTCTTTAGTAATTTATTTTAAATTATGCAATGTTACTTAAAGTAACATTTTTTTTAAATTGGAAACCCCTTTTTTTGAGGAACAATTTGCACTGGGGACTTCACTTTTATTTAAGTACATTTTGTTTTATCAAATTTATATTCCTTTTATTTGCTTTTCTGCCTAGGAACAAATATTGCATGGATGGAGATTTCTAAGTAAAGGCTCTAGAAAAATCCTATTTATCCTCAGTGACATTTTTGAAAGTTAGGATGTTGTGTTTGTCATTTTCTTATTTTATGTGATTAGTGTAGATTGACCCTGAACTGGCTCTGACACCTATCACTTTACTGTCCACCTCTTAGTTCACATTGGTCACTGCCTCGCCATCCTTATGAAAATGTTGTGGCTCCTCCACTGCCTAAAATATTGACAAAGTGAGAAAACAGAAAATGCAGACCAGAAGTTCATTTTTGCCAAATATTTTGTATGGTATTTTTTTTTACTTTAATGAGAGCTTAAAGTCAAAAGTCATTAGTACTCAAGTCAAAGTCATTAGTACTAAATTCAAAGTCATTAGTACTCAAGTCAAAGTCAATTCTTTTTTTTTATATATATCCAAGTTAATTCTCAAGTCATTGAATCAGTAACTTAAGTTTGATTCAAGTAAAGTTAAAATCAAAACCTCTTCCATCTTTATCTCCTTCCCTTTCTGGTTCCATCCATCCAACCCTCTGTCTGACCATCCATCCCTACAACCAAGCATTCATCCGTTCTTTTCATAGTTTGTCCTTTCAGCTATCTCCCCCTATCAATCATTTTATCCCTCACTTCGCATGTCCATCCACATTCTGATCTTAAAGCTTTCAGAGTGACGTCTAACTATTCCAAATTTAAAAAGGCATGCATATAAAATAATTGTGTACATTTATACTTTTAGAATATTTCATGTAAAAACATATTTAGGTGCATTTAGAAAATAATTACATCTGAAAATGATGATAATATTTAAAAATCCAGTTGAGAGATTTTGCGCTAATGACATAAAAGTCAACATGAATACCACATTCTTTTTAAAGAAAAAAATGCTTTTGTAATCCTTTAAATCAAACAAAAACATTCTTTTAGTAACCTTGGAAGCTGAGCCCTCCCTGCAGGCAGGCAGAGCATCAAGTCTGTTATCTATGCCCTGTTCAAAGCCACCCTCTATGGTGGTATGTGGGTGCATTAGTGCATATTGTACTGATGACTTCCATGTCTGTGAAGACACTGTTAGCTCTGAATCATGCATCCAGAATAGTTCTGTGCAACCAACCTATTTTATTATTCAGGTACCAACAAGAGTAGGACAAACATCATCTGGCACATATTCATCCAAAGTAAAATTGTTGCAATTATTCAATTTTATTTGTAAAAAAAAAAATAAAAAACAATAACCAAAACAACCTGAGTAGTTCACATCCTACTTTTCCAAAAATAATTTCAAACAAATCCCCCTCATTTTACACATAAGGGCTCTCCTGGTTAATATAACATCTTAACATTAATTGGTCTTTGTAGCTCTAAAAAGAAGCGAAAATGAATAAACTAATTTATTTTTGAAAATTTTTAATTTGGGCATACTTAAAAAAGGGGAGTAAGGTCCACATTCAGTTATATTTACATTATTCTGTTTGTTAAGTTAAGACAAGGCAAATTTATTTGTATAGCACAATTCAGTACAAAGACAATGCAAAGTGATTTACATGATTAAAATATAGGAAAATAAAACAGAATCAAAGCAAGTAGGAAATAAATAAATAAATAAAATAAAATAAAATATGCAGAAACAAAAAAGAGTCATCCTACTTTCCTACTAAGTTACTCAGCTACTTCCTATTTCCCTATATTAAAAATACAATGAAACACAAAGCCCTGTTTCTGATAGTCCCTAATCAAAACAGGAATAAGATGAGAACTATTTCCGTTGAGGCCTGAACTTCGGATATCCGCAAATGTCTAGAGTGATCATGGCCAGAAACAAGGAATAATTATGGGAAAAATATCTTCTTTCCTCGGTCAAGTGCGATAGAGGATCTCTGATGCATTGGAAAAAAATCTACCCTAAAGGCTCTTGGAATCTTATTAGAGTCACAAAAACTTTTGAAATAACATAATACGTAAAATACAAATTTGTATAATCTATAAAAAACTAAAAATAAAGTTGTAAATACACTCTTTTTCCTAACCGTCGCAGAGCACATAATAAAAACAAAGAAAGAAAGGGTTCAGCATTTAAATTTTTCTATGCGGAGAGTAATCCCTTCAGTTTGCCTATTCAATTTGAAAAAAAAAAAAAGGTTAACCTAATAATTTCTTTGTTGTTTTTGTGGTTAAAACATGAAGCTATTTCCACTTTTTCTCAGAAAAAGTCTTTCTGCATTATCTTTTCTCTTTTTGGTGTTGCTTTCAGCACCTTGGGTAGCGGTTTAGAAAGGGGTCTGGAAAACCCAACGGCTCAGCATCAATATAGCAGCAGGGCCAAAACTGCAGATCAGCATGTGATCACAGTATCAAATCTGAGAACAAGCACACACACTTTTTATACTCTCAAAGAAATGCTCACACCTAAAAGTGTTCTTCAAACAACCAAAAATCAGCTGAGACTTCAATGGAGATATATCTATAAATTTATCAAATTAATTTATTACCTTACAGTTGTTTCTCCTTGTGGCATAAACCAACTATAATACGTTTTTGTGTGTAATGAAGATAAATGGCCGTATGCATACCCAAGCTTATGCTAAATCAAATTATAGTTGTTTTTTATAGAGAGGCACTTTGAACTCATTATTGCCTTCAGTCATGCAAATGCATAATGAGTGTTCATCACTTTCAAATAATAGCTGTGATGATGTGATATTGACCCTGTAATCCATTCCCGTTCTTGTGTAAGCTTGTTTCAGGGTCTATTGACCTTCCAATCACGGTGCTTCCCATCAACCACATCAGCTCCAAAACAGCCTTCCGTCTGCAAGGGAACAATTGCTCTACTTTAAAGGGGAGGGTGCTGATATAACCTCTTAGCAGAGGAGTAGTTATGTAGTTTTAAGCTTTTAAGCTCAGTAATTAGGGGTGCCCTTTATATAATTGATCATATTCACTTGCAGAATATAGATTTTTTTTAGCATTAGTACTTTTTACAACTTTGGGATCTGGAAGATGGACCTTAATTATGCGAAATACCTATATAAGGAATCATGTCTAGTCTCTATGTTACTCTTCACTGTGCTGTGATGAGACCATCTTTTTGTTAAATGTTCCTTTCTCATATTTATTTTAATCAAAACGTTGTGAAGAACATTAACCTTTACCTGTTAGCAATCAGCTTGTCATTTATCACACCAAACTTTTTCATAACACTGTTTATGCATCCATCTGGCTTTTCTCCTCATTGATCATATTAGTTTTAATGTAACACTAAATGCTATAACCATTGTCATTACTGGTGTTTAAAATCCTAAAAAGGTGCAAGAAGATGTAGCTTTTAACAGAAGGTTTAAGGGAACATGAAGAAGCAAGATGACCTTGTTTTGACACCAGGTTCACACAAGCATAACATATCTCGGCCTTATCCCATCATCATGACAGTCTCTTTCTCTCATGAGACCTGGATGACACATAGTAGGAGTTTCTCACTATAATGTTCTACCACTTCCCTGCTTATGAAGTGAAATACACTGTGCAATACGCCAAGGCAGCACTTCTGTGGCTGCACTAAATTAACCCAATTAATATTTATGATGTTTCTGAAAGCACACATTTCTTTCCAGTGTTTTAAGAGTTGGTCTGATCCCTTGGCTGAGCAAAGATACACTGATGTGAAATGTCCTCCTCACTCTCTACTGTAGAGATAAGCCATGACAGTTTGGGCCTGCATGGCAAGCAGCACTGTCTTACCTATCTGGGTACTATTCTCCAGTGCCTCTGCTGTCAGGAGCACTCACTCAGTGCACAAATCATTTTTAACCAAACTAGCAACCACCACATCACCCGAAACTTGATTTTAATGTGAAAAATAAGAAAACCAGTGCCTTGCAGAAGTATGCACATTTAAACCAAAACTTCAATGTGTTTTATTATATGAATCTATATCCCTTACATATAGATGTGCATGATTGTAATTGTTTTAATAGTATAAAACTGTATTATTAAAACAATTGAAAGTTTATTTAAATAACATATTATGGCATAAATTAAAAGAAAATTGGAAAAGTATTAGGTGCATTTAAAGTTAGGTGCTTTTAATTTGGTACCACAAATAAAACCCAGAGAAGTGATTGATGGTCAGGCAGATAAAGTCGATATTTCATAATACTTTTTCAATTGATGGTAGGACCACCAAATTTGGCACAAATAATGCTCAGGATATAAATTCTATTAAAAGCACAGCTGAAAATCCAACATGGCCACCAGTTTTTAATATGGCTGCCTAGTCAAATGCAGAAAAAAATGGACAGAAATTATCATTGGAGATCCAAGCATCAAAATTAATGTAATGAGAATAGTTTAAAAAAAAAAGGTGTCAACTGAATTCCAATATGACTGTCAGTTGAACATGGTAGCTATTACGTGACACAAAACAGCCACATAACATTTCGGGGAGTGTTTACCTACTGGGTCAGAGCAGTGTGATTTGTTTTCTGAGAGTGCTTCAAGCATACGGTTTGATCCCCAAAGTCTGCAGTCTGAGATCTTGAGTAAAAACCCTTAACCCGACACTGCTCCCCGGGCGCCACACAATGTCAGCCCACTGCTCCCCAAGGGGATGGGTTAAATGCAGAGATAAAAGGGGGATTGTTGATTAGGGCATAGTGCTTTGAATGCAGAGGTTCTGAGTTCAAGCCCCACTCCCACAGACTACCACACTGGGTCCCTGAGCAAAAGAACCTTAACCCCACACTGCTCCCCAGGTGCAGCATAATGGCAGCCCACTGCTCCCCAAGGGGATACAGAGAGTTCATTTTGTCGCTCTGTACTTGTGACAGTGTAATGACAAGAAAAGCTGGGGGAAAAAAGGTTTTGCTTTTTTTAAAGATTTCTGCAACAATCTTGAGTGAAATCTGTGGATTTCTGAGGGATTTTTGCTTATGTTGTGATGAATAGTATTTGTTTAAGATTTAGAGATTGTTTTAAGTAAGAATATGTAATGATCATAACAGATGGACACAGAACCAGTGTTATACCAGTGTGAACGCTTAACAGGGTTTATTGAAACAAATTACTGCAGGTAGTGTCAGCGACTTGGGCAGGAACCTCTGGAAAGCCTAGTGACAAGATTAGCTTTACAATGTGCATCATTCCTCAGTTAGTTCTCAGTCAGAATTGTATTCTTAATATGCAAAACATACCTTTTGGTGTATAAGACATCAAAATAGGATTATTCATTCAAAATATAGTTCAAAAACTGTTTGAATCCACTTGAAATGAAAAATGGAGGCCACTTTGTTGTTTTTTTTTCAATTATGCAAAGCACTTTTTTAAGAGAGTAGGTTCCAAAGCACTTGTGTACCAGATATTGTGCTTGTACTATAAGGCGGAAGATTTTTGTGCTCCAATCTGCTCCACTATGAATTCAGAAGTTATCTTATAAGTGAATAAAGTCAACCTCTGTGTAAGTCAGCTCTAGCCTTTATGGTCATTTGCTAAAAATATTGACATTGTGTTTATGAAATGTATTACTAAACATCCCCCTGACTAGACTGCACTGTCTGGACTGCTAAAAAGTATAGTAGTCTGTTGTTATGGCTGTCTGGTTTGATGGAGATATGGATGGAGCAAAGCATTGGATAATCCTAGAAGAGAACTCAAAAGACTTTGGGCTGGGATTAAGCCTCATTTTTCCTGTAGAACAACACTAACCATTAAGCCATAGCTATAGATCTGAGGTTAACTTGGACACACAAATTTTTTAAACTTTGCTGAATACAGCAAAGTTTTTTTTTTTTAAAAAGAGCAACCTATATCCCACTCTTGCTGATGAAAGAAGACAATCGAGGTTCCGCTACAAGAAAACAGAAACTTAAAATTGTAAGATATTACCACACGTTTAATAAGGGGGGAAAAAATGAATAAATGATTTTGACCTATTTTGCAATGAAGAACAGAAATACATTTCAATCTTCAGATATAAAGAAACAGCTATGCTGTGATTAAATCCAAAGCTGGTTTTGCATCTTAACCACAGAGGGCTGACTCCTAATACAGACCACAACTTCTAGATTTTTCAAATTCAGGTATACTTCTCTTTTTCCTTTACTTTTGTCTAAACCATAAAACAGTACTGATATATGTAGATCTACCTTGACAAAATGTGAAAACTTGTAATATTTTCTTTTGAGTAAGAAGATTATTTATAAATGATTTTCCTAACAGAAAGAATGTTCTCCAATTTTTTAGTTACCGATTGAGTAAAGTCTTTCCTTTAGTCCGTTTGATGTCGTACCTTGGGAATTTATGCCTAATGGTCCACCTCCTGGTTGTGTCACACCACATGAAACTAAGGCAGAGTGCTGTATGATAAAACCTCTGCAGGGTCATGACTTATTGAGCTACCTCAAATTGCTTCTCAATGATGCTGCGAGCTCTTTCTCCCTCAGGGCTGGCTCCATTATCGCCTGCATATTTCTGCAGGTTCTGTGCAGTGATATCACCTATTTCCACCCTGTAAACCATGCCTTTTTCCCACATGAAATACAAAGAAAAAATAAAAATATACATTTTCTTTTTTTTTTTTTACTGGTAAATACCAGATGAAACAATTACTGCAGGAGGTAATATTTTATCACAGACAGGTTTCTTAAAGGGAAGACTTTGTTCTGCTGTGATAAGAAGGTGAATTGACAGGACAAATCTATCATTTAGCAGAGGACACAAAGGAAATAGTTAAAGCAATAAGTCATAAAAGTAAAGATAGCTTGAAATATTATCAAAAAGGACATCAATCACTGTTGAAAATATCTGCTGTTCTTCACAAGTCATGTGAGACTTACTGGGAGCCGGACAGGAGGACATTCAAAAATGCCACTAATGTAAGGGTGCTGGTTTCTCACTCACACACTGTGAAAGCGGTGTCCATGTAGCAGTGATTTATTCTATGCCTGGTCGTGTAAAATGTTATGTTATCATTTTGCAGTAAATGTAGTATTTCTTCTTCTCTTTTGTGATCACCCTACAATCTAACTCTTGAGTTCCCACTCTAGTTGCAGCAAAAATATATAGAGTTGCATTAATATGCGTTTGTGCACATTTGTGTAAAATGACGTCCCAGCCAGGCTAAGCTGCACCTTAAAGCTCCACAGCTGTCACAAAGGATCAGCATCCAGCCGGGAACACTCCAGGAGCTGCTTTCAGAAAGACCTCTGCTGCGTTTCTTCCCACAGACAAAAGGTCAGCTGTGTCATATGACCAATAAACTCCAATCTATTTGACTGCGTCGCTTTGCATCACCTCAGGTTCATAAACAGTTTCATGAAGTTAATTGTGTGGGGTGATAATGATGTAATTCTCTAATCAAATAGGTATTTTAAGAAAAGAAGGTCTAAGGATTAACCTGGTGGCAGCAGTTGCACAATTCTCCTCTTGGTTCGCTGTTACCAGTGACTGGCCCTCAAAATTAATTTACAAAAATGGTCCAATTACCTTTTTTTATATATATATATAAAATAAAAAAATATCAAATTGACCAACAGTTTGCACAAGATTGAAGTGTTTGTTAAATTAATAATCATCAATTCACATTTATTTAGAGACCACTTTATACGCCTAAAGGGACCAAAGGGCTGCATAGTTCCATTGTTTTTAAAGAAACACGGATCAAATAAAAAAAACATAGAGAAATCACTTATAAAATACCTAAAAATTACCAAAAGAAACAATTTTAATGTTTTTAAAATTGACTTAAATGCATTCAAGGTATCCGCCATCTGTACAGAGAGAGGGAGATTGTTCCAGAGTTTGAGAGCAACAACAGAAACTCTCTGTCTCCTTGGGTCACAAGACAAACAGCAACAGTAGCTCCTCAGTAGACCTCAAAGCTCTTCTGAGAGGATACTTATGTAAAGGTTCTGTTACGTAGGGGAGTTTCCAGAATATTTAAACATTTAACACACAAAATTTAAATCTTTACATCAATTATTAAACATGCAGGCAGCCAGTGAAGGACAATATGTGAGCAATGTGGTGAGGTCTGTTGCTATCTGTTTGCAACTGGCAACAGCATATTGGACTAGATGCAGGGAGTCATCCAAGTCAGAATGAAGTCCAGTCAGGTAATAAAACCATGTATCTGGCCACTATTCATCCGCCGAAACTACTAAAAGCAGTTATCTTCATACATTGCATAGAAAACATAAAAATTAATTGATTTATTTACTTGTTTATTTTTTATTTTTTTTTTACATACTTATTTATCTATTGTACATAGTAAATAGAGAATTTCCTATAAATATAATATATATAAATAGTTTACTATAAATTAGTAGTTTAGATCAGAGGTGAAATTAGATTCCCATTTGTTAAGCTTTCCTAAATACAGAAAGGGTTGGTTTTTTTTATTTATTTTTTTTTTAGAAGAGAGCGAGTTATATTCAACTCTTGCTGAAGAGAGGAGACGATTAAGTCAATAAGAAAACAGACACTTGACACAAAAATTACCATATGTTGAATAAGGAAAATAAAAAATAAATAAATGATTTTGAGCTATTTTGTCTTTTAATATAAAACAGACATCATTATACATGGAATAAAAAAAACACATAATTTATTTATTTGCACACTTTTTAATGTATTGATTTGATTATTTATTTTACTTGTAGACATTGGAAATAAAGAAGTTGTTAAATAGAAAAGCAAGGAGCACTCCCAGGGGTTCCAAACTAGATCCTCTTTGAAGTAGGACACCATGGGACACATACCCGACAGTGGAGGGGAAAAAAGCAGTCTTTGTTTTTGTTTTGTTTTTACATATTTTACATAAATATCTTATTACAATTGTAAAAGAGAGAAATAAACTTATTTTCAAGGGTTTAAGGGCATAGACATAAAATTAAAACGGATGAAATGGCACTGTGTAGAAAGGTACACAATCGGGGAACGCACACTGATTTCACAGAAAAGAATGATACATTATAAGATAGAGAAATCTTTATTCTCATGCAGCTACAGTAAAGGAGTCAATGATGTTTATTTAGCTTAAATATTACATTGTGTTTTAATTTTAGTGAATCTAGAACATGTGTATGATGCACTTTTGAAATAAATAAATAAATGGATAGTGAGTTTTAATCTGTTAATAATAAGTGAAGGCATAACCTGTCATTAATTTTTGTATATTTTTACCCCTATCTTTGTGTCATGGATTTATTTTATTTGTTGATTACTGGGGCAATTTAAATAATCTACAAAGAAAGTGTTATTTAAAATGCTTTTAGATCTATATTTCTATTTCTTTAGATCTATAAATGGTAGATCAGCAACAAACACTCGATGTTTGATGTTTGTTGTTGCAACAACAATTGATCTTTTCTTTCTTTTTTTTTGAATTCAGAAAGTTATAATTTTCGGAAAAAATGTATTTCTAAAGCATAAAAAAAAAACAAAGTTAAAGTTTACAGGTAAACAAATGCAACAGAATGCCTCTTTTAGGTGTTCAATGGACTAGAAACTTTTCCAAACAAATTATTAAGTTATAATTAACCTGAAGCGTAGTGTGTAAATTATGTACACAGCTGCTAAAGTCGTTGCATATAAAATGTTTTATCCCACTCTGTTGCACCTGTTTTGTGTTAGAGGTGCTTTGATCTATCTCTCTGCTTGTTTTCTGCTCTTTGGAACCATTAAACGGCTCCCTGTTGCCTTTGAGGCAGGACATTGATTAGGGGCAAAAAAAGGAAAGAGGTGGCCAGACGTCTTTGTGCTCTGACAGACTAACAGTTGTGTGGGTGGCTTTTTACAGTACAGAGAGAGGCTGACTGTAGTACTGAAAAATAACATTGACAAAAACGCTGGCATATTTTAAGCTTTAAAAAATTATTGAGTTTTGTTCACATTGAATAATGTTCTTTTTTCTAATAATTATGGCAGATATGCAAAAGATGTCAGGCCTCGGCACCGATTTGCCACAGTTTTATTGGAAGACTTTATTTTAAATTTTTTTTGACAGATCACAGCATACTTAACTACATGTGCATAAACTAAATACATAAACACCTATACAATTTTTCTTACTTGCTTTTCTATGCCAGTGTTTCTTATAGTAATAGTTTTATACACGCTAACAGTTTATTTTTTTTTTATTTTAAGTAATTAAGTAAAATAAATAAAGCTGAAAGTACAACGGTAACTCAAATGGACAATTATTTTGATCATCCCACCAAATTAAGCTGGAAAAAAAACAAGGTTAAAGATGTTTTGGAAACTTGATTTTAGATCAAATAAGACCTGATCTGATCAAACATTCTGACCAAATCAGTCTCAGATTTTCTCTCGAATGTCGAAAATATCACTTCATTTCATTCCTGACTAAATTCAAGGTCATTCTGTACCATCCATGACTTAAATCCCCACACCTATCGAGGCAGTTGTTAAAATGTATTTAGTGTGAATATCAAATCATTGCCATAAACGGTCTTTACTTAAATAGCACTTATAAAGTCCAAGAACCCCAGATTAAATTAACTTGGTCACAATTGGGAGCTTCCAAAAGCCCACTGAAGTCTGCTTTGTAGGTGAATGATGATGCAACTGTTAAGTAAAATGCATCCATCCATCCATCCATCCATCCATCCATCCATCCATCCATCACTGTAATATTTCCAGTCTAGTTGTGAAAGTAGAGGTACTACCTGGGACAGGTTACCAGTACATTGCAGGGCTGCAGGTGTTACGGTCACTGACCTCTAGGAGCTCTCTTCATGAGAGAGCTCTCTATTTGTGTTTCAGGTCTCACTGGCTGTTACAGGTGCAATGCGTTGAAGCTTGTCAGCCACCTCATAAAGAGCTTCAATCCTAAGATGTCAGGCCCCTTCTCTTATTCACTGGGCCTTGATCTGAAGTGATCTTGTTCATGAGCTGAATGTCTCTGTGTGTGTTCATGTTGAACAATTGATTGACTAAAGTTTTGTTTTTCTGTTCACAGTGGAAGCTGGTAGGGGTTCTCTGCCCTTTTTGTTGAACTGTTTTCTCCTTGTTTTGTGGTTAGCCAGGGAGTCCAGGTATTGTATGTCCTTTTCATTTTCTATGTTAGAAAGTGTTTTGTTTTATAAGTAACGGGGGGGTTTTGTTTGTTGTTTTGGCCTTGGAGACCTTGAGGCTTTAAGCTTCCCTGTTTTGCTGTTTGTTTGTTTTTTGTGACCCCTGCAAAATGTAAGTAAATCATATTTTCCTGCTGACATCATCTTTTAGTTTACTGACTTTTGTGTTACACCCAGTGCCAGAATTTACCCTTTAGTGTTCTTAAGGGTGGGGGGTTGTAACATAAGTGGGGGCTTGTCCGGGATCTGATTTACTTTTTGAACATGGCACAGTTTAGTTTGGAGGAGTTTTTGGGTAACCCTACCATACAACATTTTGATGTCTGTAGAAAAGATGATTTATATGAAATTGCTTCACATTTTGGTATCCGTGTCTCTAAGTCATTGCTTAAACGTGAACTGAAATCTCTTGTCTTCAGTGGCTTGGTTGAGAAAGGAGTGCTTCCAGTGAGAATGGATAAGGAGGAGGCCAGCTCTTCTGTAACTGCTGAACAGTTTGAGGTTTGTGCTGAGGAGGGAGTGAAGACACCTCCTGTTGCTGCCAAGCCAGAGTTGGAAAAACCACCAGCCTCTCTCCCACGGTTTGAGCCTTTCTCTATGGAGTCCCCAAATCCTAGTGTTGAGGCACGTCTAAAGGTACGTCTGGTGCGGCTAGAACTTGAAGCTAAGGAAAGGGAACGGAAGGATGAATTTGAGTTCCAGCTTAAGTGCAGAAGAATTGAAGCTGAAACTGCCATCAAAATGCGTCAGCTGGAGCTACAGTCTCATAAACTGACCACTGTACTCACTATGGATTCTGGTGGGGATGAAGATGACGGCGTTCTTTCCCCAGATAAACCTTCTTCCCCTTCATCACCTTTCACGTTTGACATCAGCAAAAATATTGCCCTGGTCCCACCATTCCGGGAGACGGAGGTGGAGGCATATTTTAATGTGTTTGAACGTATTGCTGTTGCCCTTCATTGGCCCACAGAAGTTTGGTCCCTTTTGTTGCAGTGCAAACTCAGTGATAAGGCACAGGAAGTATGTGCAGCACTAACAATTGAAGACAGTCTTGTGTATGACAAAGTTAAAGCTGCCATACTCAGGGCATATGAGCTGGTGCCTGAGGCATACAGGCAGCGTTTCAGATCCTTAAGAAAATCCAGTGCACAAACATTTGTTGAATTTGCAAGGGAGAAGGGAATGTTATTTGACAGATGGTGCCAGGCAACTAAGGTTACTGATTTTTCTTCACTACGTGAGTTGATATTGTTGGAAGAGTACAAAAACTGCCTTCCAGATCGTACAGTTTTGTACTTGAATGAACAGAAAGCCTCAACCTTACAAGAGGCAGCTGTCCTGGCTGAAGAATTTGCCCTTACTCATAAAAATGTTTTTGTTTCTAAACCTGACCAACCCTATCGTGACAAGACGTGGAAGGATGTACCACAATCTAGGGTTAAGAACTCTTCAATTTCCAAATCAGAGAGACAGTGTTTTTATTGTCATAAAATGGGGCATATTGTTTCTGATTGTTTGGCCCTGAAACGTAAGCAGGCACCCCAACCAGCTAAAGGGGTTAGCCTGGTTAAGACTCTGAGGACCACCCCACAACTGTCAAACATGGGTGAACCTGCTGATTGTTTTAAACCCTTCATTTTTGATGGTCTTGTCTCCCTAACAGGACGTTCTGAGGATGAGAAACCGGTGAGGATACTGAGGGACACTGGTGGTTCCCAGTCATTTATCCTGTCCAGCTTTCTACCATTCAATGCTGATACCTCCTGTAATGCAAGTACAATAGTACAAGGAATTGGAATGGCCTACGTGCCGGCACCTTTGCATCATGTTTACCTAAAGTCCAAGTTGGCCTCTGGATTTTTCAAGGTTGCGGTGAGAGATTAATTTCCTGTTCGGGGGGTTGAATTTATAATGGGGAATGATCTTGCTAGAGAACAGGTACTACCTATCCCTGAGGTGGTGGATACTCCCAGTTGCATAATGGGTGAAGATGACATGTTGGAATCCCTTCCTGATGTGTTTGCTGTCAGTGCTCTTACCAGGTCCCAAGCTCGTAAGCTGGAGGAAGTGAACTTGGATGACTCTGTTCTGGGCTCGGCCTTGATGGAGGATAAGCTGCCAGCAGATGACCATTCAAACTCAGTACTCCGAGAGGACTTCACTCCAAACTCTGAGGTTTTTCTCCCACTATCAATGTCACGTGAGGTTTTGAGCCAAACTCAGAAGAGTGATAAAACACTCACTAAGTGCTTTGAGAATGTGACTGATTCAATAAAGGACAAGACCCATATGTTTTTTGTTGAAGATGGATTACTTATGAGAAAATGGATCTCTAGGCCTGCCTTGCAACAGAAGGGTATTGAGGAGGATTGGGGAGTAGTTTATCAAATTGTTATTCCTCAAGGTTATCATGAACAAATACTGCAGTTGGCACATGACCACTCATGGTCAGGTCATTTGGGAATCACTAAGACCCATGACCGTATTCTACAGCATTTCTTTTGGCCAGGTCTGAAAAAGGATGTTGCCAGGTTCTGTAGAACATGTAGAGTTTGCCAACTAGTGGGTAAACCTAATCAGAGGGTACCACCCGTCCCTCTTAAGCCAATTCCTGCAGTTGGTGAGCCTTTTGAGCGTGTCTTGGTGGACTGTGTGGGTCCTCTGCCCAAAACTAAAACTGGTAGTCAGTTTCTCTTGACTATCATGTGTGTTGCCACTCGCTTCCCTGAAGCCATTCCACTAAGAAAAATTACAGCGCCCACTATAACTAAAGCTCTTCTGAAGTTTTTTGCAACTTTTGGTCTGCTTAGAGTTATACAAACGGATCAAGGCAGCAATTTTCAGTCCAAACTCTTCAAGCAGACACTACAGTCTTTTGGCATTAAACACATTCCCTCCAGTCCTTACCATCCCCAGTCACAAGGCGCTCTAGAAAGATGGCATCAGACTATAAAGGCCATGATGCGCAAATATTGTCATGAGACAGACAAAAACTGGGATGAAGGACTCCCTTTTCTGTTGTTTGCAGCCCGAGAAGCTAAACAGGAGTCTCTTGGTTTTAGCCCTGCTGAACTGGTTTTTGGGCATGGTGTAAGGGGACCACTGAAGGTTCTGAAGGAGCCTCCTGTCAGACGACACTCAGAAACAATCCAATGTCCTTGAGTTTGTCACACAATGTCGGGAACGTCTACACCATTTTTGCTCAATAGCAAGAAAATCTTTGTCAGCTGCTCAAGGGAAAATGAAACAACTGTATGACAAAAAGAGTGTGAAGCGTTCATTTGAACCAGGTGATAAAGTGCTCATGCTGGTGCCTACGCCTGGGCCATCCCTCTCAGCCCAATTTGCAGGTCCATATGTGGTAAAAAGGCGAGTCAATGACACAGACTACATTGTTCATACTCCTGACAGGAGGCGCCAAACACGTCTGTGCCATATACACAAGGGCGTAGGAATATGTTTACAATTGGGGGGGACACATGTCGGAAAGCTGAGATTCGTAAATATTCAACAGAAACATATCTTAAGTACGCTACTTAAAAAAAAGGCTATTTAATCTTTTACTTTATTCCTTTATAAATGTGTTTGCAAAAATAATGCATTTAAAATGTACATAATGCATTTGTTCATAAGATGTGAGCATATCACCAAACAAAATGACTGGAGTCTTTTATTAAGCAAAGGGAGATGTCTTTCAAGGGCTTCAGCCCTTGGCATATTTAGTGTCCGCATACGCACTAGAAAATCAAAACAATTCAGTAGGCCACACAAGTGCAAAGTTTGATATGTTTTATTTTGTCAAACTTGCAATAATGGTCAAAAATGAATTTATATAGGTTGACTGACAGAGGGAGCTGACAGTGTGGTGAAGAATTATGGACAGGGCGCTTTGAAGCATCTGGTTCAAAAACGCATTCTAAATCTTTGGTAGAAATCCATCTATCCTTCCATTTTCTGTTCCTTAGTGGGGTCGGGAGGTGCTGGTGCGGGGTACACTCTAGACAGGTGGCCAGTCTGTCCAGACCTTTGGTAGAAATGGCGTCTTTAATTCCAATTTGCAGTACAGAACAGAGAAAACTACAGAGTTGTCAATGTTGTGTTAATCTGTTTATAGTCTAAAAAGAGGAGCCAGCAGTTTGAGGAAATAAAGGTGCAGAAGTTAATTAGTTGGTTAATTAGTGGTTGCACAACCAATGCGACCGCCGCTGCTAAGAATTAGAATTAATTCTCCCTGTGGTTAACTAACGATCAGGAGCGCGGCAGGTATAACATCTGTCCATTTCGGGGGAATCAAAACCATGCAAAAAATAAAAAATCCTCGTAAAACGCACACCCAGACCGGGCTAATTTCAACACAAGTTGTGTTAGGTGACTGTTACTCACACTGACGTTTCTCTTTAAAAAAAAATCTGAGTAAGTCCTACTGCTGTTTCAGCCTTTTAGTTGGTGGTGGCAATGTACTGAAATGAGATATAAAAAAATATATATAAAAAAAACATTTTGGCTAGCGTGGCAAACGTCTAGAGAAAGTTAGCAGTTAAATATCGGATGAGTGATCAGACCAAGACTACGGAAGAGGATTAGGGCCACTGGGAAAAAAAAAGTTAAGTGATTTTTACATTTTATTTCAGTTTAATACGGGAAAAAAGTCAGAATTCTGACTTTTATTTTCAGAATTAAGACTTTTTTTCTCAGAATTCTGACTTTAATCTCAGAATTCTGACTTTTATTTTCAGAATTAAGACTTTTTTTCTCAGAATTCTGACTTTAATCTCAGAATTCTGACTTTTATTTTCAGAATTAAGACTTTTTTTCTCAGAATTTTGGATCTTAATGTAGATAGGCACCATGAAGGCAGAGATGTGGAGCACTCAGCTTCACTGACAAAGATGTGAGTTGTTTGAGATGGCCAGTGACACATTGGTGGAAAATGACAGAATTAGGCAACTTTTTACGTGCCCGAGGGGTCCCCTCATTAATGGAGGAGCAGAAGGTCATTAAAACAAGAGAGCTAGTCTCTAAAATAGACATGCCTATGGCTTGATGCTAACATGTTTGTTGTTAAACATACTTTTGTTATATTACATTTGTGTTGTGTTTTCCAAATAGTGTAGAAAATGAATGGTGGGTTTATAATGTTTACCTTTTATGAGCAGGACAGGAAGCAGAGAAGTGTAGCATTACCTCCAACTAGTTAAACTCATAATTATGAAGTTATTCAACAAATTCCTCAAGTAAAAAGGTGCAACTTTTTTATTTATTTATTTTTTTTTTTTTACCAGATTTGTGGATTAATTTCAAAATTATGTATTCCTTCCAAATTTCCAAATCTGAAGAATTTTTTAAACCAATATCTACATTATTTAACATTTAGTTTATGTTTTAGCAGTACTTCCTGTTATATTTCTTTATACGTATATTTACATTTTCTTGCACAGCAAGCTCAGCAGATTTGAAATTGTGTGCTTGTGTAAACACAAGTAGTCAATCTTTACTCTAAACATATATTCTGGTTATTTTTTAGGTAGACCTTCTTGTTTTTATATATCTGTATAGTCCCCCCACCAAAAAAAACTGTAAACTGATTAGAAATATTAATCATCTGTCAGATTTCTGAGAAAAAAGTCAGAATTCTGAGATTAAAGTCAGAAATCTGGGAAAAAAAGTCAGAAAAAAAGTCAAACTAAACCAATGTTAAACTAAAAAAATATTTAAAAATCAGTTAACGTTTTTCAGTGGCTCTAATCCTCTTCCTACAAGACTAAGATGCCTAAACCAAAAAGATTCAGTTTCTATATATGAAAGTGAACTGACAACAAGACGTTATAAATAAGCAATATTCATAGCAGCATTCCCGACAGACCATTTTACTTCATTAACAAGTTTCTGACTTTCTGTATCGCTGTTTCCCTCTGAGTGCTCAAACACTCAACAGTTCACAGAGGGGAGGGGGAGTACAGTGACGTAACGCTATGCTGCGCCTTCAAAATAAAAGCACGATAGCTAAAAAATTGTCAAAATCTAATATTTTGCGGTACAATTTTTGGGGGGGGACATATCCACCTGGCTTTTATATTGGGGGGGACATGTCCCCCCCGTCCCCCCCGCTTCCTACGCCGCTGCATATACATATGTTGAAGCTGTTTTATTCCAGGGAAAATGACCACAAGGACACATGTTGTGAAGACTCTCCAAAACCTGTGATCTCTCTTGTGTCTGGAGATAACCCCCATGATGGTTTGAGAGTGTGATGAAGGCCACTCTGGTAGACTCTCAAACTCTGAAATACGTAATTCCTTGGATGAGTGTCTGTCCTATCTTCCCAGGGGTCAGAAAGAGGATGTAAAAGGACTGATCCAGCTACACCCTGCACTTTTTGGAGATGTGCCCTCTAGGACCTTGGTACTGGAGCATGACATTGACGTGGGTGGTGCCCCCGCCATTAAACAGCATCCGTACCGTTGTCCTCCAGTCAAGAGAGATATGATGAAGAAAGAGGTTCAATATTTGCTGGAAAATGGCATGGCTATACAAAGTCATAGCTCCTGGAGCTCTCCATGTCTACTGACACCAAAGTCTGATGGTTCCCAACGTTTTTGTACAGACTATCGGAGAGTAAATGCAGTTACAGTCCCTGATTCGCACCCATTACCTCGCATGGAAGACTGCATAGACAGCATTGGTCCTGCCACCTATATCACCAAGTTAGATCTGCTGAAGGGGTACTGGCAAGTTCCCCTAACTGCCAGGGCTTCTGATATTTCAGCATTTGTCACACCAGACCACTTCCTACAATACACAGGGATGGCATTTGGAATGCGAAATGCACCAGCTACCTTTCAGCGACTGATGAACACTATATTAGGAGACGTTAAGAACTGTAATGTCTATTTGGATGACATTGTAATTTATTCATCATCCTGGAAAGATCACATTAACACTATGAAGACTGTGTTTGCCCATCTAGCTCAAGCCTCCCTCACCTTGAATCTGGCAAAATGTGAGTTTGCCAAAGCGGTGGTGACCTACCTGGGAAAGGAAGTAGGCCATGGCCAGGTTCGTCCAGTGAATGCAAAGGTGGATGCTATCCTACGCTACCCTGTGCCCACCACACGACGTGAGCTTCGGCGGTTCTTGGGTTTGGTTGGTTATTATAGATGTTTCTGCAGGAACTTCTCAATGGTGGTGGCTCCTCTGACAAAGTTGTGTAGTCCGAAGCAACCATTCACGTGGACTGTTGAGTGTCAACATGCATTTGACTGTGCAAGGTCCTTTCTATGCAGTGCTCCTGTATTGGCAGCTCCGGATTTTAGCAAGACCTTCAAGCTGGAAGTGGATGCCAGCGCCACTGGGGCTGGAGCAGTGTTGCTCCAAGATGGAACTGATGACATCAGTCACCCAGTTTCCTACTACTCAGCTAAGTTCAAGCCTCATCAATTGAACTATTCCACAATTGAGAAGGAAACATTGGCCATGCTGCTAGCTTTGCAGCATTTTGAAGTTTATGTGGGTTCAACAAGTCCCGTTATAGTGTATACAGACCATAACCCATTAGTCTTCCTAAACCGTATGTATAACCACAACCAGCGGTTAATGCGGTGGGCCTTACTGGCCCAAGAGTATAGTCTGGACATCAGGCATAAGAGAGGGGCTGAAAACGTAATAGCTGATGTACTGTCCAGGATATAATGCTGCTCACCTCCCTAGAGTACGTATGATGCTGAAAGATTATTTAATGAAGGATTTTATGGGGGAGGGTGTTACGGTCACTGACCTCTAGGAGCTCTCTTCATGAGAGAGCTCTCTGTTTGTGTTTCAGGTCTCCCTGGCTGTTACAGGTGTAATGCGTTGAAGCTTGTCAGCCACCTCATAAAGAGCTTCAATCCTGAGATGTCAGGCCCCTTCTCTTATTCACTGGGCCTTGATCTGAAGTGATCTTGTTCATGAGCTGAATGTCTCTGTGTGTGTTCATGTTGAACAATTGATTGACTAAAGTTTTGTTTTTCTGTTCACAGTGGAAGCTGGTAGGGGTTCTCTGCCATTTTTGTTGAACTGTTTTCTCCTTGTTTTGTGGTTAGCCAGGGAGTCCAGGTATTGTATGTCCTTTTCATTTTCTATGTTAGAAAGTGTTTTGTTTTATAAGTAACGGGGGGGTTTTGTTTGTTGTTTTGGCCTTGGAGACCTTGAGGCTTTAAGCTTCCCTGTTTTGCTGTTTTTTTTTTTTTGTGACCCCTGCAAAATGTAAGTAAATCATATTTTCCTGCTGACATCATCTTTTAGTTTACTGACTTTTGTGTTACACCCAGTGCCAGAATTTACCCTTTAGTTTTCTTAAGGGTGGGGGGTTGTAACAGCAGGGCAAGAGACACACAACCATACACACAACAAACACTGACACCTATGGGCAATCAAGAGTCACGGCCAAACCCAACAGCTATGTTTTCTGGACTGTGGAATCAGGATCCAGGTAGAACCAACACATGCATGGGGAGAACATGAAAACTCCATGCAAAAAGACCCCAGGCCAGAAATCAAACCCAGGACCTTCTTTCTGCAAGGCAACAGTGCCACAAACAGTGCAACACTGTGACCAAAATGCTCTTTTTAGGTATAAAATATGCATCAATTTCATTCACTCCCAGCTTATACCACAAAACAGGGCATTGTAAAAGTTCTCTTTTTTTTCTTCTTCAGAATGGATTTTGGGTGAAACTAAATAATCTTTATTCCTGCAGAATATCAGCAGGAATCATTTTGTTAGAGCCAGTATTGATAATATTGATCCTGTAGAGATCAAAGATTATTCTCAAAAATCCTTCCTTTTTTAATTGTTCTACAAAAATCATTCAACCTTGGGAAAATACATTCCTAATAAATCAGGTATGAAATCAATATTGTATTCAAGACAATAATGAGTGCATGTAAAGTTTTGGCAGGTACAGTCTGACTGTGACTGAATTGTCTCAGTGTGGCAGTAGAAACATGTACTTGTTAAAACTATGTGTAAAACCTGACAGTAGAAAGCATGAGGAATGTCGCCAACATAGAGCTCTTTCATGTAAGTTAATGAGGGTTTTTTTTGCATCTCTTTGGCTACTGGGTTGTGCTTAGTTCATTCCAAACCTTTCCTTCTTCTTTTCACGTTGTCCATTAAAGATTAGCACAGTGTATGGATGTGTACATTTAAGGTTATATTTTCCTTAATTAAGAACAAAAAGGTCAAACAACTGATTTAACTTATTTCTAGATATAAACATGCGGTTCAACATGGTTCAAATTAAATGTCATTGCACAAACCTGCCAGGTCTGACAATGCAAGGCTCTGCCACAGCAGACTTATTCATGAGAGCTGGAAATAAAGATGTTTGAAGCGTTATCATCCTGCCATGTCGCCTCTGCTATGAGAGAGGCACAGGAGCGTCAGGGCTGTCATTAATCTGCGCCTCACAGTTGCAGCCAATCTCAGAAACTGCAGCTGGTGCCCTGACTCAGACGCTGACCTACTCCTCCTCTCCGCCACTTTCAGGAGTGATCATATCCCTGCACAGCACCTCAGGGTATCCCCTGACTGACGGTGCCTTTCACCACACCTCTATTCACACATTTTGCCCATCAGGGAGACCTGACATGGAAAGTATGTGCCATCCTTGTCCCATTTTTAAATCTGTGCTGGCTTTTCGGTCAGAGTGTCAAATGTGACCAAAGCATTAGTCTGAATTTATAGTTCTAGAAATAAACCTGATGGGATACAATTTGATAAACATACATTTACCAAAGCGAACATAGGAAATACAATAGACAAAAATTGTCATTAATTGTATTTTTACTTTATTTATACATGTAAATTACCTCACATCTGACCTTCCACACATTAACCTTTTTTCTTCAAGTGCTTTAGAAACGGCCTTGTTAAATGGAGATTTTTAGTTAAGCCGAATATCCTCTTATCCCGCACTAATGGCACTCTAATGGGTACCCTTGAATCTTTATAACTAATCTGTGTTTATATGACCTGAAGTGCTCAAACTAAATGTTCCCTGAATTTCTGATGATATCTGTAAAATATCTATAGCAGGAAAGGTCCTATTTCATAATTTTAAAGCCTTCTAAATAATTCAGAATAAGTTAAATCCAAATATTGAATAATGTAAGACTGAATGCTTAGCCAACAGAATGAGCTTATTTTATAACGAATATTAGATCAAGTTTTTTTTTTTTTTTACAACTATAATTATCAGGAGTGTTTTACCTGATGGAATTAATATCAAAATGTGTGCTTTTGTAAATGCTTTGGCTGTACATCATATCTTTTTATAATTTATCTAATTTTCCAACAAAGCCTCTGCTGAAATAATTGTTTTGTTTTCTCTCCAAACCTATGACATGCTGTGCATCCTCAGTAACCTTAGCCCAGCATGGCATGCAAATGAAGGAGCGTCACAACATCCCACAAGCCATCACCACGACATCTCTTTGCTTGTGACCTACAGGTAGACAGAACCAATGTTGGAGCTAAAGCCACTGTAGGCGCAATATTCCCTGTTCTGTCCTTGATGTTTTTCTCCAGTTCATTAGAAATGCAAGTGAGTTTCTCAGCCTTGAGTTTTTCTCCTTTTCCAAACTTTTTTTTTTTTTTCAAATTACAATTAGATCTAACAATTCAAAATTACATTCTAAGCCTTGGTTTAAAACAAAAATGAAAGACTGAGCAAAACATACAAGAAAGCCAGGTGTGTGTATATACATATATATATATATATATATATATACACACACACCTGGCTTTCTTGTATGTTTTTTTGTTTGTTTGTTTTTTTCACCTTTTGCTTAAATAAATAATTTGAGGTCTTTATCTGATAATGAATATAATCATTGACTATTGAGAAAAGACATTGTGCCAATTACACAACTCAATTCAAACTTTATATATAAAGCACATTTAAAACAACCGGGCTTGACCAAAGTGCTCTACAGGAATCACAGTTGAGGAATATAAGATAAAAAAATAAATATAAAATAAATAAGATAAAAACTGAGGGCTAAACACTGAGGGCTAAACATAAACACATTACAAAAAGAAAAATTGAATGGAGATAAAATACAGTAGGATACATGTTTCAATTAAAATACATTTTCAAATAAAATACAATTTTGAAGTAAAATTTTGCCAAATGTCCACATAGACTTGATTAAAAGCCAGGGAAAAGAAGTTTGCTTTTAGAGAGGATTTAAACATCTCAAAGGAGCCTGTTGATCAAATATGCCAAGGCAAGTTATTCCAGAGTCTTGGTGCCATAAAGGCACGATCAACTTTGGTTTTAAGTCTGGTTTTAGGCATGACTAGTAGGAACTGATTAGAGGATCTCAGTGTTCTGGCCAATTTTAAAATCTATCCTAAAAACCAAGAGCCAGTGCAACGAGGCTAGAACAGGTGATATGTGGTCACGTTTACGTGTGCATTTTGTACCAACTGCAGATGGTGTAAAAGTGAGCGGTCCAAGCCAGCATATAAAGAATTAGTAATCCAAGAATCACACCAGGCTGCACCACGTTGTTTCCGCGCATTTAATTGAATAATACTGTAGTGTCTAAATAAAACCGAAGTATTTCTTTTAAGTTATTCTAAGTTTCTCAAGTACTTAATGGAGGAGATAGAGTTTATAAGGGGTTGATAGATTCTTAATAAGGATGAAAACTACAAAGTAGTCATTTCCGTCACTGTTTATACAAAATACAGCCTTCTTCATCATGACCACAGTTCAGAATTATCCAAACAAAGCGGCTCACTGGTGCCTCTGTCCTTCACATTAACACCAGGGGTTTTCATGTATGAGAATCTGTGTGTTTGAATCAATGGGATTTTCCAGTGAGAGCAACAGCCTGTCATGTGTCTTGGAGAGCAGACAAGAGCTCCTCTGTCACAGCTTCACCAATATTTTAGATTGATAACAGCATGAAACCTTTTACTTCAGTAAAAAATGGATCCCCGATAGTTAGCAGGTCAGGTTCTTGTAACAAAAGATCCCAGTAAAGGTTGAGCAGGTCCCTGCTGACGTGACCAAAGGGCAAAAAGAGAAAGCAGTGCTCTATCCTGCTTTCAACACGCAATGCACATTCAACATTAACAAAACAGGCAGCCACAAAAAGGGGGCTGCTTTGTCATAGACTGACAAAGAGGTATATCGTTTTAAAATGTTGCTTTCTAAAAATAGCTTCCTCAGCGTCTGTCTGACATGATAGTTTTTTCTTACAAATATGTAGTGCACATACGTGAAAGCTCTTTAACCTTCAGCACCTTTTTTTCCCTCCTTCCCACATGTTTATGGAAAAAAATGAAGTAACAGGAATCAACACCCAAATTAGCCGAAGAAATAAATCTAGGTCAAATAATTACAAATACAATAAATTAAGATAATCATGTAAATGTTCAATAGTTTTTCCATTCATTTAATTCAAATTGTATATATTACATTTATTTACTAGTTATTAGTTGTTTATTATTTATTAATTTATAGGCAGCATCATAATATGAAGGGGATGGGACAGATGTCCAGATGACAGTGATTGGAAGCCATATCAGCCATATTCATAGAAAGTTGAGTGGAAGAAAAATGTGTGGTAGGGATAATTTCAGCCTTAAAAGGATTGAAAAGTCCATTAAAAATTTGAAGAAACTTTGTGTCAGATAAACTATAGACAAAAGCTATTTTTTTTTTATCAGAATGCCAATGTTAGAGTTTTTAGGCGCAGGCCAATATTACTGATATTAGTTATTTGACTGATATTGAACTGATATTTCATAGTGATATTGGATTGGGACATCCCTACTGTAGTTACTGTAGCAGGGATGAGAAGATAAACTAGATTATTGCACAGTTACACAAACTCCTCTTTTTAGATGGAGGTAGAGTTTGCATTTTATTTGGAAATCCCACGGTCTTGAGCAAAAGCGGAGAGGCTATGATCCAGGTCGATAGAAGTCCAATGTGAAGTTTCCACAATTTGGGTTATCATGTCATCTTTTGTTGTTGTCCACTCTATTTCCTGAAGTCCACAGTCAAGAAAGTCCTCTACCAGGAAATTTTAGAGCACTTCATCTTTCCATGTGCTTAAGATCTTTATAGAGATTCCAGTCTTGTTTTCTATCAGAACTTGGCACCTACTAAAGCTGCCAAAGGTACCAAAAGCTGGTTCACTGATGAGGAACGCTGCTGTGCTCTACTGGTCTATAAATCCGCTGAACTGAACCTCCTCAGAAAGTTAGTGGGGTCAAGAGGAAGATGAGGAAAAGAGATATAAAAACAATGTAGATGAATTGAAAGCTTCTATTAAAGAAACATGGGCTTTCATTACATCTCAGTATTACCACAGTAGTATTGAGTGCATATGAAATTATTATACATTTCAGAGACTTGATATTTGGTTTTAAATATCCTTTTCCCATAAATACTGTATGATATTCTAATTCTAAAAGATACTGGGTTTTAAAATGACCTGAATCATCTGTAAGCTATAATCAGAAGGGTTTTTTTTTTAATGGTGTAAATCCTTCACTCCATGTGTAATGAATTAATGTTATATACATATTACTTTACAAAATGAGTAAGAAAAAATAATGAGCTTTTTCATAACACTGTAGTGTTGTATGTATCTCCCCAATTTTTTTTATATGTGTTGAGCATTTCTTAGGATCTGTGTGCTAAAAGAAATAAAACACAGTCAATAAGAAACAACATTAACATGAATCTTAAAATAAATTATCCTTATTTAATTAACGATTATTAATTGATCAGAAAGGTCCTGCTTAAAAATATATCAACTAATTAACTCAACTTTCTACACTCACAGGCCGCTTTATTAGGTACCCCATTCTAGTAATGGGTTGGACCCCCTTTTGTCTTCAGAAGGGCCTCAATTCTTCGTGGCATAGACTCAACAAGGTCCTGGAAGCATTCCTCAGGGAGTTTGGTCCATATTGACATGATGCCATCACACAGTTGCCGCAGATTTGTCTGCTGCACATCCATGATGCGAATCTCCTGTTCCACCACATCCCAAAGATGCTCTATTGGATTGAGATCTGGTGACTGTGGAGGCCATTTGAGTACAGTGAACTCATTGTCATGTTCAAGAAACCAGTCTGAGATGATTCCAGCTTTATGACATGGCGCATTATCCTGCTGAAAGTAGCCATCAGAAGTTGGGTACATTGTGGTCATAAAGGGATGGACATGGTCAGCAACAATACTCAGGTAGGCTGTGGCGTTGCAACGATGCTCAATTGGTACCAAGGGGCCCAAAGAGTGCCAAGAAAATATTCCCCACACCATGACACCACCGCCACCAGCCTGAACCGTTGATACAAGATAGGATGGATCCATGCTTTCATGTTGTAGACGCCAAATTCTGACCCTACCATCCGAATGTCCCAGCAGAAATCGAGACTCATCAGACCAGGCAACGTTTTTCCCATCTTCTATTGTCCAATTTCGATGAGCTTGTGCAAATTGTAGCCTCAGTTTCCTGTTCTTAGCTGAAAGGAGTGGCACCCGGTGTGGTCTTCTGCTGCTGTAGCCCATCTGCCTCAAAGTTCGACGTACTGTGCGTTCAGAGATGCTCTTCTGCCCACCTTGGTTGTAACGGGTGGTTATTCGAGTCACTGTTGCCCTTCTATCAGCTCGAACCAGTCTGGCCATTCTCATCTGACCTCTGGCATCAACAAGGCATTTCCGCCCACAGAACTGCCGCTCACTGGATGTTTTTTCTTTTTCGGACCATTCTCTGTAAACCCTAGAGATGGTTGTGCGTGAAAATCCCAGTAGATCAGCAGTTTCTGAAATACTCAGACCAGCCCTTCTGGCACCAACAATCATGCCACGTTCAAAGTCACTCAAATCACCTTTCTTCCCCATACTGATGCTCGGTTTGAACTGCAGGAGATTGTCTTGACCATGTCTACATGCCTAAATGCACTGAGTTGCCGCCATGTGATTGGCTGCTTAGAAATTAAGTGTTAACGAGCAGTTGGACAGGTGTACCTAATAAAGTGGCCGGTGAGTGTATATGCAATGATAAAAGGCTCTGAAGAGCAAGATTAGTTAGTAATGAGATTTTGAGGTCATCGAATCTGCAAAAGGACCAGTGAGGATACAGGTTTGGAGCAAATTTTTAACATCAATGTCAGTATCTGCCACCTGATCAGCTGTCAACTCAGCAGTCTTTCCTATGACTACTGTATGTATGTCAAGGCTCAGAACAGAGAACCCAGTATTCAAAGCAGACAGTTAGTTATCTCAAAGACAAAGGAAGGCAAGATAATCCAGTGGGAGAAGCCAAAGCCTGTGTCGAGGAGGTGCTCAAGAGTCCAGGCCAGAAGATCAGAGATCTGAAGAGGTACCGAAGGGAAATCCAGGTCTGTATCAGGAATCAGTTCCAGGTTCGGTAAACAGGCAGAAATCAGCAGGATTCTGAGGACAGGTCAGGCAAACAGATCAGACCGTGAAAAGGCAGGCTCAGAGGTCCAAAGGTAGAATGGGTCAGGATCAGGCAATCAGAACACAATTACTAGTCCTTCGCTAGAAGACTCTCACCAAGGACTAGAATAATCTCGCACTGATGACTGGAAGAAGTCAGATTAAATAGAGGCTGGAGATGAGGGAGCAGATGAGAAAACTGGGCAGAGATAGGCAGGTGAATGAAATGAGTAATAAAGCCAGTCATCAGTGCCAAGATCATGAAAATTTTAAACATAATATGGTCATTACATGTATGGAATTAAAGGATTTTTAATACATTTTTGTAATTGTCTCTTTGGTTTTTATTTGCTGTAATCGTTAATCATTAGAGCTGCCAAATATAAAACATTTTATATATATATGACTACATGTAATAAATTTATACAAATATTTTTCTAATTCCATGAGCTCCGCCTTTGTATATCCATTAGTTTCCTTTTCTGTCATTTGCAATTAAGTCAATCTGAACCAGGAGAAGGCAGAATGCAAATTCTCACACAACTGTTAAAACCATGCCTGTGAGAAAAAAAAAGGAACATAATTTTCTTTTCACATAAGGTTAGCATCTTTTAGGACAAATGCCCTCAGACAGCTAAGCAACAACAGACAGCCCCAAAGCAATGCATGTATTAGAGTTGGTGTTTTATCCAAGAAATCACAGCAGAAGGAGTGCAAAAGTAGAAAACACAAACACATACAAACAAACAATCTGAAGAGGCGACAGGTTGAACAGAGGCACCTGGGAGTGTGTGACAACCTGTCCATGTAAGCAACTATTTCTGCTGCCGATGATGGATGAAAGACCTTAAAACTGTACATGACTTTTAGAAAATTGTTCTGGAAATCTAACTACATGTTTCAGCTGAATTTCCCAGACGCAAAGAGTTAAAGCAAGACTTGTTAAAGTTGCAGGAATACAGTAACTTGGTAATCATAATGTATTTGTTCTGGTTCTTTATGTTGCTGCTCCTCCGAAACTATTTCAGCCTCTCTCTGAGTGTGTGTCCCTCTGTTTGCTTTCAGTCTGCATTTAGATGACAGCTGTGTCAAAACACATCAGCAGCACTAAGAGCAGGTTTCAGTGCCATAGGGCTCAGCAGCCTGGCTCAGTAAATGCAAATCTTTCACAGGTGTTATAGACACCCTCCCTTTTTCCCTGAAAAACCACAGCATTAAAGCTGCTTTCACATCCTACAAAACAAAATGCATTTGTGTTTTTTTTTTTCTGCACATGACCAACTGCTCCAGGATGAGAGAAACACACAAGGGGCTGCGCTAATACCTATAAATGAGTTAATGTGTTTACTGACGAACGATGGGACTGTAGATAGCAATGTACATAGCAACAACACCCATGGAGACAGGGAGAGATGCAAAGGAAATATAATCTGCCATATGAGAGAGGAAAAGTGATTAACTCCCTCATTAAAGGGTCAATTATAAACTAAAAAACAATTAAAAGTTGAATTTACAAAAACTTGATTACTGAGATTGTCTACAGTTTGTAATCAATCATTCATATCGTGGGTGACAGCAATTAAATAATAGCATTAATTAAAAAAATTAATAATCCACTTCATCATGCGCTACATCATCAGGATTTGAAGTCATTTGATTTCTAATCAAATTTGAAGAGATGATTTCAATGATTTACAGATTTTCATATTTTCATATCGTGTTGATGTAACAGCGGATGTGTTAATTTTGGAGTAGAGGCTCATTTTTGTTTCCCGTCCTCTTTCCATTTTGATGGCAAAACCAACACAGTCCAGACAGCAACAGTGGAGTTTCAGGAACTTTGCATTGGTTCCAGTATTGTTACGTCTAAACCCATTTCATTTTATCATTTTATCTTTAATTATCTGACTTTTGTGTCAAATAATTAAAACATAGGATGATAATGAACCAAACACACGTCAAACTAGTTGAGAAATGACAGTAATGTTTCTGCATTCACCTTCTTCTTTTTTACATTTTACATATTTTTAACTCTAAATCTACAAAGTGATGTAATGAGCTCTAAGACAATTGAAAAATATTAAGTATATGGCCATATTTAGCACATCTTTGATCCTTTGCCTATTAGAAAACTCTACACTAATTTCAACCATGCATAGCAAATCTCTGGTTAAAATTAGGTGGTTTTTAAAGAATGAGAAAAACACAACAGGACATTCATTAAATTCTTCTATAAATATGTATTTCTGTCATATCAATGTCATCACTGACTGCGATGGCATTAATATGACAGTAAATAAGAAGGTAATTGAGGAAATTATTCAGCCTCTGAGTTACATCTGTCTTTTCAGTCGCGTAAATTTCCAGAAAAGATGAAAACTGCCTAAGTTAGTCCACTTTTTAAATCTGGGGACAGACACCATTTCACAAGTTATAGTCCTGTTTCTCTACTTCCACGTTCATTAATAAACATAAACTGTTTTCCGAAGGTTAGTTTGGATTTAGATGACAAAGATCTACAACAATAGCCGTCATTGAATTGATCGAACAAGTCACAAGTGCCTTAGATAATAAGAAATCTGCAGTTGGTGTATTTATTGATCTCAAAAAAGCTTGTGACACAATAAATCTCAAAATATTATTTAAGAAATTGGAGCGTTATTGCATCACCCAGGGGCCAGTATTGGGGCCAAAATGATTTATCCTTTATATAAAATACATCTGAAAAGTTTATAAAATACTTATACATGTTTTTTTTGCTGACAATATATTTTCTGTACATGTGATAATTTTAATCAGCTTATGGCTGATATGAACTTTGTGTTATGTTGGCCAGTTGTGTTTGTGCAGGTATGCATGTGTACATTTACATGTATGTAGATGTATATATTTATATAATTTTATATATATATATATATATTTCCTTTTTTTTGTGTGAATATTGGATAACAAGAAGGTTACTCTAATTTAAGCAATTTAAGTGCAATTAGAGGGAGAGAGGGTATGAAAATTATTTTTTACTTCTTCATACCCCTATTCAGACAATTTACATTAATCAATTTTGGTTCTCTGGCTGTACATACCGACAGGTTTATTTGGTGGAGGGTTTTGTTTCTATTTATGTTCAACTCAATTTAGATAGTTCGGAAATTGGTGTTTGGTCTGGTTTGATGTTTATCAGTGTCTTTTGTGGATATCTGGTGGATTCATTTATTGTTGTTTGTCAAAATTGACTGAAATAAATTGCTATTCATTCATTCATTCATATTTGGTTTACATAGTTTTGAAAATGGTCATTTTATTTATAGAAGACATTTTAATAGCTAGACATTTCATGAAGAAAAGGAACATAATAATAATAAAACACAGAAAAAGTACATGCTTTAGAGGTAATTGAATAGTTAATGAACATAAATAATTTAAGAAAATAAAAGTGAATAATTAGAGTAGTAAGATGGTGATAAAAAATGAATCATAAAATGAGTGATATTGAAACAAAAGGAGATATCTACTGTGTCAGATTTTGTATTATTTTACTTAATCTGCTTGTTAGTTTTCTCTGCTCAATACAGCTACAGTCTTTCTATGAAATCTGTCTAAAACATGACTGTCTGAACGGTTATAAATCTTTGTTCCTGTCTGTAGAGAGCTGTTCTGCATAGAGCGTTTCACTTCTGTTTGCTAAGATAGCTGTGAGCAGTTCTCTGTGACTATGTATTCTAATAAAAATGTGCGATGAGACATGCTGTATGGGTTTGACAACTGTCACATTTGTTTAGCCTTTGAGCGCACACACTGTGTTTATGGACAGGTTGGAGAGATTTGACAAAAGGAAACTGACTGTGATTCATAAATGAATGACAAGCACAGACGAAACAAGTATAAGGGCTGTTTGACAGACATTCAGGTGTTGTTGAGGTTTTGTCTGGTGGGGCCATGAAGAGATAACAATTTGCTGCTCAAAGGGCCGTCATTTCCCTGTCTAAGCTTTGTAAGTGAATTAATGTCTCCAGTTCATGACCTTTACTTCCGTGTCCAGGTTCAAAGATAATAAGCTCTGCATCCTTCAAAGATTCTGCTAATGGAAATAAGCATGTGCGTAGGCTATGAACAGAGGACTGTTTCAGCAACCGTCGGTCTAACAAAGCAGATTCTAGGAACTATTTCTCACATGCATCTTCTTATTTCACCTTTATTGTGTACTTTTACTGACCAATCTCTGCTATTTCTCCAGACATAAGCTCCTGTTCTCATATTCAAATAGGGCATCAGCTGCCTTGTGAATGCCTGCCTGACGGTTTTAATTAACTGGCTTAGTGATAGATGTTGATTGACTTTGCCTTCGCGTTGAGTATCATTTATTATAAGAAAGCCTGTTAATGAAGCTCCAGAGTAAACTCACTTCATACAAGTGTTGTTATTAAACTGGGAGCATGAGGCAGTGAGTCTCCCCTCACTGTTATTACTGTAATCTTATGCAATCTGTTACAATTTTATGTAGGGGACTCACTCTAACTTGTTTCAGAACCTTGAAAACTGTTAATCCCCAAAGCTTTTATGTAATAGAACAAAACAAAGTAATACATATTTATGACTGAATTCTTAATTGAGTTTATGTCTGGAAGTTCCAAAAAACATTCTAATAGGTATTAGTTTTGATCTACACCATAAAACCTGGCTCTTCCTTAGAGCTTCTATTCAGCTAATAGGTGATCGCTGACTCCATCCTAACATAATATCATGTTAAAGGTAAAGTATACTATGCAACCGGTGTTGATTTTCCAGCGAGGCTCCCCCCAGAGGGCGAAAGTAAAAGTGCACTGTCGTAAATATGCTCAGCTGTTCTCCTGGTTTCTCCGTCAAGCCAGGCGCGGTTGTTTTGAGCTTAGCAGACAGGCGAGTGCAACGAATCACCATGTCTACTGCGGTAAGTGACTATTTTGTTCAAATTTTCGAGTTTGAAAATTTAGCATGTTTTCATACATTTACAACTGCACAAATATCGCCACTGCGCTAGCAACGAGCATGCCTTTCACTGGGGGCGTGTAGTAGTTCTTGCCGTAAAGCAAGACCGACTCTCGCGATGCACGAGACTTCTGAGCCTGTGGGTGCGGGCCGAGGGCTCCTGCAATTGCAAGTACGGTATTTCCCCTACAGACCACCAGGGCGGCCGAGAAAACCTTTGTTAGACCTGAAATGACTCCTTTAATCATCCAAAACGTTATGGAACACATTAATTAACTGAAAAATGTTGCAAAATGTTGTTTAACACATTATTTAGCTCCTTATAGCATCCTTATTCCTATCAGTGCTTTATAGTTACTCTTACTTCCAACACCATGCTTTACCTTGGTCACTGTGTTTTCAGGCAGGGATTTAAATTGTACACTGGTGGATTTAAACTTAAACACTTCTCAAGGTAGGTCAGATTGAACAGGGCTAAATACAAATATACACTGCAGAGTTTTTATTTGCAAAACATTTTGTGGACATTACATCAATTTGTATCTCCCCTGTTAAACATGCACTACTTTATGTTTTAACCGATTTATGGCTACAATGTAAAAAAAACAGGGAAAGTTCAGGGGGTAGGAGTATCTTAACAAAATAACGTCAACAGCTACAGCTGATAACACACATTTAGTTTTTTTTTTTTTTTTTCTGGATATTCTCCATGCAACACTTGATGAACATTTTTTGTTTATTTTTTTCTTTTTAACAAATTACATTCTATTTAATGTTATTTCATGTCATGCCTTAGAGGAATTAGCAGCAAAACAGAACTAAATGAAACAGTGCTTATGTGGTTTCTCTTTGCTTCGGTCACTGGTAGGAAGCAAAAACTGGAATATTTATGAGCTTCTTGCAAATGATGTTCATGTGGTTTGCTAACCACATCAAGCTTGTTCAAAGACTGAAAACAAAATATCCAGGCCTTGAGCTTCTGATTTTCCAACTTTTGTCTAAGCTATGGTTTTAAACATCTCATGGTACATTGTGAGGCCACATCCATCTTTCCTTACACAAATTTTGAATTATGTTTGAGCTTGAGGCTCATGTTGTTATATTAATTTCCATCTCCAAAGTAAAGGAATAATTTTACAAAAAGTGCAAAAGGAAAAAAAGAAGCACACTACACTGACAAAAACATATCACCCAAATGTTATTTTATTACATAACAAATTTTCATTTTTTTGTAATTTTAACACAATCGTATTAAATAAACCTTACATAATGCATATGTATTTGTTTAATATAGCTTATTCATTCAAAATATATAATTGTCATGTTTATGTATTTAGAGTTACTAAATTATACTTACTAAAAATTATTCCAGTTATAATTTTAGCTATATCATACATTTTTTTGTGTACAGCTGAAAGCTAAGTTGAAAGCTGCCTAAAGTGTGCAGAAATTAAATATAAACAAACTTAAATCATGGGACAAAATGCACACAAAGATGAAAGCAGAGAAAGCATAGTCTGCAGTTTCAGAGGGACCAGTTGCTGGAAACACACCACATATACCTAAAGTTCTATTCTGGTTTGTCCAAAATTCTCTACAGCAGAGATTAAACCCTTATCATATAAATGTATTTTCTGCTGCACTTCTAGCTAGTATCATTACAAGAACTTTACCAGAACATTTTTAAGCCTTTGAGAAAAACACATATTTGATAAAAGTTGAAAGTTGGTGAAAATCCAACTTGACTCGTGCCTTTAAAGCTCTAACTACAGTCAACACTTTCTTCTTTGTAGACCATTTTACATATCACATAAAATTAGTCCACACACAAGTAGTTACCACCCAATAACATGTTGGCAATTCAAAACATTCAAATTGAGTTCATTTGCCTCATGTATCAAAGGAGAAATTGTGGAGCCTTTAGCTAATTATCATTGGTGAACATATAAGAGCAATTTCTGAAATTTGGTAGGATTTTATTGTGCTAACAAGTTTTGCAGACATCAGCTGTTGTTTTGAGCTGTTAAAGGACACTTTATGTCGTGATCTTGGTGCTGATGATTGGGCTAATAACTCATTTAATTCACCTGCCCAGCGCCACCCAGTTCTCTACTTTACCTACTTTACTACTTACTTTACTTACTTACTTTTCATCTGATCCACCTGTTTTAGCCTCTTTTTAATCAGCCTTCTACTAGTCATCAGTCCCCGATTATTTGAGCCAGTGGTGAGAGTTCTCTGGCGTACCTGAGTGTTTCTGATTGCCTGATCCGTTCTGCCTCTGGACCAGAGATTGGATATTTTTACTTTACTTTACTACTTATTTTTATGGCGACTTTTTACTTCTACTCCTTACATTTTTACACAAATATCTGTACTTTCTACTCCTTACATTTTAAAAAATTGGCTCGTTACTTTAGTTTTGAATCATTTCAATGGAGTTACCGTAATTATTTTTCACGTCATCAATACTGTGAAAACGGAGCAGTTTCCCCCTTCTGTTCCCAAAGTGTAGCCGCCGTCTATCACACACAGCGTCACATCCTTCACTACATTTCCCAGCATGCACCACAGACCGGCCGTCATGGCGGCGGCAGTTCCAAACAATTAACCCGGTAATTTACACTAGTTCCGAAATTGCAACGTCACCTTTCATTCAACACTTTACTTACTCACCAGCGTAGCAAACTCTGAAGGTACCCACTGCGACAGCTTTAATATACATTCCGTAGTCGGCAATAAAACGTCCCAGTCAAATTACACATTCTCTTCCCTTAGTCCGTCAGCATACTGCTCCGTGTGGAAACACGTACCGCATCGGAGCCAGTCTCTTATCCATTGTCCCAGGGCATTGGAAAATACTATTAGGGGGCAGGGGTGTTAAGTGGGATTTCAATGTATGTAATAATTGTTTGCATGGTAATAAGTAGGTGAAATGGTAATGTTAGTATGGTTAAATTATTTCATAAATATGTATGTTTTTGTATGAATGATGCTATTGTCTGTATTTATTTTTCTACAATGTTAACTGTGCTTTATTGGGGATTTGCCGTCCTGTTTAGTTGGGCTGTCCCAATTGGCTGATTATTGGTGGGTCTATTTAAGGGGCACAGTCCCAATGGCTAAGGGGGGCTTTTGAACTGGAATTTTGTTGTCCGCTGGTTCTTACCACCTTTTTGCAAGTCATCTGCTTACTCCTCCTCTAACGTGAGACGGGAGCTGGCGAGCCGTTTTCTCACAAATACCAAATTCAGTCTAATTGGATGGGAATCTATGTTGCATTTGACGCACCACTATAAGATGAATCGACAGATTCGGCGGTATTCATTCGTGGTAAATCATTGCAGCTTGGTGGCGGTGGCGTTAGCATAGTAGCATGGACGACGAGATGATTGAAAATGAACACAACGGAGATCTAGTCCTATTGGCAGACATCCATTTAAAATGTAGGCAACGGCATGAAAAAAGTGGTTTCTACTTTTACTTTTATACTTTAAGTAAATTTACAAGCCTGTACTTTGTTACTTTTACTTGAGTAAAGAAGTTTAATCAGTACTTCCACTTTTACCAGAGTATTTTTTAACACAAGTATCTGTACTTTTACTCAAGTACGGAAAGTGAGTACTTTTGCCATCTCTGCTCTGGACCCCTGAGCCTGCCTGTTCCTGTTCTGATCTGTTTGCCTGATCTGTCCTCAAACACCTGCTGGATTTCTGTCTTTGTACTGGACCTGAAACTGATTCCTGACTCCGTCCTGGATTTTCTTTTGACACCTCTTTGGACTTCTGATCTGTTGGCTCTGACTCCCAAGCATGTCCTCGATGTGCTTTGCCCTCTGAGTTATCCTGCTTGCCTTCGTCTGCTCGGTTCTGATTTCCTGCCTGTCCTCTGTCCTCTGCGACTTCAGCATCCGGTCTCTCTGGGCAGTGCCCTATGTGTCTCATTGGCAGCCGACCGGCTGGAACCAACGTCATCCTCTGGGCACGGGAGAATGAGGTTGTTCACAACAGTTCCGTCTTAAATAAACATGTTGTGAAACCTAACTGTCTCTCCGCCTCAAAAATTGTGTCCTTTTGTTCTGAGCCTGACACATAAATGGTAAAAGCTAGAGTTAAATAGAGATATTACTTGTCAGGGAAACGTTTTGCTCCAGAATAGCACCTCATATTAATGAGACGATCTAGCCGCTGATTTTGCTAAATGTATGGCTTTCTCTCCTATAAGTTTGAACTACCTGCTGCAATTCAGCTTCAGCTGTATTGAGAATGTGACATCCGAAAACTTCTGGTCGCTGATTTGGTGTGGAGGGGAGTTACTGGTTGGGCAAACAGCGTAAGTATTAGAACTACCGTAATATCTTCAACGGTGAAATCACTGTACACTGGTCTCATTGTGAATGTGATCACTATTGCAAGTTAGTATTACGTAGTTTACCCTCATGCATCATATTTCTTTTATACAAGTAGGCCATTCTATGGTCTTCAATGCTTTTATCTCTAAGGACTGCTCGTCTTGCCGCCCACATCCTTTCTCATAGTTTTTGTGGAAAGTCCTCTGTTTTCTTGTGTCATTGTTGGAAGGTGGAGCCGCTTTGCTATGATGGCCCTGCCTACATTGCCATGGTTCTCAACTGTAATGGAAATACACCCATTTAGAGATGAGTTTAGAGAAACTAAAATGAGGTAAATAAAGTTGATCCCAGTGGAAAAACGGTTACAACACTAATGGCTGTCGAATTAGCAGTGTTGTAGTTCTGTTACTCAGGTTAGCATTAATCCTCCCCTGAAGGGTTCACTGCCTTCTTTCAGTGTTGCTAATAAGCAGAAAGGCATCATCTGAGCTTCATCTTGCTTTTAGAAAGGCTTTTTTGGTCAATGAAAACAATGGATTGTCTGTTCTCCTCTGCTTTCACCTGTTGAAAAGACAGTATCATCAGTAGCTTAAAGTAGCTCAATAAGCTGATAAAGAAGGCCATGTTTTGAGCGTGATTCTATGAGGTGAAATACAAGGGCAGCAATGAAGGGAAAGAAGTATTTTAAATCTCATATTCCCTGATGATTTTAGAATATCAGTATGCTATTTTCAGTCATACTTCTCATAAGTTTGAAAATGTGATATTTTTTTTCCTCAACAATCAATTTTTGATTTTGAAAGGTTAGACCTACTATTAAGCCATCTTCTCCACCTGAATTTCTAAACAGTGGGACAAAAAGGCTGTTTCTATTTGTGGACAGGTGGGTGGTTGTAATAATATAACATTTTTGTTTGTTAGTGCGCTATTTTGATGCAAACACTGATGGACCTAAAATTCCTCAAAAGGTACACTGTTTTCCCTCCCTATTGTATATCGCCCAGGTTTTTATACTTCTCCATCTTTTCTCCCATGATGAAAATACTGTTTGACATATTCCTGGTTCTTTTAAAATCTACGACCATCTCCTTTTTTGGTTCACATTTCATTGAAGATGCATGTTCTCAAATGAAGAAACATCATCCACCAGCTCTCTCTACACTGATGAACCCAGTAACTGCAGATTTATCTATGTATTTTAACAGATGACAGGATGGTAGTCTTTAACTAGGCATGTAACATTTAAAGAGGGAAAACATGATAAAACTACAGTCCATGTTGTGGGAGGTCTTTCTGTCACGTTGCCATTGACCGTAGTCATGATAGGCAGTTGCCGAGGCATCCACTTTTTAGAGTTTAAATATAAATCATAATATTTGTGTATGTTTCAAAAGGAATTTAGTTTTATATGTAAATTTTTTATTAAAAACTTGCATCACTTTGGACAGAGTAGATGTGTCTTATGAGACCCTTTATGAAACAAGACAGAGGCATTGCTTTGTGTTTGGAGTCAACAGGATTTCACCCCTAGACAAGAGAGTGGAGAGATGGCTTTACCCCAACTGTTTTCAGCAGATAAGAGAAAACATATTATTTGGAATGGTATGGGTGTTGGTTTTTATAAGATATCTAATTAACAATCACAAAGTCCCAGATGCAGATTAATTTTGTAGTTAATTTTGGCCAAAATCAATATTTGTTTTTCCACACAATCTCCAGAATCTTTTAATTTAAGGTAGACAAACAATGGTAATGGTTAAAAGAATGGCAGAGTTCATAAATATAGCTCACATTTCTAAATACTATATTCAGAAAATACCCAAATTAAATAATCAAGACTAGACCTGAAAAAAGCATGCTACTTAACTAATAATTTAATAGCCTTTGATGACAATATTACACCCGTCTCACAGTCGTGAGAACCCAGTCCTCAACTGAAAGGAAATTTTCAGTTAATTACATTAGAGTTTAGGCTTGAGGCAGCAATTCAGTGATATATTAAAATCTCAGCAAGTTAAAGCAGTGGAATAGTTGAACAGAGTCACTTCCACACACTGCAGAGATGGGGTAATTATTTTTGGCCTGGTTTCCATCAGGCTTTTCACTCTATGGTTGATGTGAAAAAAGCTCTGCATACTCATTAGATTTGGAGCAGGTGGCCTCAGCTGACTGAATACCTTAGTGCTGTGTCAGTCATCCTGTGTGAGCGGGTATAGCGGCTTTATCTGAGTCACCAAAGAGTCTCAGGGGTTTCCAGGAACCATCAAAATAAAGTATTTGGAAGAGAGTCCAAAATATTACTTAAAAGTATACGGTATACGTATATTTATACGTATACTGGTTATTGACTGAATCAAGTAGCTTTTATCGTGGAGATATGCTATTATTTTAATGGAAATCTTTAATGTTCTGAATTTGTTGTCATGCTAGAAAGTTATACTTAAAATAGCTTACTGAATAGTAAACCTGATAATTGTAAAGAGGTTCGATATTTCTTTATTTATGGGGCCGATTATCTGCCATGCAGGTAGTACATTATTTATTTGTTACCCTACACCAATCACTGCTGAACATGAGAGAATAAACACATTCTTTTGTTACTTTAACAAATTTTAAAGGGTATTTTCTTTCTGGATGTTATCTGTGTTTAAGTCTTTTATAGTTTTGACTATTGTTTGCCGATTTTCTTTTTGTACACTTGTAACAGTCAGGAGAAGAGAACACACACGTGTAGACCACATAATGTATTTAACATAGGACAGTACAGACAATCAACAATAACAGGAGAAAACATGAAGGAGTGAGATTTCTCAAACAGGAAGTTTCTAAATACAGGATAAAATGAGAACACAGGAATGGAATGGAATTTTACTTTACTTTTTACTTTTTACTTTTTATATATATATATTTTTTTTTTTTTTTATCCATATTTTTATCCTAAGTGTATATATTAGTATATTTTTTGCATGCCTTATACCCCAGTGTTTTTAGAGATTTTTATAATTTTATTTACTATTTCATATATGTTTCATGTTGCACGATTGTACCATAAAAAATTCCTAGTTGTGAACTCCTTCACTAACAATGGCAATAAAACTGAATCTGATTCTGATTCTGATGGCTGCAGGTGGTCTGAATGTAAAAACATCTAGTGCTGACTAAACTGAGCAAGGATGTGCTAAGGTCTGAGGAAACCACTCGTTAAGTCAAGCAACAAATCCATTGTATGTATTGGAGACAAAACCAACACTGCATCATCATGATTTATGGTAACTTCATTGTAAATGGAGCCAAACTTCTTACCAAGCTGGAATTAATTATGAGGACAAAATTACTAAATGATCAAAATGGGTTTTTTATTTTCAACGTTAGAGTAACACCCACTATATATCACAATCAGTATTACTTTATTGGAAGACCATCAATTTTCAGAAGGGGAAAATAGCAGAGGTACGAGGCTAAATACTTTAGAAAATGGAGAAAAAAAAACTGTTTTTCTTTTTCAATTCAAACTAAGTACACATTTGATCATTAATTAATTAATCATAAAAAAAGAGCCAAATGTTCAATAATGTAGTTCAGATGCTTTCAGTCATTGACCTCAGGTCTAAGTGGATGTGTTAAGTTTTATTAACATGTCATAGGATTTATCCTAAACCTGTCAAAAACAACACAAGTATCCTTTAGTTAATCATTATTATGGTAATAGATCTGTTCCAGAGGAAGGTGTTTTGTGACCAAATCATCCAATACTGATGGATCGGTGTATTTACTTTTAATGTTTGGTTCTTACTATTTAGTCATACAAAGGAACCACTCTTAAAAATCTTTTTAAAGTACAACCCACATGCAAAAAACCACTCAGAGAAACCAGAGTAAAAGTTTAACTGGTTTAACTGGCGTGGGTTTTTTCCAGAAATAGAAGGGCTCATTGGAGGGCGGACAGGTTTTGGTTTGGTTGATTCCTGAGGAGCAATGGAGTGGACTGCCACTTAGATTTTCCAGGAGAACTTAAACGAGACATGTGGACATTAATCCCCTGCTCAGTGTGAAGCCCAAACAATCCTTCAAGGGGGAGAAGGCCAAACATCCAGAATGCAGGATGACTTCCTACCAAAAGGCAAAGGACAAAAGCTACGTTAGACTCAGAGAAACAAAGACTCAGTTTTACTAAGCTAAACTCAGCTTGGCTAAAGTACCCAAAACTGGCAAACACTCTGGTGTCGAGGTAGTGACAGTCTGCCGCTCAAATACTCCTCAGTGATGAGCCAACCAGTCTCAGGTGTGCAGGAGGACCAACAAGAACAGAGTACTACCTGGTGGTGGTGGGATGGATGGATGGATGGATGGATGGATGGATGGATGGATGGATGGATGGATGGATGGATGGATGGATGGATGGATGGATGGATGGATGGATGGATGGATGGATGGATGGATGGATGGATGGATATGACTCTTGTTGAAAGAAATCACTGATGTAGTTTGCTGCATAATCTTTTCACCAAAAAAGATTCCAATAATTCAGGCTACGTATGAGTGTATATACTGTACAATTGTAACCACAGCTGTAAATAGGAGGTACAACAAATATAATTAAGGTGCTTGAGAAAATGAGTGAAAGACAATGGCGTTTTAAGAACAAGTTAAATGGATTAAAAGTGCAAAGTGGTTAATGATAATGGAAGAACAGGAGACAATTATAAATGTATGTAATGATGATGGAAAAAAACATGGAATATGGCCCATTGTTGCAGGATATCCTGGTGATATGTAATTGACAGTATGAGCATTCACACAGATATTTTTGTTTACCAAAAATGTCAGTGACAATTTGCAAAAAGCAACTTAAAAAAACAGCCAGTTCAGTACAAGTGATTCCAAATGTAAATTTATTGTGAATAATTTCTACATATTTAATTCTTACCAAATTAACTTATTTATATTCAGAGCATCAATTTTAGTCTGGCATCAGAACTTCAAAACAAAATGTTCTGTCCTCTCGTGGCCCTGAGTGGTCACCGTTGCATGTCTAATTGGTGTTGCCAGATGTGTGTATGCATCCTAGTGTGATGCAGAAGCAGTCGCTATGCCGTCAAGCGATTCCTCTATCTGAGCATTTTTTTAGGGGTGGAGGTGGCAGGGGAAGTCGGGGCGTTTATCTCAATTTTATTTTTGAGCATTATGGGATTCAACAAGATGAGGTGAATTTGCCATAGCTCCCCCATTTCACAGTACACTTCCCACAGTGGCCTCCTTTGGGATCAGTGAGTCAGTCTCACCTCACCTGATGTTGGTAACCCATGTGATCCCAGCAGTCTATCACAGATTTACAAACAGATGTCCCATCGGACCCAAAGATATCATTAAGTTTCAGTCAGGATGACTCATAGATGGATCAGAAAAGTTTTCTGGGTATCATAGTTCTCAGTGACAAACATGGTATTTATAATAGACAAATGAGCAGTGAAATAAGTAATTGATCAGCCCCTCACGCTTTGAACACAATGTTCTGCAAAGATGAGGAAAAACAGGAGGGGGTGACTGTATAACAGAACAGCAGTTACATCCAGCAGTGATATTCATTCCTTTATCGTTCTGGGTGCTTATTTCATCTTTAGGTCAAAAAAGCCCTGGGCTGTTTTTATACAAATTAACCAATATTAGATGGATTAATGTGGTACACTTTGTTGAAAGTAGCCTGTTTTTGTATGTGTGTGTTGTTGTTGTTTTTTTTAAAGTAATATAGTGAGAGCCGTCTGAGGAGTGTGGTTAAAAAGCTGTATCTGATCCACAGATTACTCATCATGAAGATAAGCTGTAAAATAAAAAAATCCCCACACAAAAATATGTCTTGTATTGGAGCATAACGTATGCTGCCTACTCTATATAACACTGCATACACTTATTAGATAACTCCTGTTTTCATTAAACCCTCCGGTCTTTACACAGACACAGTAGATATCTGCAACCAAGCATGTGCTTAACTTAAGTGTTTTTCATTTCTAACGAAAGATCTGAAGTGATTTAAAAAGCTCTATGGCAGAAATGAAATTCCACTTATGAGCTTTGAGCATCATCATGCTTTCAGATATATGAGGAGTAAAACAAGCAACATATTGCATTTTAAATCAGAGATGACTGTGGCTCAGTGGGAAGACTAGTCAATCTAAAAGTTGTCGGTTTGGTTTCAGCTCCCATCAAAAGGATGGTACTGATCTGTGTAACAGTGAATGATGTAAAGCTCTTTGAGTAATAAATAAATACATCCCATATACACCGTAAGATGATATGTTGTTTACATGTGATCAAACTGATTAAAATAAGCTGATCAGAGCCAATACCTTGAGAGATCCATAATTTCTGAATAAGCACTTAAATTAGCTTTTGTAAAAGTATTTAGACCTCGGTAACTACCCCACCATTGCCACATTGTTAACTAAAATATTGATTAAAGTGACTAAAATTTGTGATTGCAAAATTGTGGCTTGTTTTTGGACAGACTTAGACTTGTCATCTTGTATGCACAGTGTATTCAAAACGCAATTTTGTTTAGTACAGCTTACCAGACAGTAAATTAACATTTCCATTCCATAAAGTGCAGCAGTGATCAAATGTGAACAGTGGGGGAGAAAAAACATAGTGTCATAAAACAAACACATTGATATGGACATTCAGAGCATTAGATATATATGGTGCAAATATGCAGTATTTTTGGTTTTGTGTTATCAGTGTGATGCAAAGTCTGCGACATATTTCACAGTTTTTTCAACAGTTCAGCAGTCTGATGACGGTGGGGAAGAAGCTGTTTCAGAATCTGCTGGACCTGCATCGGATGCGGCAGATGTCCCATCGGACCCAGAGATATCATTTAGTTTCAGTAAGGATGACTCACAGATGGATCGGAAAATTATTATTATTCAGGACTTTGTAGAGCCACACGTCTCTTTCTATGATATACGTAGACCTGGACAGTATTTTTTTTTTCTTTCCTATCGTGTTCAAGCTCAGTTAGATTAGATGTTGAAGGTCTGGGAATGTCAGTTTTGTAAAACTTGCCAAAGATTATTAATTATATTTTGATCTGGAAACTGGTTACACTATGTGACATGGCAATTTAGCTGTAACTGTTGGTTAGGGGATGTTTTTCTGATGGATAAAGCCTTCCTCGCTCGTCTAAAGTCTTTTTCCACCAGTTACTGTGTCGGGTAGTGCTGAATTTAACTAAAAAAAACAGAGAAAAATAATATCAACAAAAAATTGGAAGTACAAATAGAACCAAACAAATACAGGCAGAGATAGGGCAAAAAGACAGTCTGATGAAGGAGGGATTGAGTCCAAAGGTTCATCAGCTACTGGGTTGATCTGGATTAAAGTAATATGTAAATCAGGGAACACAGAAATTTTGGAATGCAAACTCCATGCAAATGAAACCGTATTGTAAACAACAAGGAAAGACAAAAATAGATCAAAACAACATCAATAAACATAATAATACAAAAAGTACCTCAGAAGTCAAAATCCTCAAGGAAGAACAGAAGCAAACTCATTCATTTTGTGACACACAGGTATATTTCCAGGATGCTGCCACTATTATGCATTACAGGGGGAGAATGTCTTTCAGAGTATTTTCTATAGCATTAAATTTAAAATATTCAGCCTAGTCTCATCTTGCAAGACCAGCGTCTTCCATGTACACTCTAAGACATTAAATATTAATTCTCCTTCCTTTGTGTTACTGTTTTTTGGTCACATTAATAGCTAGATGTATGTTTTCGTGCTGAACAGATGCATATTAAATTGTATTTCAATTTCAAGATGTTGAAACAAAAACAAAATGATTTCAACATAATCCTGTCACTACGTATTGAATGGGTGTGTGTGCTAATTGTTTTGGCTTGACCTATCAAAATAATCTAGTATACAACTACCTGCTTTGTAAGAAATGAAAATGAGACATTATTGCTTTCCTTTTTTCCTCTAAAAACAATAGGTGACTGGGCAAATTATATTGTCTGTAGCACTTAATGGGAGTGCACTTATTCCCATGATGCTTGTCTGCAGGTTTTTGCATCCTATATGGCCCCATGAGTGAGAAGGAAGTGTGTTCCTTTCCCGCTGAGTCCCATTATTAGCCAGTTATTCTTGGAAGATGTAACTTGTGGTCAATCATAGGTCTTTGTGGTTTTTCTCCTGTTTCCCAACTATTACTCCATCAAGGCAGTGAAAAAAAATCCTCAACGAGAAAATCATGTTAGTCTACGTTTTCTACTCCGCTTTGTTTAAAAAATATATAAATATAAAACAAAATAATCACGGATGTCTGGGGGACAGTGATTCGCCTACATGTTATGTATGCTGGCGTACCATAAAGAATAAATTATGAACAGTTCAGTTTGTGCTAAAGTCTTCCCATAGGAAGACTTTACCTGGATATAACAAAACCGAATATCTTCAGAACAGCTCCAAATGACACAAAACTAATATGGGTGAGTAGAACATGATGTAATAACATAAAATCAAGGGGCTAATGTAAAAAAAAGAAACGATGTTCCCCTTTAAGATGACGTGTTTTGAATTGACACGATATAAATGAACTCAAATTGAATTGAACTGAATAGATTCACCTCCCTGAGCTGTGAATCTCTCCTGCTCCTCCAGAGTTACCTTCATCCACCTAACGCTTTCAGATTGGGTGGATGTCCATTTCTTGGTAGGATTTCCATCATTTTTGATGATGGAGTGAACAGTGGTCTGGGAGATGTTCAGGTTTCTCTGTAACCTAGACTCCTTTATTTGAAACATCATTATTTCATATTTTTTATTTTCTGAAAAATCATTAGTTCAACGTTTTTATTTTCTGAAACATCATTAGTTCAACTTTTTTATTTTCTTTAGTCCAACTGTTTTTAATGTTCTTTTTTTGTTTATGCATTTCTTATTTATTTATGTTTTCCTACTTGCTTTGATTCTGTTTTATTTTCCTATATTTTAATCATGTAAAGCACTTTGCATTGTCTTTGTACTGAATTGTGCTATACAAATAAAATTGCCTTTGTTGGGATCTGGAGATCTGCCACCTGTCTCCAGCAGAGAGCGCTTTGGGTCTCCTGGGCTGGAGCCTCCAGCACACCTGAGGATCATCAGCCCATCAGGAGACCTCCTACATAAGCAGCAGCCAGACCTGTCTTCTTCGCTGGAGTGTTGACCAGTTTTGGTTAGCGGAACCTGAGCCTCTGTTTCACGTTGAGAATCTCAGTCTGCTCTTGAGAGTAACTAGATTCTAACCAGCCTCTGTCTTCTCTGCTCACAGGAAAGTCTGACTGAAGTCTGTAGCTCTGGAGGAACTAGCTTGGAAACCTGCCCTAGGAAGCCAAACCTGAAGACAATCAGTCTGGATTCCCCAGCCAGCTCTCAAGGGAGAATTAGGACGACAATTCAAGGTCTGAAACTCTCTAGCCTGAAGCTAGACGCTGCTGCTGCTGAGCTCTCTGCTGAACCCACTGTCTCTGGACCCAATTGGTTCCCCCTCTCCAGTGATCTGTCTGAACCTCATCAAGGTACAAATCTGAATCAAACATCAATCAAGTCTTCTCCGCTGCCTGGCTAACCAAACAATCCATCTCTGCAGATTCTCAGTGATTGCTGTCCCGGACCTGTACCAGAACCAGCTCTTGTTATTCTGTGTGCTCATCCTTTAATAAACTGTTAAACTTTTACCCCATTTCTGTGGTGTTCTGCATGTGGGTTTATACACTAGAGACCCAACATGACAGCCTTGCCTTGCCTTGCCTTGCCTTTATGGCTCTCCTTTACTTTGTCGCTGACCTGTCTACTATGTCACTTTGAGGCCATCCAAGTCTGGATTATAATGGAGATTATATTAACACATCTCTATTGGCACTGGATTTTTTTCTAAGTTTGGCCTTGAAAACAAGGCAAAATATAAACTCATGGTACAATTTGCAGTTTTTTTTTGTTTTTTGTAAACCACTTTTAAGATTAGCTGCTATTATCAATAGACAACAAAATAGTGCACTGCTTTGGGATGATCTTTCAAATTAAATCCCTTAAACTCCCTGGCTGTTTGTGGTTGTTAAAAGATGCAGGTTCTTAAAAGATTTAGAGGGTCGTGTAGAATATTATTGTTAACATTTATACACTATTTAAAGAAAAAAAAGAAACACATTGCAGAAACAGAACATGCTGTGCATATTCTTGGAGCTTGGAGCATAAACCCCCATTTTAATGTCTGCTATTAGGCATAAATCCCCTGGCATCTTCCTAGTGGTCTCAATGCTACCTCCCATTTTCCCTCCACCGTTCCCTCTCATTACAGTCCCCAGACAACACAGCCAGCAAGTGTCCACAGCTGAACATTGCTTTTTAAAGGAAACAGCTCACCACTTCCATTTCCACAGAAGATGCATCAAATGAAACATGAATTCCAAACTGCACTGCCTAGTGGAGCTGACTGGAAATACTCTGCATACTGAATGAAGGAGGCAAGTGAATGCATTTCAGAGTAAACGTCAGTCTTTTGATTAAATGTATGTTTTTGCTAATGGATTGGTTATAAGGCTGCCAGGGAAGAATCTATGTAAATTATCCATACTCTATCTACTCTCTTACAAACCCTACTTTCTAAGCAATAAAAAAATGTAATTGCTGTCTAGGCCGTCTAGCAGTAATCTGACACTTCGTATACTCTCACATTGCTCCCTTTGGGGAGGAAAATATATTCTAAGAACCTGGATTTCTGTTTCTTTTTGCTTCTGTTCAGCTCCTGATAGAAAATGTAATGTCTAATGAGACTATCAGCATTTTCTCATTATGATGGCTAATTTATAAATGGAATAATCAGCTATGTACAATAGATTGAGAAGGAAAGTGTTCTCACTAAAGGGATTAATATCTCTGGTAAAAGAGAATTTTAAGAAAGGCCACCATTAATCCTTTCAAAACTTTTTTTTTTTAAGTTTAATATTAGAATCATCCCATTTATGCGTTCTCTAATCAGAAAAATCACACCCCCATCTGATATACAATGAAAGAATCTGCATTCAATTGTTGCTTGGCAAATGGCGCACATTCATACATTGATGGTGGCAAACCACATAGTAGCCAGAGCTGCCCAGGGGCACACTGACAAAAGAAAGGCTATTGTACGCAGGCTCCACCGTGTCCTTGGACCACCATCAATAGGTAATGCAGGTGAAGTGTCTTCCCTTAGGCTGAGGCAAACAGAGCTGGAGTTCCTCCACCGGTTGGAGGAAGAACTCCTGCCTGACTTCTGAACTGCATTTATATAAAGTTAGTTAAGGGTAGGATTATGGTTTTAGCCTTTTGTTTGCTTCCGATAGTGTTAGTAAATCAGCTCTTAAGGTTGAAGTTTAAAACATGTTGAACACATTTAATACTCCCAACTCCTGGGAAACAAATTTACTTTGGCCCCTTTAGGGAGTGTTGGCCTAGTGGTTAGAGGAGTCTGCTTGTGCTCTGAGAATGTTGCAAGTAGAAAGAATAGAGAGAGTGCTGCTATTATCCGGTTTGATCCCCACAGCCTGCACTCCGGGTCCCTAAGCAAGACCCTTAACCCCAAACTGCTCCCCAGGTGCTGCACAGTGGCAGCCCACAGCTCCCCAAGGGGATGGGTTAAATGCAGAGAGTTAATTTCTCCATTGTAAGATCAATAAAGTTCTATTTCTATTTATATCCTTTTCATGGGTTACAACAAGACCTATGCACAAAGCAAGGTCCTTAATAAAATGTATCAGTCAGCCTTTATTTAGAATGTATTACATAAAATAACACAAGGTGCTTTACTAAGGTTAAAAACAGGCATTTTAGCACCAGACACAATCAAACAATTAATTTAACTTAACAGTTAAAACATGTTATTGCTTGCATTGAATAATAATAAGGAATTACATGTAAGAGAAATGAAGCTTGAGAGAAAATTTTTATCCGGAAGACTCTTATCAGCTTTTACCTGAACCACCTGCGTTGTCCCTCGTTCAACTCCAGCTAATCAACTTGGGGCTGCACCGTTTCAAAAGCCAATCATCTTTTAAGATGATTCCTTCATTTAGCTCCTGGCCCAGCTTCTCTCTTCTGCACAGAAGTGAACTTTCACCCACCTCCATCCCAACTCCTCCCTCATTCTCAAACTACTCTCAGTCCCACTCACCCTCTGGCTTATTCCACCACCAGTGTCTGGGCCCTGGGGGGAAGGCTAATTGTTTTCTAGGTTACTCATCCAAACAAACGTTGATTCTCAACATTGAAGTCTTCTGCCAGGGCACGAGCACCAAAGAACTTTTTTAGTTTATGTCTTCATCTGCCTTTGTCTCCTTGAACCCCAATCAGCCTCGGCACTGAGCCTGGTTCTGCTGGAGGTTTCTTCCTCTCAAAAGGAAGTTTTCCTCTCCACTGTCACTACGTGCATGTTCAGTGTGAGTCATAACAGAGAGTCAATGAGTCCTCACAATCAGCTGGTTTTCCTTAGATAAAAATATTTTGGAGAATATGATTTTTTTACCTGTATAAATAAATTGAATACTTTTCTAATTGCAGCTTTTCTCTGTGTGACTCTCTCCAGGTGGAAATTAATCAGATACAGAAAATTAAAACTTTTGGAATCCTATTTGTGCAGATAAAATTAACAAAGACAGCCGGAGATACATATGTATTGTATATGGCAAAAATAAAAGATTAAAACAATAAAAACAGTAAAGACCGTATTAGAAATAAACCTTGATCAAATATGGAACAGGTAATACCCATGCATCTGTACTTGCCATAGTTATCAATAACATAAACAGTAATAAAAAAATACACTATGAGTAAAAAAAGTCCTCATTGCTACAGTTTAGGTAAAATAGTAAAAGCTATAAATTCCAATTAACTAATTGAATAGCTGCATTATCAGTTTGCTTTTAAAAACAACAAAAGTTTTAGCTGACCTCTTGTTGTCAGGAATGCTGGGCCACCGTTAAAATAATAAAACTCTTTATGCTTGAGGTCTTATTTTAAGAACTACCTGAGAGCCTGGAGGGCTAAATTCCACAAAGAGAACCTTAAAAAGTATTTTGGCAGAGAACTGAACATCCTTGGAGTGAATTGTTGCAAAAATTGTGAGCCATGCTTTCCCATTTAGAATAATTTCCTGAGCTCATAGTTGTTTTGGTGTAAGAATTGGGAGAAATTTCAAGACATACACAACTAAGCGTTGTGCAAAACCTTCTTACAAATGTTAAAAAGGGTCGGGAAATTCTGCATTAATGCGTTTGCATTTAGAATTGGATGTTTGAGGAAACTGGTGCAGTGGGCAAAATAGAGTATAGGCTTATGATATGTTAGGGAACACATCTTCCCCGAGAGGAGAGCTTCATTGCATATTTCGTAACTCCTGAACTATAAGGGGATGTAAAGTTTTTGCAACAGAGTACGTTCAACAAGTAAACCTTAGGTTTAGGAGGATTTAATAAAAATAGAAAAATACAACTCACAGAAAGTCAAGAGAGTAATTGGACATGAGTATAAAACTGAAGATTCAGCTGGGACCTATTGCAGTGAATTTTAATATTAAGGGAAGTGAGGAGGTTGACAATGACAGCAACTGTGATGATCAGAAGCAACAAGGAGCAGCAGAGGCAGAAGGTGAACAAAAAAGGATAAGGAAGAAGGCTAATTAACACTAATGAGCTAAACTCTGGCAGAAAAAAAAACTTAGAGGAAGACAAAGATATGAGACAATTAAAATAAAAAACATGGAGGAATAGAATAGAGGAAAATGTAAGAAACCAAACTATTAAGCAGAACTGTACTGCTTAATAGAAAGGAATATATTTTTAAAAAATGTAACCAAAAACCTAAAAAACCTTAGATGTGTAACACCTTCAGCTCCTCCCCTTCTCAAAGGGCAGCTTGAATAAGTGTTTTATATATCCAGTTTGTATACAGTGTTAAAAATAACATGAAATACAATGTTTGACATTTACTGTGACATTCAGCGGGAATGTCTGACTAATGGGTTTACTAACCCATTAGTAAACAGTGTATTTGTGTGTTGGGGTTACTAAAAACATGAAGAGCTCTGTTTGTGCTAAATCACGTGAAACAAGCAACTCTTTTAGAGAAAAGGCTTTGAATAGTTAAATAGTCAGTCCCACACAATCAACAGCTTTGTGGGCTGTAAGTGATAATTGCAATCCAGGCAAATATCTGGCTAAAAATAGTGGGGCGGATTTTCAACTCCTGTGATCATTTCAATCTTTGGAGCAGGTGCTCTAAGAAAATTGGACTCAGCATGTGATTTCACAGTGCAATGGAAGCAGTCCCATGCAAAGTTTACGATATTGTTTAGCGAATTGATCACAGGTTCACAGACTACTTCTAAAACTCTCAATTTTACCAAAAGCAAATTCAGATTTAAAATAAATTTACTTATGACCTCATCTCATGGACAAAACAATGAAAGCTATGGGGCCCATGAAGGTACATTGCACTAAAAATAAATACATTTAACTTTCTCAACTATTCCAGATAGTATCTTGTGCACACCAGGTGCTGTAATGTCCACTTTGTTTTCGAAACAGAGCAACTCTTCACAATTCCTTTCAAGAGTTGTTTGTAAAAGACATAATGCTGACATCTGGCATGTAATGCAGCAATATAATTTTCTGCCAGCCCTAACTAAAAGTAAGGACACATTTTTCATTTTTAATATATATAGCTTCCTTGAAATACTCTGTGATTTACACCTGTTTCCCAACCTTGTAACCTTGTGGCTCTTGTAGCCCTTTAGGGATTTTGTCTTCTCAGGGGGACTGAGAGAGTCCCTCTCTGGGTCAAAGTATTAATTGTCCAAAAGTGGAACAAACAATAACTGAAATAAGACTATTTTACTAAATCTTTTAATTTGAGCATTTAATTTTTGTAATTTTGTGCTTTTCATCTCAAATAAAAAAAAACATAAATATGTTGCTTGGAAGTTAGTATTGAATCAAAATAAAATAATATTATAAACATGTATTTATAAAACTGGAAGTCCTCTGAGTAACTCCCTTATAATCACATTTAAACATGATGAATCGGTAACAAAATACAGAACTAAAATTATAGTCAGACTGACTTAATTAGTTTTACTTTGCTTTTATCAAGGCTCCTGAGCAGCTTTGTAAAGCTCTGGTAGCTCGGTGTAAAAATCAATGGGCACCAGGCTGTTCTCTACATCCAGTCTGTTCCTCTGCTTGGTTTGGATGTGTGTCAAAACTGAAAGTGAACTCAAACATGTAAGAAAAACTTTTTGGTTGACAAAAAAAAAGCTTGTTAAATTTTAGGTTGGGTCCTCAGAAAGCAAAACAAATCAGAACCCTATTTTCTTTTACTACCTAAAAAATAAAATATTTTCATGCCCTTGAAATGCACTCGGTTGGGAAACACTGACCTAAACAGTGAGAGAGAGAGGAAGTATTTTGTAGTTGTGCATTTGTATTTTCTGGTAGTAGATAGCTGGTTTAACACTAGAATTACCAGAGAAGGGTCATTTAACATTTCTACCTTTAGAGCCCAGAGACGGGTCGACTAACCTGAAGGATTTTAATTAAAATCCTATAAGCATACCACATTTGTTAAATTTCCCCAAAGCTTTGATTTAGACAGCGACACAACATGTAGAGCTACCAGGATTTACCATCCTTTTAACTGAGATACTAAAGGAAAGTGTGTTGGGTTTTTTTTTTAGGGCTGCAGTCTTAATAGAAAAATAACAGATCAGGCTGTTGGAGTGAAATATTTTGCATTGTAGAGCAGAAGGTAAGAGAAAACGAAGGAGGAGAAAGAGGGAGAACAGTTGGTACCAGTTCACTTAGAGTTCATAACATTTTAGATTTTTTTTACTGCAGGGCGGCTCGAAATCTAACTCAGGGATAAAACATTGGTGTGAGAGATAATCAAATATGTTTTGCTATTTACTAAGCACTGATTTATAATGATCCAGATGGTATTAACCCACTTTTCTTATATCATCTGATGCCTCTAAAAAGCTGATGAAAATAATGATGGCATATACTTCCGTATAATGCTGCTGAAACCATAAATGTAGTTATCATCTTTTTTGTTAACAGTATTGCCCAGAAGGCCATCTGTACGTTATTTCACAAATAACTTGCTTGATTAAAATCTATAAATGTACTAAATTATTTTGTTACTTTTCTGATCTTCCACCATCTTCTCTGCTCTGGTCTTAGGAGAATTTAATATTACTATATTAAAGAAAATATACTTACAGTTTGAGTGTACAGCACAATAAGCCTCATTTTATCATATGAAAGGAGCTACATAAAATGTTTACTTACACCCAAGGGAAATTCCACCCAGAAGGGCCCTTGTCTTACCATCAAATAACAGTGCCTCACTGTGTTGCCTGTGAAGCAATATTGTTTTTTGTTTTTATATATTTTTTTATTGATCATTTGACCGTCATTGCATCAATAACCACTCTCAACTCAAAACGCTTTTAGAGTAAACATGTTTCTTCAAGCCGCTAACAGTGAAAAGATTTTCCGTTATGCAATGCAGTTTTGATTGTTGGATATTATACAACACTGTGCACTGTTTTAAACCAGTCATGGATTTCCAAATATCTTAATGATTCTGTTGACCATATATTAAATCTTTACCAAATTTAATAAAGGATCAGAAGAAATTGAAAGCTGCCTAAATGATCACTTTCTAACAAAACCGAAGTCTAAACCGATGGCTTCTTTATTCTTAGACAGGAAATTGAAAAGCAACCTTTAAATAACACGGTGCTTTGTTGATAGTTAATGTGACCACGTTTGACAGGAAGCCAATTGTCAGGATGAGACCAGAGCGCCTGTAAGGCAGGTCAGCAGTATGCTGGACTCACTGGGTATAATGGCCAGAGGCAATCATTGACCACCTCATACATTGTGAATCAATAGCCCAAACAAGAATGAGCAACTGGAAAACAGTGCTAGACATAGAACATTGATGCACATAAACATAAAGCTTTTTCATACTGTGGTGATTGTGATGAAAACTGGATTTAGAACATAATCTTTAGAAAGAAAATAATGATGATTGCATTGGATCACTTTTACTATTACATTCATCTTAGAGAAAGACTTGACGCTTTCTCTTTATTACACTGAGGAAACATGATTCTTCACAATCTCACAAGTGTTCACAATCTCACCCAGACTATGTGAGACTTCCTCCATTGATTCCTTTCTTTAAGATATTTCTGTCACAGGTATGCTGCAGTGAGGTGTGGTAGAAATAGGAAAGCTCCACTATTTGCCCACCATCTAAAAGTATTCATTATTATCCCCTTTATTTGTGCCCACAATTTTTTCGTATTAAAGCAGAAAATTGTATGGGTTTATTTAAAAGAGACGCATGGTTTAGAAACTGAAGGACAATCAGGCGTGCTTCCATTTAAAAGCCTTTGGAGAGCATTCAGTCTGACTGAACTACAGATTCATAAAAGGATTTAGGTTCAGATTTTAAGTACCGTAACAAAATAAAAACATTTGATCCCAACCTGCAGCCTTTGTTGATTGTTTAGGGTTGTTGCCTTGCTGGAAAGTGAACCTCCTCCCCAGTTGAAAATATGTCTCTTAGCCACTAACCAGTTATTTTTTTTTTCTAAATCACCTTGTGCTTAGCGCCATCTATCTTCTCCTCCACTGATCAGCTTCTCTGTCCCTACTGATGAAAAATGTCAGACTAACCAAAGGCTTTTTATTTTTCTTTCTCTGATTAATGCTCTTTAGTCCGCTCAGTCAGTTCAGGTGGAAATTAATATCTTTGTCTGATGATGTATTTAAGAAATTGTCTTATAGCCCAACCATACATTAAATGTTTAGATTAGATTAGATTAGATTCAACTTTATTGTCATTACACAGGTACAGGTACAAGGCAACGAAATGCAGTTTAGGTCTAACCAGAAGTACAATAGCAGCAAGTGCAGGATAAATAATGGTTCCATAAGTACAGGACATGGGTTTCTACTGAATAAATATAGAGATGAATACCATTATAAACAGAATTTTACTTATAGATCAGTCCTATGAATATGTTATATAGATAACTAGTGTTATGAACTAAATTTACAGCTGGATATGTACCGAATATAATATACAGGTGGATATTACTATAAATAGGGTTTTTACAGATTTGTACAATAGCATAATATACAGATAATTGTTATTATAACAGAGTTTGCAGGTGAGTATGTACTATGAATGTATTCATAACCTTGGTTTTCATATCTAACAAACCTCATATTTATACTGCAGTTGCACACAGCATGACTCATTTTACTTATAAGGTCACTTTTGAAGGTAATTTGTTACAATTTAGTTAGAATTTAGCAGTATTGGAGAAAGGGGGCCTTAACTTATTTGTTTGAACTGGACTGTTAATTCATTTGATACAAAAAAACAAATAGAATATGAGGTAACTCATGAGGTGTGAGTGGTATTGCGATGTACTCTGTCTGCCTGCCTGCCCACCCGTCTGTCTGTCTGTTTAGTGTTTTTTGCTGTGGTTGATTGACTTCCATCATCATGCAGGAGGTCTATCCATCACTGCTGCTCCCCTTCAATTTATTTTGCTTGTTAGGAGAACTGATTGGGATTTCTCCCATTCTTGTCAGGAAATGCATCAGAGTTTATTGCAATGTGTCCAGAAATGAGGACTCATTTGTCTTCTTTGTTAGCACTATGAAGCATGTTGTACCCCTGTACAATTTGTGCATTTTTCTCTTTTTTTCATTTCTGAATGTATTTGATTTTTCTGAATGTTTATTTCTACTTTCAAACAATATGATGATCCGATCTCATTATTTCTCTTTACTACAAAAAACAAAAAACAAATTTAAGTTACTGACTCACCATATCATGGGGACCAGAGCATCAGTTCAGAAAAAAAAAGAATGAGGCAATATTGTTACTACTTCTAAAGTTTCCTTTATTGCAACCTGCAGAATGGCCATGAAAGTTGTCACAGAAGACAATTTATTTGAAAATCAAAGCCACTTCTCACAGTTAGCCCCAAACGGATGCCTTTTTCTGCTGCATCTTTGAAATCATCATCTCCCAAATTTACTCCTGCTTCAGCATGTAGAATAAAAAGAAGACATCTCTAAAAAGTGTTGACACCAACTGAAATGGAGCATAAAATATTTGCTATTGATTTTTTTTTGTAACTATTCTGGATTTGTATTTACTCTGGCTTTTAGTAGTTTGCCTGTTATTATTGAAGTAAATCAGATTTTGTGAACTGCTGCAGTTAAGTTCATTATAAAAAAAATCTTGGGGAAAAAAAGCTGTTTTGGTTTTGAATGGCAAATTTAAAGGTCATGAAGAAATCAAATATGTTGGAGATATGGCAAAACTTTTCTTGTAGTTGCATAAACTGCAAAATCTACAGTAGTGTTATTCTGGTTTTTCTTTTCTTTTTATTTTTGTTAACTTTTAAATTAAAACTTATTTTTGGTTTAAGATAGTCTCATGCTGAGTGTAAAATATATTTGAGATCAGTTCATTTTATATTTTCTCTGAGACAATGTACATAGCAAACAGGTCCAAAGATATTAAGTTTATTTTTTTTCTTTATAAATATACAGTAGAAAGTGTTCAAATCCTAACAAACACTACAGCCATAAACTGCAGTAGATATCTAAAAAATGTAAAAAGCTTAAATGGCATTTTTGCTTAACATAAGTTGACAAAAAGTATTTTTTATGGCTATTCCTTAAGCTTTTTTGTAATTTGCTTGATTGTCAGTCAATTGATGGGTTTGTTTGTTTATGGCGTTGGTATTATTTTTATGATTTTGCTTCTCTTTGTTACTTTCATCATTATCACTGTTATTGTTACTATTATTCGGTTATTGGCTAACTACGAATCAATTTTGTTGTGCTATGCGTTTTTTCGGCGCAGCATGATGAGACAGAACCTTTGCACCTCTGCTTTCTACGTCAGTAGTCAGTTAGACCAATCCCCGTGGTGGTTATTGGAAGGTGTTGGAGTTATTCAGAGGTTGCCGTCAACATGGTGAGTGGAACTGCTCCTAAGATATTTTTGAAAAAGAGATATATATATGTGAAATGTTCCAGGAAAACAACTAAAAATAACCCAAACACAAATGTTGTCTTTCTCTCGCGTGGTTAGAAGCTTCCTTTTAGCTTCCACGATGATTCGCACAGTGCTGCCCGGGCGCTAGTTAGCCTGTCGTGTTAGCTTTGGGCTAAAATAGCGGCATATTCTTACTATCATGGTACGGGCTATCATCTGGAGGCAGGCTCATTGAAGATTGTTTGAAAACGATTGGAAAAAGCAGCCGGTACTTTCCTCTGTCCATGCAGGGCATTTGTTTTCAAATTTAACTTTTTACTCAGGCTGGTGAGGATATAAACCCAATCAATTAGACACATTTGTGTTACTTTTGCCTGTTCTTCCCCAGAGATTAGACGCAGCCTGTGCTCATTCATTATGAGGAGTAGTACTTCGTTTAGCTACATTCTGTATTACATATAAAATGTCTTATTCATATTTGCATGTGATTCCACCCAGGACTGAAAAATGTAATAATTTGTTTGATGTTGTTATATTCAGTGTTATAACGAGGCCAATAGTTTACGTTTTATCCGATTTATTCCAAATAAAGCTCTTACTTTCTTTCCTCGTGCGTTTTTTAATATATTTTTATAATGTCACTGTATACATATCGGTATATTTTACTATTTCGACACAGTTGGTATTCTGATAATTTGTTTAATATTTTATAAATTGCGATGGATGATTTAGTATTTATATATGTTTATAGTTGAAATTCAGGATAAAAATGTTAATTATTTGCTGGAATCACATTAGATAATGCCCTTTCTTTTGTATTATTAAAAAGTTAATTTATGTTACTAACGCACAGTTAATCTTGTCCTCTGGATTATTACAACCAAGCTGATGTTTTCAAGCCTGTCTTTATTTCAGTACATTGTGATTCATCTTTACAGCTAATAAACACACACATTTACTTTTTAAAATATAAATATAGTTTGAATATCTTTTTAAATGTTATTTCAAGAATCTGATTAACCTAATTTAAAGCATATTCTAATAATTATTTAATGCCTTTTTAAAAATTTTTTATAATAACTCTAAAGTATATAGCTTCACAAGTATGTGTAATATTGGAATTATATTTAAAATGATAATCATCGAGTCAGTGATCAACAAGTGAATATGTCCAAAAAGCCTTGGAATAAAATGCTAAGTATTAAATTAGCCAACTTTGAATATGTTTAAGTACATTCAGTGAAGGAAATACAGATCCAACATGTTAAAAAAATATCCATCCGTCCATTTTCCGTCACACTTTATCCTTTCTGGGGGTCGCGAGGGGTGCTGGAGCACCCTATCTCCAGCTTTCAATGGGCGAGAGGCGGGGTACACTCCGGACAGGTCGCCAGTCCATCGCAGGGCAACACAGAGACAAACAGGACAAACAACCATTCACACACATTCACATCTAAGACGAATTTGAGAAGCCAGTTAACCTAACAGTCATGTTTTTGGACTGTGGGAGGAAGCCAGAGTACCCGGAGAGAACCCATGTAACCTCAGGAAAACATGCAAACTCCATGCAGAAAGACCCCGGGTCGGGAATCGAACCCGGAACCTTCTTGCTGCAAGAAAGTAGAGCTACCCCCTGTTTAACTGAGCAGTCCATTCAAAAAATATGCCAAACCTTTTTTTATTGAAGTTGTTCAGGTTCTTGTAACTATTAGTTGGTAACTCAGGAGTTTATCTGTTTCTGGGTAGAGGCAGTTGGGGTTCATTCATCAAGTTTCTGCAACAACCAGTTACATGAGACCTAAATGCCAACCTGTGGTTTTGGAGGCATGCCAAAAAAGCTTCTTTTGTTCTAGCAGAAAACAAATATGTGCGCTTTGGAAAATATCTACAGCAGCTTTAAACGCAGAAGTGTCGGTTTGTTTGATGAGACAAAAGACAGTGCTTTCAGGCTACCAGCAATTTGTTGTAAAAAAAAAAAAAAATCGATTAAAAAAAGCACACAAACCATGTCAGAGGATGCATTAGAATAAGTGAATTATCTCCTGAAAGGAGTGGGGTGGGCATGTTTTCATAGTGCTCTTTCAAGGCCTCATAAACAATGTGCTCATTTTTTTTTATAATAAATTAGCACATTGGTAGGATAGTCCTCTCTTATGTACTTAGCTTCTAAATTATTTTAATTCAGCACAATTTTTCCACTTGAACATATATTATTTCAACTTAGATTTTATAATAATTATGTATAAAATATATTATTTACATTAATTAAAAAATACATGTTTACCACTTTTTTGCACTAAGAGCACCAGAAACCATGACCAAAATGTGCAATATTTGCACAGTGCCTGCACCAAGAGGTGGAAGATGTGTTGCAACTTAAGATTCAACAAACTTCAGCTTTTTAAAACCTTTGCTGCAAGCTTGCACGTGATCACTGAGCCTGTGGCTAATCACCCTTTGATCACAACATGCATGTTTTTTTTTAGAAAGACTGCAAGATGCAGATTTTAGAAAGCCGGTGTAGGGACAGGTTGGAGCGTCTTTGTGACATCCAATATAACAAACTTAGTCAAACATTTGATCCCCCATTAAAGAACAGAGCTTTGGTATCAGTGAAGTGAATACAAGTTAATAGATGAATAGTCAGTGTTGTTCATTGATCTTCTTGTCCCTGAACCCAGGTTCTATTAAAAATCTGTAGATTGACTGAAGAATAAGAGCATGGGGTTCACACAGTTTGTTCTTAATCGTAGATTCCCCCCACCAGTAAAAAAAAAAAAAATGTGTTTTTATTTAATTTTTTGTAACAAATCAGAAAATTACAAAAGTTATGACTTAATTTGCTTAATGTTGTTTTTTTATAATTTGTCAGTCTTCGACGGAGACAAATAATGGCCCGAACCAAGCGGCACCTTACGCAGCAGTTCCCCCTGCAGCGATACCGCCTCCATATGTAAGTGATATACTTTTCTTTTTCTCTTGTCAAAGTGTATTGAGTCTATTTCAGTCTCTCTGTAAAGGATTAGAAATAAAAAATATCACTTTTTCATTGCCTAGATGGGACCACCAGGAATACCACCTCACTTCCCACCCATGGGAATACCCCCTATGGCACAGCGGCCTCCCAGCATGACTCCAATGCCACCTGGAATCATGCCACCAGGCATAATGCCTCCAATGGCTGCTCCACCAATGGCACAGGTACTTTTTTGTTTGTTTGTTTGTTTCCTATACAGAACGTTTTGTCCAAACTATCTGCATATTTTCTGTAGCAACGCATTGAAAAGCTGAGCTATGAATTGGTATTCTTTTTAGATTTAGAAGCTCTTTGAACACGGTTGTAAAAATTGAATGGTGCATCTTTTTGAACTTTAATTCATTAATTTCCTTCCTTTCTTGTTAGATTGGTTTGTGAACATACACCTTCACCCATGTGTTGTTCCATATAAAAATATTTTTATTCTATATTAGGATATTTAAAAAAAAATGGCTTTATTTAGTAAAGATAGCACTGTTTTTATAAAATGAAGCTATTTTATCAAGAGTTGTTTAAAAGGTAGTCTTTGTTCACGATGAGTTTGTGATTTACTGACTAAGCTGAATTGTGTCCCATTTTGGCTGCCATGCGTCATCTCATCGACAATAAGAAGGTGTGATCTCAGAAAGAGGGTCGATATAAAAAGTCATGAGTTTGGAAAGTAGATGAGGGGAAATTTTAGTCTTGGTGTTCACACAGTTCATAGGCTGTGTTATCACACGATTAAATTAGCGCAGCAAGTTTAACACTGTTCTCACCTTTTCCCTGAAGTATCAGGCAGCCTCTCAGAAACACTTTCACCTTATCTGGTTGTGTCTAAATACTTGTTTTAATGGAAATGTCTAATTGTTTCATGATGCTTCCTTTATTAGATGCCAAGCATGATACCACCCATGATACCGGGAATGATGCTACCCCCTCGTATTCCAGCTGCAACTGTGCAACCGACAGGACCTGTACGTCTTAACACCATTTATATATATATTAAGATTTTATTTATTTAGGGGAGTCCTTTTCTTAACCAACCTGGCACTACATTTACAGATTATAAAGCCTTGATTGGTGAGGGTTCATAAGCCATGCTCTGGTTAAAGAAAGTGTTTGGTTGTTATTGCAAGACCAGAACAATAGACATCACTTCCACAGAATCTGTTTGAGAACATAAGGAAACTACCGTTATAAATGATCAGTGCTATTTGTTCTAAAAGAAAGTGAGCATCTGTGATTACTCGTACTTGACCACAGTGAGCCGTTTATCTTGAGGGTTTCTGAAAGACTTAGTCTCACATTCTTAAAGCTTTTCTCCCTTCTGAACTGCATGTTTTTGACAAATTTAAAGTTTTTGAATAAACATTTAGTGCACCAATATCCAGATGGGACCGAAAATCATGATGTAGACCTTATTTGCATCACGCAGCTGTTAGCTGTGTGCTTAAAAAAAAACAGGCTTTATTGGTTCATTTGTGGCTATTTGGTGTTTAGTTTGTTTCTTGTGAGCTTTAAGTATGAAAACATTTCTTTCTTTTTCCTTTGTTTTTTTAGCCTGGTGTCGACTCGACAGGTAAGATCCATTTTGTAAATAAATTCGTTTATTTTTTTTGTTTTTTATTTATCGGCTTAAAGCTCAATATCTGACTATTTTCTGTGGTAGTCCCTACAGCAGCTGCTCCTGGAACAACGGTACGTCTATCACAGTATTGTTTTATTCACTTTTCTTAAGTGTTAACACTTTTAAACCTCTAATTGACTCTTATTTGTTTGCTCCAGCATTTTCTTTCTCCAAATAGCAGACTTTAACTTGTTTGCTGTGTTTCTGCAGAGTGCAACAAATGTCTCTCAACCGGAAGAACAACCAAAGAAGGTTGGACCCTTCACAACCGAAGCACCCATAAAGTGGAACTGTCAAAACTTTTCATTTATTGAATGAATGTGGCTAAACTGGCTTGATAGTATTTCTTTTTTTACTTCCTCAGAAATCTGTGTGGACAGAGCACAAATCTTTGGATGGGAAAACTTATTATTACAACACAGAGACCAAACAATCCACATGGGAGAAGCCAGATGAACTGAAATCTCCTGCAGAGGTGCAGATTTTTATGTAACATTTTTCATGTGTGGTAGCCTGCAGTCAGCAAGAGGTTTTATTATAAACTTATCAATGTATTTGCCACAGGAATAAATATGTATCGTTACCTTTTTGAGGTTAATGCACTGAGTAAAAAGTTTCAATTTAAGAAAGGTTAGCTATAAATGAGTTTAAATTATCTACACTGAATTTTTTATTTTTTTTTTTTGCATTCTCAAAAATGATAAATGTTTCCATATGGTCAATTTTCTGAAATGTGTCCTAAATATAACTTAAATATTGATGCATCACAATAAATCAGAATATCATGGAAAGGTTATCTTCTTAGTGATGACTCCTGTATTATAAAGATAGCATGCAGAGGCATATATTATAACCAAGCAGTTGTTTTTGTTAAATAAAATGGTAATATTCAGGTACAAAAACATTTTCTTTTAATTCTGTTTTTTTTTTAGCAAATGCTGTCTAAATGCCCCTGGAAAGAGTACAAATCTGACACAGGAAAGCCTTATTATTACAACTCTCAGACAAAGGAGTCCAGATGGACCAAACCCAAAGAGTTGGAGGATCTGGAAGGTAAAATGTGCCGTCTGATATATAGCTACTAGTCTGTAAAGATCAGAAACTATTTCTTTTTTAGGAAATGCCTGTTTTTATTTGCTTCAATGTGTTCTTGGTACTGTCCTTTAAAAAGGAAGCAGAAACCCATTTAATGGTTACTTTTTGTGTCTGTTCTAGCTATGATCAAGGCAGAGGAGAGTGGGTAAGTTCTTGTTTTTTTCCATCTTTTCATTCGTGTTTGTCCCTGTATCTTTTTGGGAGGCACATGCTTTTCATTTGGTGTTAATGAGAGGGACTTCAGATATTCAAATATTTTCTATCACATTATTGATATTATGTACAACCCTCTAAATAAGAGGACAGAGGAAATGCCAATGTATTTTCTACCTCAAAAATTGCTCCGCTCTTCCCTTTCCTCACCTGTTGCTTCACATTAGCGCAACAGTCTGAAATAAACCTTTTACACGTTACTAAAAGGTGCTTTCTCTGTGAAAGCGGAAAGTTTAAGTTTTTGATCTTGACCAGGCAACAAAATCAGAGTAACAGTACAAATATTATGCAAGACAATCATATTGACGTTTAGAAAGTGAGTCTTCATCGTCTTTGTTTGACATCAGGACAACAGAGACAACAGCCCCTGGAACCACTGCAGCTCCTGCAGTGCAAGCTGATAAAATTACAGTCACTACGGCGACGGTAAAGGAGGTGGAAGTTTCTGCAGCAGTCCCAGAGGAGCAGCCGTCCCAGGTGACCGTGCATCAAGCAGCTGAGGTCAAGGCTGTAGAGGCACCTGTGACTTCCACAGAGAGTCCAGTCGTCACAGAGAGTAAACCCAGGTAAACAACAGTTGACCTCATTTTCAAATGAAATTTCACCTTCACATCAGCGTATATAAGACACCTCTGCCTAAAATCGTTTATGTGCTATAATCATTGCATAAGGATTTACTAGATTGAATAGAAAGTGATAATTTTTCCTGGATGCCAGACTTTTCCAAGTGTGGAAAAGTCTGGGATCATTTTTTTTTATCATTTTTCAGCTTCCTTTTTTTTTTTTTTTTTTTTTTTTTTTTTTTTTTTATGATGCTTAAACAATTGCCTGAGTTTTTCGTTGTTTATGATTAATGTTCATGACATACATCTAGATTCCCACACTAAAACTTGGTTATTGTTTAAAATGTTAAAAAAGGTTAAAAAAATCAAAAACTTATTTTTTTCCATTTTGGGAGGATCTTTAAAATTAGGCTTACCTGAATTTGAACAGAAGTTTTCCAAACATCGCTAACATTTAGAGCTGCAACTAACCATTATTTTGCTAATCGATTAATATGGCACGTTTTTCTGATTAATAAATTATTAACAAATGAAACCAGACGAAACTAAAACTTTCCCACTTGAGGACTTCTGGATAGAGCATATTGACAGCATTTTTTTTTTTAATACTTAAACGCAAAATGTTTATTTTTTGCAATTCTTGTGGGTTGCACTGTCGCCTAAAGGCATGTTTTAGAGTCTCTACTCCAGCTAAGAATTTATCCATTACTGATTCAGTTGTGAATTATTTCAATAATCAATTAATCACAATAATCTGATCAAATTTTTCACCTCTGCTAACATTGCTAAGAAAAATCTAGCTACGGTACCCTAATCCTTATTTACAGGTCCTGTAGTTATATTTCCAAAATATAGCTGACTTAAGTTGTTCTTTTTATTTTAAAGCTTTTGTTTTCCTTACAATTAAAAAGAACAATTAAAATTTAGGTTGTTTATCAGCCAATATCTACTTCAGAAAATCTTTAATTACAACTACACATTTATCTGTTCTTTGCTTTTTTTTCTTTTAATTGCTCTGACTTGTTGTTCAGGCGTGATCCAGTCTAGTGGCGCTAGAGCTAAAATAAAGCGCCCTCTGTCACACACATACTGTGTAATGATATCTGCAGACTGTTCAGACTTTTAATGTCAGTGAAGGTGACTGGATGTTATAAAGGACAAGTGTTTTTAACAGTGACTGTGATGTAACTGATATTTCATTCATTTCAAGTGTTGAAGTCAAAGAAGAAGAACGACCTGAACTTCAGAAGAAAACGTATAAGTGGAACACAAAAGAAGAAGCTAAGCAGGCCTTTAAAGAGCTGCTGAAGGAGAAGGTGAGCCCAGCCACTTCAAGGCTACTTTAAGCTAAAGGAGATGGACTGCATAGGAAATGAAAGCATTTATTAGCATATATTATGTTAAACGTAATCCTTTAAAAATTTCAGAGATGGGATGGTTTTCATTTACAAAAATTAAAATTAACGCTTTCAAATGCAAAAAGTTAGACAGCCAGATGATCTGAAATTCCTGAAAAGAAGCATGAGTGTTGGCTCTCATCCTAAAACTAATCATTTAGTCTTTTTTTATCCCTCTTATTATGGGTTCTTTCTACAGTCTACCAACATACTCAGTCATTATACCCTGGTTAAAAAAAAGTTAATCTGTTTTAGTCCAAGGCAGCGATTTTCTTCACCACTTGGATTAGATAAAATGCTTTTCTTGACTTTTAAGGGTATCGAAAGTTGCATCAGGTAGAATGAGCTACTTGGGGTCAGTACTTCCTTATGGATGATCGAGCAACCACTAGATTGTCTTGGAATATTTTTATTAACCATTTCTAGAAACCAAAGGATACTTAAACCAGAGATGCACAAATTAAGGGTTAAGGAGGAATAGAGAGGGGAATTAAAAGAAGATTAAAAAAATAAGAAAACTGGCTGCAAAGTGCTGTAAAATGATGTTGAACATGCGAGACATAAATACTAGTGGTTAAAATGCTAGTATTGCATGTTTAGCACAACAAAGGTGAGTTCCACTAATAGGAGCTTAAGGAAGCCAAAACTGACTTAATATAACAAATGCTTTATGTTTTTAAAAAGAAGGGTCATGTTTTTTTTGAGAGTGTCTGTATTATGCCAGTTCAGTTCTTTGGAACTTCCCTATTTGAATTGGACTGACGTTGAATAATGAATTGCTTTAACAGTTTAACTTTTACTATTTGTTTTTCATTCTGATTAATGGAGATGGCACTAAAGGAAGAGAGAGTTTTTCTTCATATTGAATGCAACTCACAGTTGTGTTGGTTTAAAAAAAAGTTGCATCTGCAAGTAAAAATGGTTACATTGCACATAACAATTCCTGTAAATACCATGGTGTAACTTTTACTGGTTTTTGTTATAGGTGTGGTACTTCTGTACTTTTCAATGCACATAAAGAAGTGAAGTGTTCAGAGAATCTGGGCTGATCGTAATTACTATTGTTACTTTTCACAAATAGTATTGTACATAAACGTGTTGTTGATATTGTGTTGCTCTAGAGGAACAAATCTATAGGAGCACGCTTTTTTCAGTTAGTGGATCTGATGTTCAGTCATTTAAAATACCTTCCTAAAACTCATTTTAACTTGCTTTTCTTTAGTTTATTTACTCTATGCTAAGCTCTTTTATTGTTTATCTATGTTTCACAATAAGCAGTTCCAGTAAAGTAACATATGTCCAGCCTGGAAGAACATTGATTCGCTTTAATGCTGCATATTTACGATTTAATTTTATCCATTTCCATCCATTTTCTCCCACATAGTCCTTGTCAGGGTCACGGTGGGGCGGGTGACTATCTAAGGCAGTCTATGGGCGAGAGGCGGGGTACACCCCGGCAGTCTGTCGCAGGGCAACACAGAGACACCATGTACATACATACTCACACCTAAGGACCATTTAGAGAAGCCAATTAACCTAACAGTTAAGTTTTTGGGCTGTTGGAGGAAGCTGGAGTACCCGGAGAGAACCCAAACATGCATGGGGAGAACATGCAAACTCGAACCCAGAACCTTCTTGCTACAATGCAACAGTGCTATCCTCTGCTCCACCATGCAGCCCAATTTGTTTAATTATTTCTTAGATAGTTATAATAATAAAGAATAAAGATTTTTTTTTGCCATAATATCATGTACACCTCAGGATATACTTTGATGTACCGTATTTTCACGACCAGAAGGCGCACCGTACTAAAAGGCGCACCGTACTAAAAGGCGCAGTCTCAGTTATGTGTCCCATTTCTGTATTTAACACACACATAAGGCGCACCGGACTATAGGGCGCATTTTTTATATACAGGTACATGTCCTCTACTACCTTTAAATAGCTCTACTGCGTATTTAAAAATACAGCGGGCCCAAAACTGAGTATGACTGTGCTTTATTCATGTATTTATTACAAATTAATCAAACCTGCGTGCTGGCCATGAGACAGACACATCGCAGATGACACAGCGCTGTGATTACTCCTAAATTAACTTAAAATCCTGAAACCTGCCGACGGAATATGTTCGCTTTTATTGCCGGTATCCTGGTGCCTGCAGTTTAAATTATTTAGATGAAAAACACCTGCCAGCCGCCGTGTGAGGCTGCTGTTGAAGGGATTTACTGTCGGTGCACCGCTGGTATGTGGGGGTCTGAGCGCCTCCGACAGAAATAGATAATCTGGATGAACTGACTGCAATTAAGTTTTCAGGTGGCCTTTCTCACTTAAAAACATATTAAAACTACTTTATTCCCCCTGATCACAGCAAATATAGCTGCAAGATTTAGATTATTTAGATGAAAAAACACCTGCCAGCCACCGCGCTGAAGAGGAGGAGACGCGCCCAGAGGCTGCTGTTGAATTAAGTTTTCAGGTAGAAAAATAGAGCGGGAGCAAAACTGAGTATGATTGTGCTTTATTCATATATTTATTACAAAGTATTAATCAAACCCATCAAAGTCATCATCCTCTGTTTCTGAATTAAACAGCTGCGCTAAATCAGACATGCCAATTTCCCCTTCTTCCCTGTCAGAGTCACTTTCCGTGCAGCGCGGCTCCTCAGAAATAATGCCGGCTTTTGCGAAAGCTTGAACAATAGAGCCAGCAGACACGTTAGTCCAAGCATCTACAATCCATCCGCAAACGGTGGCGTAACTTGCCCGGCGCTGCCTTCCACTTATCCTGAAACTGTGATCTCCGTCTGTCATCCATCGCTCCCACGCCGCTCGCAGCCTTACTTCGAACGGCTGCTTCACACCGATGTCGAGCGGTTGAAGTTCCTTTGTCAGACCCCCGGGATAACGGCGAGCACAGCGTTCATTTGATTCACCTTTTTTTCACATCGGCTGTGAGATGGGCACGCAGCGATGGTGATGCGTGGAAAAAAGCACCTGGTCTCCTCACATACACCTGCCTTTCATCATCTCCCCAGCCCGTTTCATTTGCGTTAATATCATATGTCATCAGAGCGCTGTGTCTGTCTCGCTGTCAGCTCCCAGATCAGCTTCTCTGATTGGTTGATGCGGCGCGTCCAGCAGCAAAACTTCAATTTTTCCATCTCGAGCTGCAGCAGCGCGTTGGCGGTGCGTCAGATGCTTAAACGCTCCCGACGCGCTGCACCTGCAGCTCAAAACGCGCTGCGGGACCTTTTGCTGCACCTATACGCGCGTCAACCATTGACTTTGCATGTAAACTCGCTGCTTCTGCTGCACCTGCTGGGTCCGGTTCACACCGATGTCGAGCGGTTGAACAGCGAGCACAGGGTTAATTTGTTTCCCCATGTTTTTCACATCAGCTGTGAGATGGGCACGCATGGAGTTACATATTAACAGCGATGGTGATGAGTGGAAAAAAAACACCTGGTCTCCTTACATTCAGCCACTCTTTCATCATCTCCTCAATGAGGTGGTCTCAAAAGTCGCAGTTACGACACACATAAGGCGCACCGCACCATAGGGCGCACCGCACATTTTGAGGGAAAAAAAAGACGTTTAAGTGCGCCTTATAGTCGTGAAAATACGGTAGTATAATCTATAATATGGATATTTTTCTAGCGGACTGACAGTGTTTTATTTTGGTTTATGGGGATCTGATAAGCCTCCATATCTCCATCTATTGACTGCCACTGGCAGCTGCTTGATGTTACATTTTCCTCTATTTGAGTGAACCCTGTTAAATAAAACATGCAGTCTCATCTAAATGTGGGATGTTTTGGCTACCTCTGTGTCTGCCAGGCTTTTATGACTTTCTGGTTGCATCTTTTTGCATCCTGATCTTAATCTAATCCTTTTCCATACTGTCTCCCTTCAGCTCTTGGGAGGTCTGTTAAGCTCACCTCCTGTTGCCATGACTGTGTTGTTTACAAGTTGCAAGGCGGGCGGCACGCTCCCCACCTCGATTGTTGCTATATTTAGGTGCTTTTTAATTTTGTGCACAAAGCTCTCCTCTGAGATTGCTTGCCATTTCCCTTCAAGATCTTAATGGGTCTGTCTTTATGATTAGCTTTATTGGATCACAGGCAGACAGGGCTGTCTGGGATTAAGACAGTGAGAGAAAGGGGCATGCCTCAGTGAGTTAAAATAACTGTGACAAGTGATGAGACAGAGGCGCTCAGTGGAATCAGCCCATAATGGATGAAGTTTTCTGTGAGAGCAGGGCTCTTGAATAAGCCCTCTGTGGCTCTACTTGAATTATTGCCGTTCCACACTCAGCTTTAGGCAATTAAGAATATAGCTTTATATCTTTTTAATAACTTCCAACAAGATTTACTTTCAGTTACATCTTTGACATATTTACAGTTTACATTATTTCAAACAAATCTATTTTAATTTTTTTTAGTTCTTCAGTTTAAAAGTTAGCTTTTCCAAACAATAATTTGGAAAATCTTAGCCTATAGTTAATAAAAAAAAACACAAAATTTAAGTTATTAGCAATATAAAGTAGTAAAAAAGGCCACAGTTTTATATACAGAAGTTATATCAAGTGGGGAATATCACTTTTAAAGGTTTTCCAGCAGAGCGTCTACACAGAGATGCTGAGCAACGAGAAGTTACTGCTTTAAAGCTGAAATTATCAAATATATTAGAGGAGAATGAAACAACTGTGGCAGATAAAGGGAAGTTTTTCCTTCTAATTAACTTTCCATAAATAAGCTGCATTAAAGCCAGTTTCTATCTGTGGCTGTTGAACGATGTGGACTGGGTGAATGTGGCTTAAGGGTGACGTTCTTTTGGTAATCAAGATTACTAAAAATGTGCTTTAATATATTCAAGTGTTTTTATTAATATGGAAATATTCTGAAAATGTTGAAAATTTTAACTACCGGTAATTGTGACCACCTTCATGCTTTATGTGCCGTGTTAATGACGTTGTATTCTCCTTATTTTAGGGTGTTTCATCAAACTCCTCCTGGGAACAGGCCATGAAACTGATTATCAATGATCCTCGCTACAGGTACAGGCTTTTCACATGAAAATTATTCCTCTGTGCTTTGCTCATTAAATAAGTCTCAGCTCTGGCATGAAGTATTTTATGCTCCTTTTAACAGTGCACTTCCCAAACTGAGCGAGAAGAAACAGGCGTTCAATGCCTACAAAGTCCAAACCGAGAAGGAGGAAAAGGAAGAGGCAAGAATAAAGTACAAGGAGTCCAAAGAGAAGTTCCAGAGATTCTTGGAGAACCACGAGAAGATGACGTCCACCACCAGATACAAGTAAGGGCTGGCTGTGATTTCAGAGCGTGTGCGTGTTTCCCCCATGGATTGATTTGTGGCGCTCTGAACCGTCAATTTCATTATACAGAGCAGGTCGATGAAAGGTCATCTATGGCTTAGGCGCACCCTGATGCTGCCACAGGCCTTCCCACTTCCACTTAATCCTCTCTGTTGATGAGTTTACTTTGGGGCTGCTTTCGAGCTTTTATTTTCCTTCGTCATTAAAATCGAACTTAATAACTTTTCTAATCTTCATTTTCTCCTGCTTAAAATGTCCAAATAGTTTAGAAATATTTTAAATAACATCTAAAATCCACATCAGTTAAATGACACTTTGGTGGTGGATATAGCATCTGTTTTTGTTTTTTTAGCGGGGCATACGGGTGAAAGTCACCATGATAGACTATTTACTGGTGACCTTGAGAGCGAGCCAGTTTCAGAGTTCTACTGGCACCACAGCCTGTAATCTGGGATGAGTCACAACAGGCAGTGTGATAGCAGGACGTTCTGATGATGTGTTTCTCATCTTTTATTAATTGCACTTCTGCCAGTTAGAGGCACTAGATTTCTTCGAAGTTGAATGATAAAATCACTGCTGTATATATTTAAAAATAGACATTGAGTATGTAAACTAATATGTGCTATCTTGTGATTGTTAAAACGTATGTAAACAGATTTTATTCTGCTTCTTGTCGATTGCACAGAGAAGTACAGATGTATTTTGCCTGAGAAATGCTGCCCTCGTGTGGGGCTTTTGTTTTTTTTTTGTATGGAAATGATTCTAACCAGTGATCCTGTGATCCAGGAAAGCAGAGCAAATGTTCAGTGAGCTGGAAGTTTGGAGCTGCGTTCCTGAGAGAGACCGGCTGGAGATCTATGAGGATGTGTTGTTCTACCTGGCTAAAAAGGAGAAGGTACACGGCTGTCTCCTGATGTTAAAATGAAAAGGATTATAGTTTTATGTTTAGACTTTATTCCATATCTCATTGCCTAAACATTGCATACATCCACCTATTTGTCATACACCCATCCATAAATTTAAATTAAATTATCTAACCATGTATTGGTTTGTTCCATTTCTTTTTCATCCATCATCTTTGTCAATCTATTTCTATCTTTGCCCTCCATCCCTCAAAGCGTGACGTAAAAACTAAGTTTAGGAGTACAGTTACCATCCTGGTTTTGTTCTTCCTCTAGGAACAAGCCAAACAGCTGAGGAAGAGGAACTGGGAAGCTCTGAAGAACATTTTGGACAACATGGCTAATGTGACCTATCGCACCACCTGGTCTGAGGCCCAGCAGTATCTGCTTGATAACCCTACATTTGCTGAGGACGAGGAGCTGCAGAGTAAGAGAACAAAACCGCCAGAACGGGGTTGATGTTAAATCTGTTTCTGAAGCAGCAGCAGGTTCACCTGTGACAGTAGAATATGTTTTCCCTGTTATCTGCTGACAGATATGGATAAAGAAGACGCCCTCATCTGTTTTGAAGAGCACATCCGTGCTCTGGAGAAGGAGGAGGAGGAAGACAAGCAGAAGACTCTTCTCAGGGAAAGAAGACGGCAGCGTAAAAACAGAGAGTCCTTCCAGGTGTGTTCCCTTTAATATCCTGTTTGTCACATGTAATGGTTTAAAAATTATTTAAAAAATGCTAATCTATATCTATATATTTATTTTATTTATTTATTTTTTTTGCACAGAAATTTCTGGATGAGCTCCACGATCATGGTCAGCTCCACTCCATGTCCTCCTGGATGGAGATGTACCCGACCCTGAGCTCTGACATGCGCTTCAGCAGCATGCTGGGCCAGCCTGGTATGACAGCAGGGGGCGTTGCACGTGACTCCACATGTCTGCGACAGGCTGGTGGCTGCGCAGCACGTGGACGGGACATTAACACAGAAACAAAACATTCACCTCACTTTATTTACTAACTGATACGCAGATACTGAGTTTAAATGTAATGTTTGAATTATTTGTAGATGTCATCCACTTTGTCTGTTTAATTTATTTGACTTTTTACTTATAAATTTTATTGTCTCAATTATAGTTGAAGAGAAAAATATAAAAAGGTGTAGATATACATTTTCTAATGACTGAGACTTTTGCAGGTTCTACTCCTTTGGACCTTTTCAAATTCTATGTGGAAGACTTGAAGGCCCGTTATCACGATGAAAAGAGAATTATCAAAGACATCCTGAAGGTAAAATAGAGGAAATCAGATTCTGGAACAATCTGTTAAAGTGAATAAGGTACAGATTAGTGATCAGCCGGTGCTTGTTTGTCGTCAGGATAAAGGCTTCCTGGTGGAAGTGAACACCAGCTTTGATGACTTTGGATCCGTCATCAGCTCCGACAAGAGAGCCACTACTCTGGATGCTGGAAACATAAAGCTGGCCTTCAACAGTGTAAGCCTTCAACTTTACAAATTGACCTTTAAAAATGGGATGGTGCTCTGCTCCAGGACACTGCTGTTTGTTTTTGAAGGCATGGACAAACATCACTTCTATTTGTGATTCAATTAAACATCTCCTGTTCAAGAAGGAGTTTGCTTTATTTAAACATAACAAATCATTCCGTTTTCTACTAAAACTGATGCATAATGATGTCTTTTAAATAGAACGACTATTAAAATCAGTGTTAGAGTTCAAATACTGATTTTTAGATTATTTTCTTTTTCCAGTGTAGCACCTGTTTAACAAGCTTTAAAACAATTAGTCAGGCTTTCTGCTCAGATAGCTGGCTGCTAGATATGCTTCGCTAAGTCATATGAGTCTCCTTTAGTGGCCACACTACAGCTGTCATTGTGTTTTGACTAAATGAAATGAAATGAAAGCCAGTTTGGAGCAACACATGGAGGAAGGTGTAGAAATGTGTCCTGCTAGATTTCTATATAATCCAACACTATTTCACTTTGCAATTTTAGTTGTAATAAAGTTATAATTGAAACTTTTAAAAACCTTAGCAAGCCCTGGTCCATGATGGGATCATGCTAAAGCTAAATGGTTAAACAGCAGGTTTGGCAAACACCAAACAAACTAACTTCCAGCTGCTTTTCAGCTCAGAACCAGCTGTTGCACAGTGGAGCATCAGGCCAATGAAGAAAGTAAATTCTTCAGAAATGGATATTTAAAAAGGAATCTGACTTATAGATAAAAATACAAAAAAATCTCCCATATTGTTTCATGTTTCTTGTCAAAGTTTCACCATGTTTGATGATTGGAAATGTTAAAACCTCTTTCTGAGCAGTTACTGGAGAAGGCGGAGGCCAGAGAGAGGGAGCGAGAGAAAGAGGAAGCCCGGAAGATGAAGAGGAAAGAAGCAGCGTTCAAAGCTATGCTGAAGCAGGCGACACCCCCGCTGGAGCCAGAGACCACATGGGAGGAAGTACGTCCTTTGCACAAATCCATCATAAATTTTATTGACACGCCTCTCTGCTTCGTAAACTGTTTCCTTGAGCTCATGTTGGTTGATTTGATCGTTTCAGGCCAGAGAAAGATTCCTGAAAGAAGCCGCATTCGAAGATGTGACGCTGGAGTCGGAGCGGAAAAGGATATTTAAAGATTTCATGCATGTCCTGGAGGTGAGGTTGTCATGACGACTCTGATGGGAGCGGTGAGTTTATCCGTGCAAATAACAATCATGTTTTTTTTTTTTTGTTGTTGTTGTTCTGTCAGCATGAATGCCAGCATCACCACTCCAAGACAAAGAAGCATTCAAAGAAGTCAAAGAAACACCATCGCAAGCGATCCCGCTCTCGATCAGTCAGTAGCTTTTTAAGGTTAAACCACCAATTCTGGTTAATGCTTGTTTTACAGCATGTGAAACTTGCTTATTATTTTCACAGGCTTCAGAGTCAGAGGATGAGGAGTACCACAAGAAAAAGAAGAGGTCGCAGTCCAAATCTCCCTCTGAGCGTTCTTCTAGTGGAGAATCTGGTGAGCATTTTTCCCCATCTCAGTGACTCATTTGATCAGCGTGTGGAAGAAAAGTAGTTCATTTTTTCTTCTTCTTCAAATCAGAGAGAAGCTATAAAAAATCCAAGAAACACAAGAAGAAGGGCAAGAAGAGGCGCCACAAATCTGTAAGTGAAACTGACCTCTGTGTAGCTTTTCACAGTGTGTGGTTTATCACAAATTGACTATAACCCTGACAAACAGGCCTCACCGGACTCTGAAGGCGAGAAGAAAGGAAAAGAGCGTGACGGGAAGAGAGAACGGGATTCAGAGAAGGATAAAGAGAACGACAAGAGTCGGGGGAAATCTCGCTCTGAGTCTAAACAGAAATCTCCTAAAAGAAAAGCAGCCAAAGAGGAGGTGAATTATCTTCACTAATTCCAGTGCGACTCATAAAGTGCCCCAAACACTTCAGCTTTTTAGCATTCTTTTCACACTGAAACCAATTTCCGTTGTGATTTTATGTGATGGACAGAAAATAGCAAGTAGCTTGAGATTTGGAAGGAAAAATCTGAAAAGTGTGGCTTGGGATTAAATTCAGCCCCCTTGAAATAAAACTTTCTTGAATCATATTCTATTGCAGCCGAAAGAAAGAAAAGAAAAGTTGGCTTATTGTAGTCTTTTTAACTTAAAGGTATAGTGGAGGATTTTTGGGAAGACCCGCCCTCTCCACTTAAAAAAAAATGCACATGCACAACCCTGTACTCGCTCCCGAAAGGGAACGCCTATTAAACACTTATTTAGATGATCCACCCGCAAATAAAAGATCCTCTATACCTTTAAGCTTAGGCTCTATACGAATCAATTATATCACAATTTATTTGATCATGTAAATTTCCTCACATATGACTCTGACTAGATCTTTAACAGGAAATTCTTTTAAACATGACCCAGTGATTAATTACACCTTGCATGTTCAGAAAGGTTTATGAAGGGGTATCGGAGTAATGGGGGCTGAACACTAATGCACACTGCACTATAGATTTTTCTTTTTAAGGACATTTTAAAAAGCCACGTCTGATTCTTCACAATTTTGCATGATTTTGTTTTGGTCTGTACCTGGAAATCCTAGTAAAATGCATTTGGTTTTCAGAGGCATCGTTTGTCTGCTGGTTTTCATGGTTATCTGAATTCAGAGATTCTGGACAGAAGCTTTGAAAGCATGGGTTAGTGTTTACTGAGTCCTTGTGTGCTCTGATCAGGGTGGCTGGGACACATCGGGCAGCGAGCTGAGCGAGGGAGAGCTGGAGAAGAGAAGAAGAACTTTACTGGAACAACTGGATGCACCTTGAATCTGTTTATGGTCTTTTCTTTTTTTTTTTTTGCTATTTGAACACTTACACAAATGTGCATTCCCTCCTCCCCCCACAGGCTCACCTTCCCATGCTGGCTGCCCTCTCTGAATGAGGAAAGATGCTATTAATGGGAATTTCCTACACTTTTATTTTATGACTAATTTGATATCGGGAAGCTCATTTCCTGATCAGTCTGTAAATGTCCAACTGTGACTTATTTCTGAATATCTTCATTAGGTGGCTGTAGTTTTTTCCCATTGTTAGGCATTTTTATGAATTCATTTCAATTAAAGGCGTATCTTAAAGTCACGGTTAATGTTTTTTGTTTCAAAAAATGTGACTTAAGTGATTGTAATCGAGAGGGAAGTTTAAATTTGGGTTTTTTGTAATAAAATATTTCAATTGTTATCAAGACAATGTTGGGTTTTTTTTTGATAACATATATATTGCAAAAACTTCTTCCGAAAATATGATTGTATAACTTCACAGTCTAAAGAGTATTTAAAAAGATTTAAATTCTCAATGACACATGTATGAGTGTGTGCATGGCTGTAAGTCTGTATGTTGCTCTGTGATGGACTGGTAACCTGTCCAGTTTATACCCCGACTTTTCCCATAGACTACTGGACATAAGCACCAGCCTCACAGTGACTGAAGGTGGGAGAAGATGGATGAACGACAAACACTTCAGGACAATACATATATAAACACAAAAGCAGTGGTAGAAAGTAGCAAAGTATATTTACTTTATTTCTCTACTTAAGAACTTTTTTAGGTATCTTTACTCAAGTACTTTTTGGGGGGGGGTACTTTCCTACTTTCACTACATTTCCAGGAAGTTGCTAGTTATTAGTTTTGGCTCAGCTTAGTTTTGTAATCCGCTGCTGCCTTTTTCTCTCGAAATGCAAACATGCAAGATAGGAGCCCTAAGGACTGATTTTGGACACGTATGTTTTTAGATGTTCCACAAATGTTAAATATGTAGGGGAGCAGATATTAGTAGTTTATACCTTTTTTAATAAGGCATTAGTTTTTCCCAAGTTGTTCAGTAGGATGAATTCTCAAAGCAGTTGTAGATTCCTTTTGGTAAAAGATTTAGCATTAAACCTCTATCATATATGGAAATTATGAAGATAATTTAGACACTCGTGTTCTCTCTTTGGTTTGTAAATAAGAAATAAAATGGCCATCTGATTGTTATTTTTTGTTTGTTTTTTTTTGGCATTTTTATGCTGAGGTTCCTTCCATGTGGTGTCGAATCTACCAGAGTGGTTTCTGAAAGTTACAGGTTCTTTAAAATTACACAGAAACATACTGATGTTTAAATTGATGAATATTTGTACTTTTTTGAACATTTTAAGTACTTTTAAATGCCTATCCTCTTGAATACATAAGTTTTTTTTTAAAGTGAGTACTTAAATACTTTAACTTGAGTAGATGTTTAACTGAGTAACTTTTACTTGTAGTTGAGTAAGATTTGACTATGAGTATCAATACGTTTACTCAAGTACTACTGTTGAGTACTTCATCCACCAATGCACAAAAGGCATATTTTGAGTTCTCACTTATGTCAATTTCAGTTGGCGCTATAGACCTGATTAAAGTTGAGAAACATTAAATATATTATCTTGTGTACATAGCCTATCAATCATCGATGGGGCAGGAAGTAAATGGGATGGATGTAACGCTCTTCAATGCATGCTTTTTACATTTTTAACAATGGTTTAAAAAATACTGCAGGCAACCCGAAAAACACACACATATACAGGTGCTGGTCATAAAATTAGAATATCATGAAAAAGTAGATTGATTTCAGTAATTCCATTTAAAAAGTGAAACTTGTATATTATATTCATACATTACATACAAACTCATATATTTCAGATGTTTATTTTGTTTAATTTTGATGATTACAAATGACAACAAATGAAAATCTCAAATTCATCATATCAGAAAATTAGAATATTGTGAAAAGGTTCAAAATTGATGGCCCCTGGTGCCACACTCTAATCAGCTAATTAACTCAAACCACCTGCAAAAGCCTTTAAATGGTCTTTCAGTCTAGTTCTATAGGCTACACAATCATGGGGAAGACTGCTGACTTGACAGTTGTCCAAAAGACGACCATCGACACCTTGCACAAGGAGGGCAAGACACAAAAGGTCATCGCTAAAGAGGCTGGCTGTTCACAGAGCTCAGTGTCCAAGCACATTAATAGAGAGGCGAAGGGAAGGTAAAGATGTGGTCGAAAAAAGTGTACAAGCAAGAGAGATAACCGCACCCTGGAGAGGATTGTGAAACAAAACCCATTCAAAAATGTGGGGGAGATTCACAAAGAGTGGACTGCAGCTGGAGTGAGTGCTTCAAGAACCACCACACACAGACGTATGAAAGACATGGGTTTCTGCTGTCGCATTCCTTGTGTCAAGCCACTCTTGAACCACAGACAGCGTCAGAAGCGTCTTGCCTGGGCTAAAGAGAAACAGGACTGGACTGCTGGTGAGTGGTCCAAAGTCATGTTCTCTGATGAAAGTAAATTTTGCATTTCCTTTGGAAATCAAGGTCCCAGAGTCTGGAGGAAAAGAAGAGAGGCACTTCATCCACGTTGCTTGAAGTCCAGTGTAAAGTTTCCACAGTCAGTGATGGTTTGGGGTGCCATGTCATCTGCTGGTGTTGGTCCATTGTGTTTTCTGAGGTCCAGGGTCAACGCAGCCACATACCAGGAAGTTTTAGAGCACTTCATGCTTCCTGCAGCTGACCAACTTTTTGGAGATGCAGATTTCATTTTCCAACAGGACTTGGCACCTGCACACAGTGCCAAAGCTACCAGTACCTGGTTGAAGGACCATGGTATCCCTGTTCTTAATTGGCCAGCAAACTCTCCTGACCTTAACCCCATAGAAAATCTATGGGGTATTGTGAAGAAGAAGATGCAATACACCAGACCCAACAATTCAGGAGAGCTAAAAGCCACTATTAGAGCAACCTGGGCTATCATAACACCTGAGCAGTGCCACAGACTGATCGACTCCATGCCACGCCGCATTGCTGCAGTAATACAGGCCAAAGGAGGCCCAACTAAATACTGAGTGCTGTACATGCTCATACTTTTCATGTTCATACTTTTCAGTTGGCCAACATTTCTATAAATCCTTTGTTTTTATTGGTCTTCAGTAATATTCTAATTTTCTGATATGATGAATTTGAGATTTTCATTTGTTGTCATTTGTAATCATCAAAATTAAACAAAATAAACATCTGAAATATATGAGTTTGTATGTAATGTATGAATATAATATACAAGTTTCACTTTTTAAATGGAATTACTGAAATCAATCTACTTTTTCATGATATTCTAATTTTATGACCAGCACCTGTATATATTTTGCCAAAAGTAATCACTGCCTTGGCTCATATATTAGCTTGTGACATCCCATTCTTAATCCATAGAGGTTCAGTATGATGCTGATCCATCCTTTGCACCTAGAACAGCTTCAACTCTTCTTGGAAGGCGGTCCGCTGTGTTTAGGAGGGTGTTTATGGGAATTTTTGACCATTCTTCCAGAGACGTTGTGTTGGAAGAGGAAAGGGTCAGCTTCAAACTGTTTCCACAAAGTTGGGAGCAGCAAGACGGTTGCGGGTTCGTTTCCCGGCCCGGGGTCTGTCTGTATGGGGTTTGTATGTTCTCCCTGAGCATATGTGGGATTTCTCCAGGTACTCCGGCTTCCTCCCACAGTCCAAAAACATGAGGTTAATTGGCTTGAGTATATACAGGTGCTGGTCATAAAATTAGAATATCATGAAAAAGTAGATTGATTTCAGTAATTCCATTTAAAAAGTGAAACTTGTATATTATATTCATACATTACATACAAACTCATATATTTCAGATGTTTATTTTGTTTAATTTTGATGATTACAAATGACAACAAATGAAAATCTCAAATTCATCATATCAGAAAATTAGAATATTACTGAAGACCAATAAAAACAAAGGATTTATAGAAATGTTGGCCAACTGAAAAGTATGAACATGAAAAGTATGAGCATGTACAGCACTCAGTATTTAGTTGGGCCTCCTTTGGCCTGTATTACTGCAGCAATGCGGCGTGGCATGGAGTCGATCAGTCTGTGGCACTGCTCAGGTGTTATGATAGCCCAGGTTGCTCTAATAGTGGCTTTTAGCTCTTCTGAATTGTTGGGTCTGGTGTATTGCATCTTCTTCTTCACAATACCCCATAGATTTTCTATGGGGTTAAGGTCAGGAGAGTTTGCTGGCCAATTAAGAACAGGGATACCATGGTCCTTCAACCAGGTACTGGTAGCTTTGGAACTGTGTGCAGGTGCCAAGTCCTGTTGGAAAATGAAATCTGCATCTCCAAAAAGTTGGTCAGCTGCAGGAAGCATGAAGTGCTCTAAAACTTCCTGGTATGTGGCTGCGTTGACCCTGGACCTCAGAAAACACAATGGACCAACACCAGCAGATGACATGGCACCCCAAACCATCACTGACTGTGGAAACTTTACACTGGACTTCAAGTAACGTGGATGAAGTGCCTCTCTTCTTTTCCTCCAGACTCTGGGACCTTGATTTCCAAAGGAAATGCAAAATTTACTTTCATCAGAGAACATGACTTTGGACCACTCACCAGCAGTCCAGTCCTGTTTCTCTTTAGCCCAGGCAAGACGCTTCTGACGCTGTCTGTGGTTCAAGAGTGGCTTGACACAAGGAATGCGACAGCAGAAACCCATGTCTTTCATACGTCTGTGTGTGGTGGTTCTTGAAGCACTCACTCCAGCTGCAGTCCACTCTTTGTGAATCTCCCCCACATTTTTGAAGGGGTTTTGTTTCACAATCCTCTCCAGGGTGCGGTTATCTCTCTTGCTTGTACACTTTTTTCGACCACATCTTTTCCTTCCCCTCGCCTCTCTATTAATGTGCTTGGACACTGAGCTCTGTGAACAGCCAGCCTCTTTAGCGATGACCTTTTGTGTCTTGCCCTCCTTGTGCAAGGTGTCGATGGTCGTCTTTTGGACAACTGACAAGTCAGCAGTCTTCCCCATGATTGTGTAGCCTATAGAACTAGACTGAAAGACCATTTAAAGGCTTTTGCAGGTGGTTTGAGTTAATTAGCTGATTAGAGTGTGGCACCAGGGGCCATCAATTTTGAACCTTTTCACAATATTCTAATTTTCTGATATGATGAATTTGAGATTTTCATTTGTTGTCATTTGTAATCATCAAAATTAAACAAAATAAACATCTAAAATATATGAGTTTGTATGTAATGTATGAATATAATATACAAGTTTCACTTTTTAAATGGAATTACTGAAATCAATCTACTTTTTCATGATATTCTAATTTTATGACCAGCACCTGTATAACTTCTATAGTAAAGTTAGTATTCTAAATGCTCGGTGTCAGTTCCTCTTTTTAATTCCCATGCACATGTAAATACAATACATTTATTTGCCGTCCCTTGAATGTATTTAACTTTGTTTCAAAGAGTGGGTTTGACCTCTGCACAATTCTATATCTTTAAAAGAAAATACAGGAGAAAAACACATATAACAGACATATTTAGACTATAATTGGTTAAATAGGCACTTATTTGCCCTCTTAGTCGCTGATAAGTTCAAAAGCAACTCTTTTCAAAGTGGAGAAAAGTCATAATTCTACATTCATCAGAGCTGGTGATGCTTCAAACGTTGATAAACAGCATCTAGTGTGTGTAGTGCTTTTTGTTTGTTTGTAGTGCAATTTGTATACACGTAGCGAGAAATGCTGCTTTTCTCTTTAAACGATATGCACCCTGATGCTCATGTCAAGCTTAAAAAAAAAAAAGAGCACGCATAATTTTGGCAAAGGACCGATGACATCAGACCGATGAAACTTAGCACCAATAGTGTCCCTACCAAAGTTGAAATCAAACCTACGCCATCCCCCCTTCTGAAAATGCACTTTTTTTTCTTTTACAATTTTGGATTGAGAAGTTGAAAAAGACAAACACAAAGTGCTTTATTCAGTGTAAATAGTTTATTATATATTTCTAAAATCTCATATCACCTATTTAAAAAAAAAGGGTATTTAGAGCTGATAAACTATCTAAAATAGATCCATTGTGAGTGGAGAATTAAAATGCCAGATTTACCCAGTTGGAAGCATCATCTAATTACAATGAAGCTGATATGAAACAAGCAGAATGACGCCATCTTTAGCAGGAGGCATCATCACTTACGGAGAAGTAATTACAGGCCAAATAAGACTTTGATTGGTTAGTGGCTGCTAAGCTGACACGTGTTAATACTTCTCTACCAGAGTATTTAGCTATATGTGATCCACCTGCAGCCAAAGTACCAACTCTGCATCCTGTTAGCTTGAAGTATTCTGATTAAACACACTACTGAGAATTTCTGCCTGCATTTGGCTTATTTAAATAAACAAAAACTGAAAAAGAAAAAAACAAAAACAAAAAAACTATAAGTTAAAAGAACATTCAAGTTGTATATCACAAGGCAAAGAATACTTGTTTTAACAATATGTACAATATAACCCATCTGACAATGGAAATTAAAAAAAGAAACTGTAGAAAAATATCTGTACAGGAACCCTTTTGTGTTGTCACACCTTTAACGATGACGGACACACGAGATGAAACGCTTCAAAGTTTTGTTTCAGTGGTTAAATACTATACATAACAAAATACAGTAAAGAAAAGACAGTAGCAACTAATGCTCAGTTATGTCAAGTATTACAAGAGCCATTGGGGTGGAGTCTTAACTCCTGAGAAAATGTTTAATGAGCTTCACAGGCTTGTTTAGTTGTCGTAAATTGTTCCCGGAACTACATAAAAGGCTGTGAATTTAAAAATAAAGCACATACTATATCTAAATCCAGGTAAGCCAAATCAGATTCAACCCATCTTTTAATGTTAGATGTGACAGAAGCTTTGCAAAAGTGTTTCTATCCCATTTTGAAGTTATGAATCTGAAGGAAACTGATTCATATTTTTTTTTTTATATATTTTTAATAATACATTTTGGAGAATTGTGCGAGAAAACTAAACAGACCATCTCTCCTGCTAAACATAGTGGTGGCAGCATCATGCTGTGGGGGGATTTTTTTATTCTTTTTTTTCAAACCCTGCGAAAAGATTATTAAAAAGTCTTGCAACTGTAACATGACTGCCACACATTAGGATTTATGATTTTTTTTTTTTTTCTTGGTCTTTTAAACCCAGCTTCACTGTCATTTCAGTTCACAATGATGCACCACTATTGCATAACATACCATTGAAATACGTAAAAGATGGGTTCTGGGTTAAAAAATGGAAGCAGTTTAAATGCTTTAGCAGGACACTGTAAAAAAGTATGGAAATGTCTGCAATAAATACAGTTCACATTAGAGTGGTCTATTTTTTCTTTTTACACATATTTTAGTACAAATATAGAGTTTTAGTTTTGGTACTTTCTTCATGCCAGTTCACCCCTGGTTTTTAAAAATAAGAATGAGATGATAAAAAAAAAAGGTTTGAGGAATGAATGAGAGCACAGGAATGTGTCAGAAGTTATTTAAATAAAATGAAATAAAATTAAAAAAAAAAACAGCGAAAAGGGGGAAAACTTCCCGTACATTCCAGACTAGCTTTTCCAGAGTAACATTATTTCACATGGCTCCTAAGGCCTCTGCATGTCCAGTTTAACATCTCGTTTACATTAAAGTCAGCTCAAGTCTTATTGCTTTAAGTGGGGTTAATTAAAATATTCAAACAGAAGAAAAAAAAAATCACAAAACAAAAAGGTTCAGGCACTTGACTTGATTTCTATGTTAGATTCAGTCCCAAACACATCTCAGTCCTTCATTGTTTGACATTACGGTATATATAGTCCTCTTATTTGCTACAAACACTCGATATCCTTCGTTCTGCGTCAGACTTTCTTTCAACCCATCTTTCCACGCTCCTCTCCTCCCATCCTCTCCTGCACATCCTCTGTCCTCGCTTGTTACACGACCACTTCTCCGTTATTCACCGGCCGCAGGTTCTGATCGTCGAAGCGCCTCCTGACGCTCCTCCGCACGGCGTCGGCTCGTCTGTAAGGTTGATTCCTCAAATCTGGGAGAAGTAGGAGGAAGAGGGGATGGGACAGGAGAGCTTAAAGTCAGCGTACCGTATGTCAGTGCTTTGTTTTTCTGTAATGAGCCCACACATTCAGGAGTGCTGGTAGCCTAACTTTTCAAAGCAGCATGAGATCTAAGCACACAGAATAAAAACAAGTCTGACTGAGATGGCTTTTTACAGTAAACCTCTGCATGAATCCAGAAACGTCTCATGCATCTTGTGAACCCAAGATGCATATAACTTTATTTAAAGATAGAAGAAACAACTAAAGGAAGCAAGATTTTCAAATAATCAGGGTAAAAAGATAAAGAGGAACCTGAACAAATAAAATCGATACAAGAAGGGAGATAATAAAGAAATGCTTGCCAGGTTTGGGACACATCCACCACTACAGGAGTGCTACTGGAGGACTTCCTTACCCTCAAGGGGACATTTGGAAATTTAGTAATATTATTCTTCTTTAGTTCTGGATGAAGAAAAGACAAAATGAAGGTTAAAAATAAGAGGAAGATGCGGGCTGACTGGTGCATGTCAGCTCGACATGATCGCTTTGGAGAACTGCGACAGCGGAGCGGACAGGAGAGGCTCAGAAAGGACAGAGCTGGAGGATGTTAACTGGCTCAACTGCATAGAATAATAGAGGCCTGTTTTGTTTCTGTTACTAGACCCAAACTGCTTTAGCAAAGTGGCTACCAGCGTATCAGGAGACAAGCCCATTTCAAACCTCCAGTTAGGAGTGACTGTAAATAAATAAAAAAATTAAAAAAAGCATGGACCCAAACACACAGCAGAATTGTTATATTCAGCAGAACCATCACCATAAACCGACCAAAGCATGCAACCACCCAGGATACACTCACTAATAGAAATGAACGTGCACAGAACCCGGCTGCATGACCGTTAGCTCAATCAGACAGCAGTAATGGAACGTCATGCAGCAAATACAGTGGCTTGCAAAAGTCTTAGTAAATGAAATGTTCATATTACTACCTGCAAACTTATTTTTGTGGGATTTTCTGGTGCAATAGACCAAAATAATATGCATAATTGTGAAGTGGATTTTATTATTGACGAGTTGAGAAAAAAATCATTAAAAGTAAGACATATGAGTCCCATTTGCTGTTTGCTTATAAGAAAAATGCTTTTTTTTGTCTTTATTAACCAAAGGATCTTCTTTCACTCTTTGTTCCTAATATTTCAAAGTTGACTGGCAGAAAACAGACTGCAAATATCCCAAAATCACCATCCTAACGGCTTGCAAGAAAATAAATAATTTTCATTCCACTTCAAAATTATATTCTTCCTCACTTTAGTCTATTACACACCCATCCAAAACAGTTAAGTTTGTGTTTATAAGAGCAAAATTGTTTAGTCAGACTTTAAATCAGGCTTTGTGAATTCTTTTGCAAGGCACAGTAAGAGCAAAGCAGCCTTCAGACAGAAAAAAATAACAGTCAGGAGCAAGAGCAGTGCAAATATCAGCTAGAAGAGCAAAAGTGCATTGTGGGAAAGCAGAAAAGTTAAAGCAAGCAGCGTGCAACAATCAGTATCACTAGTGGTGATGACATGTGATAAATGAACACAAACATTATGATTTTATCTTTCAAAACATTGTAAATCAAACAAGCAAGTGATAATGCCACAGGCACTAGATACAATATTAGTCATACCTGAGGTGTATATTTAAACAGACTGTGTGTGGTATTGAATGTGGCTAGCTGAGCTGCAGCTTGCTGACCATGTTAGATGGATGGCCACCAGGTGGCAGTACTCAGCCTGGCATTGTTGATGCTACATTGGGGGAAAAGTTTCCTCCTTGGAAGGCGGATCTTTCTGTGACATTATGCTCTGCTGAGGTGGGTCAAAATGATGGTGAAAAGTTGTGGACGTCACGCTTCATGCAGGCGGGCTGAGAAAACATTTCTAAAAACACACCATCATGCTTAAGGACTAAAAAAAAAAAAAGCACACAACACACAGTGAGGATTTGACGTGTGTGTCCCTGAGAAAACCAGTGTCCACAGTATAAAGGGTTAAAGGGGGGTTGTGAAGAGGCATGCATGCAGGAAAAAAATATATAAAGAAGAGAACGTTTTGTTCCAGCAACCTTTAAGAAGAGACAGAGATCTACAAGCTTTAGTAATGGTACTCCTCATTGAGAGCGGGCTCACAGAAGAACCGAGAGCCGCGCTTGGCTGTGCGGGCGGTAAAGGGCACGGTCTTCAGCACTGCATCGAGAACGACAGGGAGAACAGCCAAGACACAAAACAGGACAAACACAATATGAGAAAAGCAGGTCTTCTCTACAGGATTTAGCAACGGTTAGCAGTAAGCAGGTACCCCACTGCAGCAACAGGACCCCTGGAGAAATGTTTGGATGCTAATCCTAAAACCCCGTTTTTACCCCATTATCATCTTAAACCTCAAACATCATAAAAAAACATATGAAATGTTCTTTGATTTATTTCTAGTCTAGTAGCAAATCATTTCTAGAAGAAACAATTAGGAATTACTTAACTCTTAGATGTGAAAGACTAAAGTCTAATACCAGACCCATAAACAAAAGAAATGAGTATAGAGTTGTGTTAACATATATAAACAGACATCTTAGCAAATACTTGAGAGATCTTGTGTAATGACATATTATACACTGCTCAGAAAAATAAAGGGAACACTCAAATAACACATCCTAGATCTAAATGAATGAAATATGAAAATAATAAATGGAAATCAAATTAATAAAACAATGTAGGCCTGGATTTGGAGTTGCACATAAAATATAGGTAGAAAAAAACAATACAGGCTGATCGAACTTTGATGTAATGTCCTTTAAAACAGCTCAAAATGAGGCTCAGTATTGTGTGTGGCCTCCACATGCCTATATGTTCCTATCCTGATGAGGTGGTGGAAGGTCTCCTGAGGCATGTCCTCCCAGACCTGGCCTAAAGCATCTCCCAACTCCTGGATAGTCTCTGGTGCAATGTGACGTCTCTGGTTTGATTGAGACACAATGTCCCAGATGTGCTCAATCAGATTCAGGTCTGGGGAACAGGCCATAGCTTCAATGCCTTCATCTTTGCCGACACAATCCAGCCACATGAGATCCAGCATTCTTCTGCATTAGGAGGAACTCAGGGCCAGCCGCACCAGCATATGGTCTCACAAGGGGTCTGAGGATCTCATCTCTGTATCTAATAGCAGTCATGCTACCTCTGGGGACCGCATAGGGAACTGTGCAGCCCTCCAAAGAAATGCCACCCCACACCATTACTGACCAACTGGTCATTCTGAAGGATGTTGCAGGCAGCAGATCGCTCTCCACAGTATCTCCAGACTCTGTCATGTCTGTCACATGTGCTCAGTGTGAACCTGGCCCTTCATAGCATGATCATGGAGTTGGTTTCTAACCGTTTGCACAGAAGTGCACATTGTGGCCTGCTGGAGGTGCTTTGGCAGTGCTCCTCCTGTTCATCCTTGCATGAAGGCGAAGGTAGTGGTCCTACTGCTAGGTTGTAGCACTCCTACGGACTCCTCTATTTCTCCTGGTGTAATGGCCCGTCTCCGAGTAGCGGCTCCATCCTCTGAACGCTACGCTGACAGACACAGCAAACTTTGTTGCCACAACACGCATTGATGTGGCCTGAATGAGCTGGTCTACCTGAGCCACTTGTGTGAGTTGTAAAGTCCGTCTCATACTACCACAAGTGTGAAAGCATGAGCAACATTCAAAAGTAACCAAAACATGAGCCAGAAAGCATAGGTACTGAGAAGTGGTTTGTGGTCCCCACATGCAGAACCACTTCCTTATTGAGTGTGTCTTGCTAATTGCCAATAATTGACTGTCGATTGTCTTTTCCATTTGCACAAAAGCATGTGAAAATGATTGCCGGTCAATGCTGCTTCCTGAGTGGACAGTTTGCTAAAATGTGGATTTAATTGAAGTTGTATTGCGCTGTTTATGTGATCCCTTTATTTTTTTGAGCAGTGTATTTATAGCAATTGTATTTAACTGCAGCTGATTGATTTGTGCATCTTTTTATTAAAAAAAATAACGAAATATCAAAATGGGGGAAAAACTACATTATGTTGCCTTATAAATATAATGAAGAAGCGAACTGCTGATTGCTCATCACATTTTACAGGAAGTTTCTCTCCCCTTGTTATGGAAGAAAAGGACATTTATTTTCTTGTTTCGACTGACTGACATCCAGAGACAGTCAGATGCTGGCCCTGCACGTACAATAAAGATGGTGTTACAAAGCAAAGGCGAAGAAGATAAGCCATGAGCAACAGGTACCTTTCACTCTGGAAGCACTGAAACAGCTGCTTTATTTTGCTGGAATCATTGTGTTAGTTAGCTTAGAAACCCTTTTTAAAGCTGAGGTGAACCTTCATGCAGAGTATAAAGGATGTGATTGAGTGTATGGCTGCAGTTTGTAGACTGGATCTGGTGACGCTACCCGTGATGATGTCCTCGATGGCGCCGTCTTTTCCCTCGTAGACGTGACGGCTGTCCTTCACCTGCTTCCTCCTAAGCTCCTGGATGAGCTCTTGTTGTTGCCGCTTGCTTTTATGGGAGGGAGACTGAGGAGCACACAGAAAAGAAAGGAAAAGCCACTGAGCCTGGTCCCTGATAAAGGTTTATCCCCACTGCATATTTGCTTTGTGTAAGAGGTTGCTGAAGGTCAACAACTCGATGCACAACTCTCCAGATGCTCATCCAGGAGTGAGTCCTGCTAATCAGCTGAGTTTCCTTAGATAGAAACCTTTAAACAATCAGTCTGTATGATCTGATTGATTCTTCTCTACATCTAAGTCCAGTTTTAAAACACTTTCTTAGCCTACAAAGCCAGATGGTTCTTTTTTTTGTTTTCCTATGCTTCTGGTATATATTTTTAAAATCTCTGTAATGTAAATTTGATTTACTGATTTTATTGTAGTGTTTTGTAATGTGACCTCTTGAAAGGCGCCCATAAAAATCTATTAAATAGACAAATTTCACTCTGCAAAAATGTAAATTTAAGTAAATTTTTCTTAAAATGCATGAATATTTCCATGATTTGAGAATGCAAGTAAGAATTGCCACGGAATATTTTTAAGCACATAATATATCCTGTTTTAAGGGGGAAAAAAACTCATATTGGCAGATCATTATATTTATTTACCTGCTCAAATTTAGGGCAAATAATTTACATTGAGACATATTTGCTTTTTTCCCACATTTTTACATCAATTTATGAGGTAATCACCAACAGTCTTTTTCTCCTGCATCACATCCCTTCATCCTTAGGATCCGTGCAAGTTAATTAAATAATCACTGATTCTGAGTGATGTTCCTCAGCAGGGAATCTTTCTGTATGTCCTAAATACAAGCTAGCACAGCAAGCAGCCCGCGCTCAACTAATCCTCCAAACAAGAGTCTCGGGGAGGAGAGGATGGAGCGGAATGGAGAGAAGTGGATCTGGATTTCCTTCTGGTAACTGCTAATTCCTCAGGGGAGAGTGAATACAAAAAGTAACCAACCTTCTGGTCTTCCTCCATCATGGCCTCTTGTTCTAGAAGTTTCTCCATCATGAGCTGCTCCTGCCTCTTCTTCTGCTCGTTGTCCTCCTCTGCTTGCTGGGAAGCAAAAGATTATTTATTATTAGAAATGGTGATTAAAAGGTCACACCTTGTCCTAAAACAGATAAAATTTCACTTCAGAGTGACTGATTAAGGAAAACAAAATTAAACCTGAAGCAAAGATCTGCAGAGTAAATCCACTAACACACCTGTACAAAGACATTTTTAATGCCTTTTCCAGTAATTTCTTTATTAAAGGCATCTTGATCCTACTTGTATAACTGAGCTCTCCCAATTGCACTTTTCCCAAGCTTTATTAGAAAAAAATACATGACCTTGTGTGTGTTATTTCATATTTCTTTTTATAAGGTTTTCATCTTTGTTAAAGAATAATAGACCTTAAACTTTTTCACATTCTGCCATGTGAAAAAGTTTAACCTTAACATCCATCCATCCATCCATTATCTTACACGCTTGTCCCAATTGGGGTCGCGAGGGGTGCTGGTGCCTATCTCCAGCAGTCAATGGGCGAGAGGCGGGGTACACCCTGGACAGGTTGCCAGTCCATCGCAGGGCAACACAGAGACACACAGGACAAACAACCATTCACACACACACTCACACCTAAGGACAATTTAGAGAAGCCAATTAACCTAACAGTCATGTTTTTTGGACCGTGGGAGGAAGCCGGAGTACCCGGAGAGAACCCACGCATGCCCAGGGAGAACATGCAAACTCCATGCAGAAAGACCCTGGGCCAGGAATTGAACCCAGAACCTTCTTGCTGCAAGGCAGCAGTGCTAACCACTGCGCCACTGAGCAGCCCTAACCTTAACATATTCTGCATATTATTAGGGTTTCCTGTGACCCATTAAAACAAATTAGTATATAACTTGTGAAATTAAAGAATAAGTTAAACGTGTTTTGTTTCCATTTCCATTTTCTCACAAATGGACATCAAGAGAGAGGCCTGCATTTATTCTGCATTTATTCTGAGCCTAATCAGTCTCTGTAGAAGCATCTTTACCTGCAGCTCTACCTGCCTGGCCATTTAGAGAATGTCTCTACCAGCTTCTCACATCTACATAGTGGTATATTCAAAAATAAGATCAAATGGCTCAGATTGCCTCGGATAAGTCTGTTTTGATCTTAACCATTTCGTGTAGCTCAGATTGTATGCTAGAAGGTGCATCTTTGCCAAAAAATTGTCTCAACCCATCTTACCAGAAATTTTAATCGGTTTCCTCACATTATTGGAGAAAATTAGACCAACAACACAAAGTTGCCACTGCTATCCTACTTTAACACGCATTTCAGCATTTGTGGAAAACTGCTATCGGGGCTTTTCTTGGCTCTCTCCTTATCGTCATCTTGTCCTATTAGCTAATTCTCCCACCTGAGCTGTGGAGGACTGCAATTCCTCAACCATTGACATCTTTTCTCAAGAACACTCAGTTTCAATACTTCAAATCATAAAATGCTTTCTAATATAATTCTCATAAACATCTCCATCTATCCTTGTTGCTGTTTTCTGTCTTTTTTTTTTTCTTTGTGATGTCATTTGTTCACTAATGTGGATTTGATCACAAAAAAATATATGCATCCACACTGATATGACATTGAACGCCTCCGGGCTCATGTTTCTGAAGCTAATTGGTTTGGCTGGATTTTATTTGGAGTTATCAGAGTTAAGGGACCTGAATAGAAATGCATACATTTTCAGATTTTAATAGTCAAAAACAAAAACAAAAAAGCATCCTAATCCATCCACTTTAAAAACAAGTTAATCTACAAGATATAAGCCCTAAATATCACAATGAGGTTAGTAACTGAAGGCCCAAAGTGTGAATGCTTTGCAAGAGAAGGCGTGCAATCAACTCACCCTGTACGCCTTCACAAACCGCACAAACACCGGGAAGAAAACAGACGGCGGAGTTGTTTTAGAGTTCTCCCCGAAGAATTTCACAGCCTCATCAAAGGCATCCTTTTTTTTTTTTTTTTTTTAAAGAGAGGGGGAAAACAACAAGTTAGTGATTCAATATTTAGAGTATCACTGAGAGCAAAGTGGGTTTCTGTTATTCCACGCTACCTGTGCAATCTTAGCATCATCCTGCAGCTTTTTCAGCTTCCCCTCATTGTGTGTGATAAAGTCCTTCAGCATGGTGTTGTGACCATGCATGCTGTACTCTCTCCTGGTCAGCTCCATGCCTCTCTGCAGCTCCTTGACGTCCAGCAGGACGTTCTCTAGAGACACTACAAGAACACAGGGAGTGTTATAATATGTCACAATATGGAGAATGATAATATTTGCCTTACAGATAAAGTGTTTGCTTACCTGCAGCTGCTTTTTCAACATAGTGCAATTCATTGTGAAAGAGAGACACTTGTGGGTATTTCTCTTTGACCACGTTGGCAATGTAGTGCAGCAACGTTATTTTGCGGTCTGTAGACTTGGTATCAAGCAGCTAAAAGAAAATACAATAAAAAAAATGTTTCAGAGGAGGAAAAATGGAAGATTGGTTTTAACTGCCTTCAAAACCAACTCACCAAATCTAAACTCTGCAGCTTGAACCCGTACACTGCTCCTCGTTTGCTGCTGTTCATGTAGTTTCCAAGTGCCAAAATAATCTGCAGAATGAGTAAATAGGGATCAGAAACTATACAGAAGAAAAGGACATTAAGGTTTTTTAATAGAAAAAAAAAAAATCCAGCTACCTCTAAAATCTTCTTTAACTTCTGTGATGACTTGATGGACACAGACGCTGCGATGACAGCATGCAGTTGCTAAAGACAAGCAAACATTTTGACACGTCAATTTTTGGACTCCACAGCATCATAAAATACAGAGATCAAGTACGAGGCCGTCTTAATCACCGGCGTGAGCATCTGCACGCTTTCGCTGAAGTTTCCGATGAAGGCCATAATGGTCATCTTCTGCATGAGCCGCTCGATCTTGCTGAACTGCATCATGAAGCGGTCCTCGTCAGTCAAGCTCTCCAGAGGCTTCCGCTCCTTCTCGAACTGCCGCAGGACTTTGATCTCGTTCTCGGTTGGTTGGAAGCGCATCAGGCACTCCACAAAGTCAACCGGCAGAGTCCGCAGGTCGAATCTGGAAGACAAGGAGACAGAGAATATTGTAGGTGACCAAAAATAAAGCATGCTAGTGCCCTAAATTCTGTAAAATGGAATATTTTTTACAGATTTTGACCAGAAAACAGTGGCTTGTCCTTTAGTAGTCGTGAGTGTTGTAGCAACGATGTACATTTGCTTGAGTTGAATTTAATATTTTGAGAATATTTGATTTTTTTACCGATTTTTTAGATCTGCCTGTCTGATTTCAAACAAATGAAAATGCTGTGATCGTTAATATGATTATGATGCCAGATGCGGTATCACCTTAGCTTAATGATAGCAACCAATCAAAAAAAACAACAAAGTGAGAGGCTTACAACTGAATGGCCTTGCAGATCTCCTCGTTTGTCTTGCTCACTTTCCTCAGAGTGATGGCCAGGTTCTTCGCCCTGTTGGAGTCCAGCAGGGTCACCTTGTTTGGCCCCTTATGAGTGACCTTCTGTTTATTCATGGTGAGGTCGATGGGTGGGCCCTGAGCTTTAGTCTTAAACATCTCCTCAAACTCATCAACATTTAGGTCCTAAAAGGCAGAAAAGATTAGATTTTTTTATTAGGATGGACAGTTTGTGGGATCAGAGCTCGTGTTCTGAGGGTGGGTCCGGTACCTCAAGTATCCTCTCATCATCAATCTCGTTGAAGACGGTCCCATTGATCTGGTTTGGTTTCAGGGCTACCCAGTTAAAGACGGGCATGCGGAACTTTGTCTTGATAGGTTTCTTGATCTTAACAGCTGAATGACACAAAGAGAAATTTACATCATGGACTATAAAGGTTCAAACAAACATACCAACTGACATGCAGGAAAAATAGATTCTGGAACTGAAAACATCCGATCTCTAAAAACATACAACCGGATTCAGGTTTGATCACACCAGAGATTAAAGGTATTTTATTTGATTGACATCTATATCCTCAATTAAAACCTCTGCTTTGTATCAATAATATTATTTGAGTTGTCCTTCCTGGCTATTTCCGTTTATTAACTCGTGCAAATGGTCCAGGATTACTTCCTTGCCCTGAGGCCAAACTATTTATTGGGCAGATTAAAGCTATTTGTAGCCAGCAGAGCTGCTCCACTGAACCTGAATGTTGAGGTGGCGCCCTGCACCAGCGTACAGACAAGGTGTCAGCAGAGACACAGCGAGAGATAAGGCTGTCATGGGAAAGGTAAACAGCATTCCGGTTGTACAGACTTATCACTTTAACCAGATCAATGTGCCTCTGCATGCAACAAACATGTTTTTAAGAAACTAACACTTCACTCAAACAATGACACAGCACTACAGGCAAGAGTAAGGGGTGAACCACGCAGAGGCTCTGAATGTGGTATGATCCTATTCTGAAAGATTTACTTCTTTGTGTAATGTGTAATAAGATAACGTCCTGATGGGACCATATACACATCATCATGTTACAACCACAAAATGTTAAGTGTTTTATCAGGTTTCTGGAAGGAATATAACATTTTAAAAACATTTTTTTATAGTTAAACAAAATCAGAAAGTGGGCCGTCTATTTATGTGAAGCACTCCAAATCTGTACTTTATGGAAACACCTTTTTCTCCAATTATAGCTGCTGATGAGAGGTGTCACTGCCATCTGGTGACTGAAATGTTTTCTCATAAATTTTTTGGAAAACAGCTCAGATTCATTCTGATCGTACCAAGAGCATCTATGAAACCCAGTTTTGAAGAAATACTGTCAATTTGCTTTGAGTCAGGGCTTTAACTGGGATATCTTCACAGTAACATACTCTGACTGAAACCACTCTACTGTGGCTCTGGCTTTACTTTATGGGTCGCTGTCCAGCTGGATGGTTGCACCTTTCTTCCATTGTTGCCTTATGTGTAGCTTCCTCCATCAAACAGAACTCCCAGCTAAATAAAAGTTTCCCCACAGCATAATGCTGCCCAACCATGCTTCAACAGCACCCTAAAATTCATGTTTGTTCTGTATCACCAAACTGTTTGTTTACTATATTTTACCCTAATAGCTCAGTTTGTACTTCTCAGTTAACAATTGGGTGAACATTTTATTCAATTTCAAAATCATACAGTGCTCTACATTGGTCTATTAATTAAACCCCCCCCAAAAAAACACACTTATGTTTGTGGTTGTAATTTGACAACATGTAAAAAGGTTAAAGGGCTATCTATATCCAGGCACCTAGGATTTTTTATTGATAATGCTCAATATTTATAATCCAAATTCCTCTGTGACCTAACAAGAAAACAAGACGATCTGGTTTAAAGTATGAATGATACCACATTTAAAACCAAGGAAAACCAACCAAAGGGGAATAGATGTATAGAAGTCAGAGGGAAGGAATGACACTGAACTCAACAGCAGGAACCTACAGAAAAGCTTGATGGGTCCCTCTGGTTTGCGGGAAAAGATTTAGAGAGAAATAGGAAATTTGTCATAGTTAGTAAGAGTGTTTGAAGAAGCACATACCAATGAGACATTTTGAAACCTTTGCAGTTGGAGGTGTGTGTTTACACAGGACTTGAGAAAATAGAGCTAACTCATCCAGATAGTACACAAGTACACATAGCAGCAACAATACACCCACATGTACGTACAGATCTTACAGGTTTGTCTTGACACTGAGCTTATTCAAACCCTTATCGTCATTTTAGAGGAGCACACCCACAGTTCAAATGTGGGATGTATCAGTTAGGAACAACTTTCAAGTCTTAAACATACCTGAATATGAAGAAACAAGCTTTAAATCTACATCAGTATTTGCACACAAGGTATTCAACGCTTTGGTTCCATTTTAGCTTTGAAGGTGATTTTATTTATTTATTTATTTTTTTTGCTTTATTAAGATGAAGACCATAAAATAATTTAGGGTCAATCTCACCTGCCAGCCCTGAGTTCATGATCACAGTGGGAGTCCCACATCCAGGTAGAGGGGGGGCCATAGGAGGAGGTGGAGGAGGCAATGGGGCAGATATCTCTGAAAGGAGCCCAAAGGGGGGAGGTGGAGGAGGTGGGGGTGGCGGCGGGGGAGGTGGGGCAGCGGCAGCTGGAGTTTTTGTCGATGGCCCATTTGGCACTAGGAGTAATTGAGGAGAACAAATGTTTTTTTTTTTAAACACACAAAAAATTATGTAGCCTTAAATCTAAATGCGTGCAATGCCAAAAATCTAGAGCTTGAATTTTCTGCCTCACTATTACTCATCTATGTCCCAGTGTTTCACACGGGCTGATTTCATTAAGAACCTACGTTGCCCGTGGACAGGTGGTGGAGGAGGCGGTGGAGGTGGTGGGGGTGCAGCGGCTGGACTTCCTGCATGGTTCTGAACGGCAGCCGTACTGTTTGCTCCCAACACTGCACCCGGCAAACCCTCCATCCCAGGCGGAGAAGAAGGCAGGATGGAGATGTCCCCGTCTCCTTTCTTTTGGATCCGGATGGTCCCCTGCTTCTCCAGCTCATGGATCTTCTTCTCCAGTTTACTCTGTCGCTGGATGGCCTCGTCCTTCTCCTTCAGCGTCTGCCTCAGCGTATGAATCTGTGAGGTGGTATCTTTGTAGACTTCCTGCAGGGGGAGAAACAAACAAAGTGTAAGGAACTCTAGTAACGGATGCACAGATTTGATGTTCTTCGACAAATTATTAAGACTTAAAAAGTTAAAAGAAGTTGATGCAAGAACGGACTTTGATGGCTTCAAGCTCCTTGTTTCTGGTCATCAGCTGCTTCTCCAGCTCCACAATCTTGGCCATGGCTTCATTTTCCATGTCCTGCAGCTTCTCCGTCATCTGTGAGTGTGATAAACAGGAAAAGTCCCACATTAACATGTTGCAGAAACAACATCTTGCCCGAATTAATTCCTTAAGAATTTATCATGTTTATGTCTTCATTATTAGAAAAGTTTGGGCTTTCTTTTCAAGCTACGTCCTCATCAGTTTTCTGCAGCAGGAAACAATACAACATTAAGCCTTTTTCTAACATAGGATCATGGAGCAAGTCTGTTTAAAAGATCAGAGTGCTAATATCGACAATTGAGGGTTCTCACATGTGAAATGTTCTCCTCCAGCTCCTCCACTCGCTCCAGGGCAGCATTTTTGGTCTCTGCATCCTCCAACAGCGCTCCTACATCAAATACGTTATCCAAATAAGCCTGGATCTGAACCTGGAGCTTATCGCTTTCTGTGTGCTTTAGTTTCTGGAAAACAGGGATTAAAATCCATTAAAGTTTTTAGATTTTTTGAGTTTACATTTTCTTTTATAAACATACATATATATATATATATATATACATATATATATATATATATATATATATATATATATATATATATGATTGACAGTTTGTCTGACGGGTGCATGACTGCAGCTTAAACTGTAAACTTTAGTCAAGGAGAGCTCAGCAGAAGTCTGAACTCACATCCAAGTAGTCGTCCAAGCCCAGCTTGGTGAAGTCATACTGCAGGTGAACTCTAAAGTTCATGTCCTCCACCGAGTGCACAACAATGTTGATAAACTGCATACATGCAACCTGAAGAATAAATAAAAACAAACAGAAGGTCAGTTAAACAGCATAATATATACACTGATCCTAGAGTCAGGGTTTGATTTATGCTTTACATTATACATACGTCACAAGAACAATTTAATTGATTTAAGTACATAAAAAAATTATATGTTTTCATACTTTAACAAATAGGGTGGTAAAGATTTATAGAACAATAATTATATGTTATTACTAATGATTACTTTTCATTAGTTATTCTGAAAATCTCTCGTGAAGGAAAATATTCTGTTACTTTTGCTGTCAATGGTTTTCAAAATCTTGTCTTGCCAAAGTGCATTAGTTTGTGTTCTGTAGCATTTAACAAGGTAGAAAAAACCTATACGCTGTTTGCAGAAGAAGTGACGAATCATTTGGATTTTTCTGATCGATTTCCCCGTCCAAGAGCCAATGAGGCTGATCAGATTCCCAAGAGTAGATCAAACAGTACGAGGGAACCAAACTGTTGCATCTGCATAAGCTCACCATGAAGTCAATGTTATTGTCCTCATTCTTGAAGTATTCCATCAGCTTCTCAAACCGCTGCGTCTCCATGCAAACCTGCCAAGCAATACAGTTAAGTGAAAGGGTGAAAAAATTGGTAATGTTATCAACCCATTAAACTGAAAAAAAAAAAAAAGATTTCAGCAGATTTAGCTGCATCATATAAACCACCGGAAATGACGCTTTAAAAAAAACAAAAAAAACAATTATACATCTGCTAAATATTCTTCTGTTTTCACTGAACAGGAAAAATACCCCAATCAGTCTTGAAAGTGATTACTGTTCTTATAAATTATTTACACACATACCTGCTTTTATCTTATCTAAAAGCTGACACTGCATTCTTTTGGCTAATGTTATACCATAAATATAGTATTTCTGGGCCAAAATTCCCATTTTAATCACGGAACTTGAATTACCGTATAAAAAGATGGAAATACTGAGTAGAGTGAAGTTTGGCTGTTCAGAGGGGTCACTGGAAAGGCAGATTGAGGCGTGTTTATTTAAAAACCTCGAGCTTCCATCTGCAGCAGCAAATTAACTCCAGCAAAATAAAGCTAACTTCTCTGACTTTTATTAAAAATCCCAAAATAAAATGGCAATATCTGTGACCATTCTGCTTCGGTTTCATACCATCGGGAACATCTCTCAGCCTCCAGCTCATTAGTTGAGCTCTGCTCTGCCACTAATGCCACAGTCACTGAGAGCAACACTCAATATTTCATTCACATGTGTAAATATTATATAAACTGCACACGCTCTATGTTTTTAAGATGTTCGCTGCAAACTGAAGCTGCATTTAGCTCTGAATTCTCTCTCCCGCAGTCAGGAACTTCTCCTTACAGCCAAAGGTCAGGAGAGGCTATCTCGAACATCTGCCGCTGTGCTTTTCTGAGCTTTGATGCGCCTGATGAATTTTGTTAACATGTAAACAGTTTTCTTTGATTGCTGTGAGGGTTATCCCGTGTTACACACATAAACCAGTATCTGTGATCTCTTTGAAGCAACGCTTATAGAGAATGGTGCCGGATAAGTGTTCCTCTGGGGCACAGCGGCTGCTTGAAATGACATAGAATGTAAAGACAGAGGGGTCTCCTTAAAAACGCCCGTCCCAAGCAGGTCATACCTCCTTAAAGTTGTCGAAGGCAGAGAGAATAATTTCATGGCCTCCTCTCACAAGACAAACTGCTGCCAGGAGCTCCAAAACCAGAGCTTTGGTTCTGGAAACCACAGAGAAAGTCATGTTAAAAGAAGATTAAAAAAAATTACAAATGTCAGCAGAGAGAACTTGAAAGTCAAAAAAAAATATATGTTATTGAAGCATCATGATAGCCTTGAACAGTTTTTTTCCTTTCCATTTATTTCTGCAAAATAAAGTATTTTGCATTCAGCACCGTTTTTCTGATACCATAAATAAAATTGAGGGCAGCCTATTGCATTAGAAGTTAGGTCACAAGATCCATCATCTGAAATGGAAAGAGTATGTGTGTGTGTCAGAAAACCGACACTCTGATATCCCCCTGAACACATCATAAAAACCTTTATAAATGACTGCAAGGTTATCTGGATTGTGGTGGCAGCATCATTATGTGGTGATAGTTACTTCAACAAGAAGAGCAAAGCTGGTCAGAGTTAATGAGAAGAAAGATGGAGGCAAATTTGGACAATGATAAAGAATAAAGATGGAACCTGAGGTGAAGGTTCACCTTCTAGATGTAGATCAACCACATAAAGCTTCCATATCATCAATGTAATGGCTTATATCAGAGGTGTCCAAACTTTGTATACATATATAAAATGCAAAAAAATATGTATATTTATTTATATTTACCTGCATTGTAACTTGATATATTTTTTTAGTAAAATATTATGACAGAGCTTTTTTTCTTGATTTTATTTATTTTCTATTTTGTTGATTTGGAATACATTCTTGACAATATTCAACCACTGAAAAAGGATTCAGGTCACTAAATAAAAAAAATAAAAAAAGCTTTGTCAAGTTTAACTAATTGAATCATCATTTGCTGTTTTTTAAAGAGAAAAGGGGCCAAACAAGACCATTCTAATGGCTGCAGATACCCCAAATACTTTAATTTAAAGAACCCTGGATTAGATAAAGGATATTGATGTGTTAAAGTGGCCCATTAAAAGTTCATACCAAAAATCTAAAGCAGAATTTATGCCAGGGCATTCAATTGTATTTTCATTCACCTACCAAATGGAGCCATTTTGCAAAGAACAAACGGCAAAGATTTCCAATTTATGTGGTTTAAAAGAACTGACCCCCAGGGGTTGAATACAAATAAGCGACGCACTTTTAAGACTTTATTTTTTTAAATATTGCAAAAATAAAAATACTAAAAATGCATCCCTTCCTTTGCCTTCCACTTGCACTATTTAGTATTGATCCAACACATAATATCCAATAAAATACACTAGAGTTTGTTGGTGTGACATGCCAACATGTGGAAAGGTTCAAAGGGTGTTGATAGTTTTGCAAGGCACTTTCACTTCACTGGTGTCTGGCTCTTTTGTCTGGGCGAGGAGAACTGAGACATGTGATGCAAAGAAAAAAAAAAGGTTTCATATCAACCTTTCGGGGCACTCTGTTGACCTTTAGCGTGATGTGAGAGCTCATGCATCTGCACATACACCAGAGGCTGCCAGCAGAGCTTTTTAACTTCCTTCTCCTTTCCTGACAGGCAAGTCTCAGATGAACAAATGTTCTTGTATAGAATTACATAGCTGGTACATTAACACTAGTTTCCCAAATAATAAAACAAATGACTTTTAAACAACCTTTAGGATAGTGCAAAAAAGGACAAATTTGACCTATAATAATATTTGAAAGGCACAAGAGAATTAATTCGCTCTTCTTATTATCCATCTTTCCTGAAGCATGACAGAAAAATCACAAACCAGGGAAACATCTGTATAGGAGCAAATACTTTAAGCCACCAAACCAATATATCTGATTAATTACTGAATTTAAGAATTAATAAAACTCTAATGTTGTGCAATGATCCGGACAGAGATTAATGTTCCCCTCTTAGAGGTAAATTACTTGTGTTTTGTGTGCCGTCTTTCTTGAACTTACCGTGGATTTTTATTATTCAGACTTAGTGCAATTTCATTCACAGCATGTGGGTGCGACATGACCATATTGAAGCCATACTGCAACATAAATAAGATGGAGACAGATAAGCCATTAAAAACAGAGCAGTCGTTAAGTATTCTTGAACATGATAAACAAGCCATGGAGGCATAGGAGGGGAGCAAATTGAATTTAGCTTTAGATGGATGGTTGTGATTTAGTCTGAAAGGTCAGAGTCTCTGTAGTCAAAAGAAGAGCTTACCTGATAGTTCATGATGGCACGTAGGCACATGATGCAGACATGGACGTCGTCCTTTTTGCAGACGAGTCTGGAGTTTTTCAGCGTTCTCCTGCTTGGCAGCGTGCTGCAGCTATAAAAAAAAAAAAAAGAGGAAAAAAGGTGAAGACAAAACAAGTTAGTGAAAAGTGAAATACTGCATGCCTTTCTAAATGGACCGTCAAGTCAGTTCGTGTTCCTGAACAAACGGGTGTGAAAAGCCTGGCTAAGCAGGAGAACAGATGCTATTTTTTAAATGAGTATGGTAACGCAGCACCTCGATTCGAACGGGGAGACCGTTAAAGTGCCAAGCCATTTTACAACAGCACAAACAGAGGCTATATGATCTACTGCCACACACGGAGGCCACAAGATGGCCGCTTTGTTTTACCCTGATGGCCTTCACTTACATATCAATCACGGCTAACATAATAGCAGCTGGTCATTTGCATGCAGGACTGTGACTGTGCAACGTCAGAAGGAAAAAAAGGAGGAAAAAAGAACACTTAAGTGGCAATGAAGGCACTGATTCACTTGAAGAAAAACTGTTTATATGACTTCTATTTCCACAAGTTTCAATTCCATGTCCTGTAGAAAAAGAAAAAAAAAAACATTCCTTTAGGCTACTGCTGAACATGCTGATTCCCGTCAGACTGTAGGTGTGACTCGTCACTGACTCACAGCAGAATCTCTTAGTACAAAATTGGGGATTTCTTAAAGAAGGAGGTTAACAGGTCATCTGCAAGTTTGGATAAACATTAAACTCCTGGTATGCAGTGTAAGTGGTAAGAACAAATCTTAACAGCTACATAAAAACAAGTTGCCAAAAATAAACTCAAACTAATTAAAATAAATACTTTCCGAAGAACTAAAAACCTAAACTGAGATTAAGTGGAATCCAGGGAAGATGAATACATTCACAGGAAATGATCAAATAATTGCTTAATTTCAGCTTTTGTGCTTCAACTAATCTCTGTTCTATTAAGCAATGCTACGACTCATAGGTAGAGAAGAAATGAAATAAACACAGCAAAGAAAACAACAGTTTCAGTAGATTACAGAGCAACCAAGAAGTCAGCAACAGATTGAAGTCATGTTTAAGAAAGCAGCGAATAGCTATAGTTCAGAATATCTCTAGGGTTTACTGTACTGAAGACTGAAATCTGAAAACCTGAATTAAAATCAAATTTAGAACAGAGTAAAGGTATGCCATATACAGGAAAACTTTTATCAGTCTTTTTTAAATTTTTTTGACAAACATAAAATACTTAATTCCCCTCAAAAATATCAGGCTTGATCAGTCTAGATAAAAACATTTTAAAATAACTGGAATAATGGTGTGGGAAAAAACAACAATATATCGCAATTTCCAGGTGCTCAATATAATATCGATCTTCAGCTTCTAATATTGCTTAAAAATAAAAATAAAAAATCCCCTTAGAAAAATTGAGGAAAATGAGATGCTTGCGCACTGCCGCTCCTTTAGATGATGATATAAGCAGTCATAGTGGAAGATGCGTGTCACACGTAGAGGACGACCAGATACACATCTGGTCGTCCTATTTTTCTCTGTAAAATATACCTAAATTAAGTTTTTCCCTCCCTAAATATAGTAAACATACTAAACTATAATAATAATAATAATAATGAAAGGTTAATAATGTATTTTCTGAGAAAATAAATCTCCTAAAATCCTTCCATTTTACACAGCCTTTTTTTTATGAAAGACAAATAACAATGGCTGCTCAGGGGTGACCGTGGATAGCACTGCTGCCTTGCAGCAAGAAGGTTCCAGGTTCGATTCCCGGCCCAGGGTCTTTCTTCATGGAGTTTGCATGTTCTCCCTGAGCATGTGTGGATTCTCTGGCTTCCTCCCACAGTCCATTAACATGACTAACTCCAAATTCTCCTTAGTTGTGAGTGTGTGCTTAAATGGTTGGTTGTCCTGTTTGTCTCTGTGTTGCCCTGTTGTTCAGGGTGTACCCCGCCTCTCGCTTGTAGACAGCTGTAGATAGGCACCAGCACCCCTCGCAACCTCACTTGGGATAAGTGAGACGAAAAATGGATGAATGGACGGACAAATAACAATACCAATGTAGGCAATGACAAAGAAAACATGTAACTTTACTGCACCATATAGCTGTTAAGTATGCATCAAATTGAGCATGAAGGTCTGTGCTGTTTGCTAAATAACAAACTAGGAAAGAAATAGTTTGAACATAAGAAATTGGTCAAAAACTTGGTTTGAACTGCATCTACAGAAAAACACTGGAACTACAGCTAGAAGCTAGAGGATACAGGACTAAGGTGTCTACATGTTACTAGCCTTCTCCTTATTCCTCAGACATACCGTCTCATCTGAGAACACTTGGGACAGTTCAGTGAACCCGGCATCCTACGGGAGGCAGTTTGAAGAAAACAAATACAAATCACTTAGTTTGCCTTTAATAAACTGGTTACAGATGCTTTAAATATATGTAAGCCTGCCAACAGCAAAAGGTTAACATCTGTCTTATGCATCAAAAACACAGAAAGTTTTCTAAGTGCATTCTATTGCTGTGGAGAATCTAGGCTAAGTTCTGCAAAGGAATGTAACACAAGCAGCACAGAACAATGAGTGCAGAATAAACCATTTACTCCAAGGGAAGCAGAGCTCAGAAACAGGAGAATGAGGACCAGAAGAAAGGAACAGGCTGGAAGTACAAATAATTCACATCTCTGACAGAGAAAGCAGGACAAATAAAGCAGGCAGCTATAAGATGTTTGGGAATGTATATAGAGCTCTGGTGTGTGTTTGTGTGCGCTCCTCTTTTGGCATCACTGTGAGGACAATTTTTACAATTTCAACGTCAAATTGAGGACCATTTATACTAATTTAGCCAGTCTATGCTTTCTTTCTTTGCTAACGGTCAGGTTAACGACTAATTGAGTTTATATTGAGGTTACGGTTGGGTACGCACTGTTTAGGGTACTGGTTAGGGTTATTGTCAGGGTTAGGGAATAGAAGGGCTCACTAAATATAGGAAGACACAATTGTGGAAGTGCGGCCATGTAATTGTTACCTTGTGGGGACATAGCCACATTTCTGATAAGATGCTACTTTATAGGTATTTGTGGGGAACAGTCAACTGGTCTACATAAGGAAAAGTTCTCTGCTTGACTTGGGGGTTCGGTCTTGGACTAAGGGATGAATCGTGTTTAGGTTATGTTAAGGTAAGGGTCTGGATTAGACCATACAAATGAATGTGAAATAGTTGAAAGTCAATGGAAAGTGTGTGGGTGTGTCTAAAGATGGAACAGGGAACCTGCCTGCTGTTGAAGAGTGGCGGACAAAAGAGCAGACGACTACTGATGAAAACAGGGACAAAAACAGAAGAGACAGTCAAGATGGCTGAAGACAGCGATCATTTTCACACAGTGAATCCAGAGCAGTGAGAAGAGAAACAACACATTTCTAAATTTAAAACAAAAATGTACAAGAAAAGAAATGCTGAAATCATTATTTATAGATTCCAAATCTATAGAGGTTTAGATGAAGCTATTATGTTTATTCTTACTAGCTTTTTTGGTGTGTGTGAGAGACCAACACAAAGTGACAATAAGGAAAGAAAATAACACAACAAAAATATAAAAAATGGGTTGTGCATTTATATTCATCCCCTACAACAAAAGTCAAGACCTAAATCCAGTCATCAAGGCAACGCTCCTGTCTCCAATGAATCCGACTGATCCTGAGCTGATATGGAAGAGAAAAAAATTTTCAAACCTGTCCATCTCTGGAAGCGTAACACCGGTAGACACATTTCAAAAAGACTGAAATCACAACACATCGACTCATGGGAGCTGAATAAAAATGGACTGCAGACTTTTTACATTTTTGCTCACATCTTTATGTTGGCCTTTTACTTTAACAGACATAAAATAGACAGATGGTTCATTGGTATGACATAGACGAGAGAGAGTTATATTAAAACTTTTCCAAGGCAGCACTGTGCTTGTCAATCATTACTGAAAATCTCAGATTAAGACTGAAATAGTTAAAAATTGAGTTTAAGAGAGAAATATCCTGCTTTTAATACACATATATTAATTGTTTTTCTTATTTAAACAGAAGAAACTAGGTATTGCCTAATTGTTTCCGTGCAAAGGTCTTAAGAGCACATGTGGCCCTTGATTCAGTAATTCTCTTTGTGTGCGAAGTGTTCAGGTAAATCTCCTCAAGCTAAGGATTAGAGGCAACAAAAGTCAGTACGACTTCTACGCTGAAAGAATAAAGCCATGACAAGGAGGATTAGAGAACAAAAACGCATGAACGACTTGGATTTGTGTTTCCGAACATAATGACCTGGCCTTATGAATAAAACGGACTGAAATCCTGTGTGCGGAGAATTAGGAGTTATTTTGGTGTTTTTAAGTAAAAAAAATAAAAAATGACCCACATAAATATAGCCAGTGGGTCGCCTGGAAAGTTATCAGTCATCATGTGTCATAATCATGAGTCTGGCCAGCCAAAAACAAATAAAAACCCAGACACAAAGATCCCCCCCTGCATGTGTCTTAAGCCATTTAAAGCCTTAGAGACCTCATGACTACACAAAGAGGCAGCTGAGGAGTCATAAGAAATGTGTGACTTCTCAAAATAAATACTCTGCTTCAGTTAGAAACTGAAAACAAAGAGTGGTGAAGGAAATAATTTATCACCATCAGGTAGGAAATTGTAGATATGTCGGTCGTACCGTAATGTGGAATGTCGCCCAGATCTTGAGATGCCGTTCCCGTTGAGGTGGGGTGGCAGGGTACCTCCCCCGTGCAGGTCTTCTATAGACCGACTCCATGTTTTGGACTTCTCCATCATAGCCTCTGTGCCGTTTTCAATACCGTCACCATCATAACTGAAAAATACGACATACATTAACTAAGAAACAGAAAAAAATCTGTCCCATCATTATTCTTTCCTTGCCCACAACTAAGACATGATGTAACTCAACTCAAGATTTATTCACTCAGAGTCACCAGATTAAAAAGCTTTGTTAAAATTTGGCATTGCTGGTGGCCAGTTTAAAACAAACAAACAGCTGTCAGTGGGAATATTCTTCTTCAGTGAAAATATGTGAGATTTTTGTGGTTTGTTTGTTGTTCCTTTTAGAGCTGCTTGCATGCTCCTTATGGTTGTCACTCTAGCATAAAATGAGCTGTGTCAGAGTCTTTCAGCAAGAGTGTCCAATTAAACAGCTAACAGGAGGCAGACAGCAAATCTGTCTGGTGGTTTAGCAGCAAATTTGAAAAATTGGTTTTCTTAAAAGGTTAAAACTCATTTGTCTTTGCCCTGACACTGAGGTCAATGAAAATACTAATTATTCGTTCCTCCACTACCTTTCTTTCTTTTTCTTTCTTAGGTATTCTTGTACATTTTCTTTTAATTAGTTTGTTTAGGCAAAAGCTTGCATCCTTAATTTTTGCAGGAATATGTTTTGGAAATCTGTTAAGAAGCTTATGAATTGATGCTTTTTATTGTTATTTCTTTTCAACTATTTTTTCAGAATGGATATAAGGTTCAGGCCTGATAGCAAACAAACTCCCAAAGACTCAATCACCTTCAGGATTTTAAAAACCCTTTGAGTGTCAGATTTTAACCCTTGCAAGGCTGTAGTAGTAAGAGTCTTTTGTAGATCCAAGATGAGCAACAAAACTCATTTATTGCATTGTTTTATATATCACCAAATACCGTCTCATTCGCTTCCTTAAAAAAAACAAAAAACGATCCTGTGTGTGATAATAGTTTAAAATGATGCAATGTTACAATTTCATAATATTTGACATTTTCACTCTATTCCATCAGTTTAAACTTGTTTTCCCCCAATGTAGGCCAGTGCCTGGATTTGGTAATAAAATGTTAATTTATATTTACATGATAAGGAAACAAGAACACATAAAATTTAAAAATAATAAAAAAAAAAATAAAATTGAAAATGCATTGTGAGGCTGATGCTGAAAGCACTTTTCCAAACCATTCATTGACATCGACATCACAGGAAAAAAGTAAACTTTGTTAGTCCAAGCAAATGTCCAAATGTATCAAGCTGTCAAACTCCACTGAAGGTAAGAGAAACTTCTCTTTTGGTTTTATGTTTATCATTTCTACTGACCAAAACACTAGTATTTCATCAAGTTATCGTCCAGCATAAACAGTGAGCACACTGCTGGTCCAGGGATCTGTAAAAGTGGGAGTATTCACACTTTTTTTGTTTTTTTGCTAAACCGGACCATATGTCATGTAGTTGCAACGGATTGCGTCAGGGGCAGAACTGCTCTATTCACGCACTGATCGAGAAGAAAAAGGACAGGAAGAAGAAAGCCTGTCCATGAAGGTCTGTGTTGCCATGATGGTCTTCATGTGGTTGTAGCTCGCTTTGCTTTATTATCCTACGTAACCCAGACAGTCATATTCAAACTCTCTTGACTTCAGATTTCTTCCTCTACTATGTTTTTAGCTCGTCTTCTTCTACTCAAATATGTTGCTCTAGTGTCGCATTGCATCTTGCTGCTTTTGCTACACTGTGAAGAGGGGAAATTTGGCTCTTCTTATAGAAATGACTCAGCTCACAATAAATAGCACACTCTCTGGCTCGATGGCCTTCAACAGGTGGTCCGTGACCCCTAGGGGGTCCATAGAGGTACTGCATAGGGGTCGCGAAAGTTTTGGTTGATTTGACCCCCCTGCAATTTTTTCCACTAATTGAAATGTCTTTAAATCCACATTAAGATGAATTCAACACAATGTAGTAAACAGATAAATGGAGGCAGAGGCATTCACAACACCTGTCCCATCAACCAGGAATCAGAATCAGAAATACTTAAATATTGCCAGGGCGAAATTACTTTTGTTACAGGACTCCATCTGTAATAGAGTGATTATAAGACCAATATATAATAAACACACTTTTATACAATATATATAATAATGGGGTCCCCGCTTCAGACCCCTGGTCTAGCTCACAAATAATTCTTCATGTTTTTTTCTTTTCTTTTTAAAAACTTAAAATGTTTTGTTACACAGAAACTAGAAATAAAAGCGCCTAAACTTCAGATCTTAAATACATGGTACTGAGCTTTAACATCGAACAGAACCCATTAATTGTAATAGCAGCCTTCGCCTTGGTGTAAAAGCACCCAATGATAAGTCAAACTCCAGCCTTCAATGTAGCATTTAATGACCTCAGCCACTGTAGCTTTTCCCATTCAAACATATAGAGTTATATTAAAGAAAAAGTTATGTTGCTGCTTGTAGCTGCTGAGGCATTTTATACCAGCCTGTTCCATAACCTTCATGTGCTGCCTGGTGCTTGGTAAATGTGATATTGCAGCCAACAATCTATAATGCCAACAGACCACAATAGCACATTTAAGTGAGCTGTTAAATATAAAAAATTAAACAAAAGCCTACTGGGCCCCGCACAGAGTGACTAATAATCACCCAGTCAGTTCATGAATAGCAGCATACGGCTGCTCTAACACACAATTTACCAGCGACAGTCAGTGCGTGACTCAGTGTTTCTGACAGCAGAGACGGTGGAGCTGGCGCTGAGTGGAGAGGCATCAGCGTATGTGCAGAATGGCAGCGTTGTTTAAAAAAAATAATAAAAAATGTGGCCCTTAAGAGTGTGATGTAAGGACTTACGTGACGGCATACTGTGCGAAAGAAAGGTACTCCACCAGCACATCGAGACCCTTGTTCTCTTCATTCAAAAACTCCCTCACCCATCTGAAAACAAACAAACATTCATGGTTATTGCAAAATTGATGTTTTCACTAATCAACTAAATGTTGAAAGAAAAGTTTTGTAACACTGCAGGAAAACAGAATAAGATAATGATTCTAGGGATATAACAATTAATAATTTTATTGTATAACACTTTAAAAGTACCTTTTTTAAAAAAAAAAAAAAAAGGAAAGGCCCTCATCAGAAATTCCTCTAGCCAACAGTTCTGGCTTTATATGGGTTCTGAGCTGCAAGTTCTGATTTTAACTGATACCCAATACGTGTAAGAACAACACTGATGGTTTTTTTGATGAAGATTGTTTGATTTTTGTATGAACCTGTTGAGGCCTTAGTCATGATGCATTCAATGTATGCACTGAAAAAATAATTTAACCGTTTTTGGCGTTTACTTTATCATATTCAGTTACTTTAACAGAATTGTTTCATTTTAGCACAGTAGGACATAAAACAATTGTGTTAAAGTAACTGAATATGATAAAGTAAATGCCAAAAACATTATGTTTTTCAGTTTATCAAAAGCTAGGGCCGACTGCTGCTGCATTTATAACTTTATCAAGTTTTTTTTTGTACTTGTAGAGTTTGGCGGCCTTGGTCATATTCAACAATAAATCCCATCATTTATAAAAATTCGAAATGAAATCATTTTGAAATCAAACGATAATCTCATGTTGTTATTGTTTGTCAAAGACGTGTAAAGGTAAAGATCCATGAAAGAATTTAAAGCATTGAGTGGGAATTAATCTTCCGTGAAAGCGATCATTTAAACAGAAACATCCACACATGCCTAAATAATGCACTATTACTGATTCGGCCTTCCTTTGTTCCTGTTTCTCGTACAAACTCAAAGTAGGTTCTTACTTTGGCATGGGAAATCTAAAGCATGCTAGATTGCTTTTTTTCAAATCTTCTTTAAAAGGCTAAATCGGGCCATTCATGAAGTACTCCACAGGCTTTTATTTTTAGTACGGGCCAAATAAAACCTTCAGTTTTTGCTTCTTCTCCTTTTTACCTGAACTACAGATTAATTCTTCCCACTTGAACTGTTACCAGTCGTACCACTTGGCATCCACAAACTGCAGTCCATCTATAACATTACATCGTTATATTTAACATCAATAGATCAAATAGTAAAAAATTAGGACTGAAACAATTAATCAGGTTAAACCATAATTGAAATAATCGTCAACTAATTTAGTAATCAATAAATCATAAACAAAGTATAGAGACTATAAAACATGCCTTTAGCAGACAGAATAACCCACTTAGAGCAGTAAAATTACCAAAATAAATTAGAGATTTAAAAAAAAGATTTTTCATCTGTCAATATGTACCTATCCAGAAGTAGAAAACTTTAACTTTCACCTGGTTTGGTTTTGTAAAAAAAAAATCTTCATTAAGGAACCTTTCACTATTAGGGTTAGGGTTAGCTGATTATTAATCGATTAATAGAAAAAAATTAACAGATCGATTTGCAAAATAATCACTAGTTGCAGCCTTAGAAAAAAGGAAATTTTTCTTCAAATTGCCATTTTCTTAAACAGGTAAAAATTCAGAAAGTCCTTTGAGCTTTTCTTTTGAGTCTGCCTTAATTTAAAGCCAGATTGGTTAAAATCGATAACTTCTACTGCTCTCCATTGTTTTATCAAAAAAACAAAAACCTAAGATTTGCCAAAATCTTGTTGCCAGTGTTAAAGCTGAATATCTATTTAACAACACAATGTTGCACAGAAGCAACCTTTTTTTATCATTATAGACACAACTGCTTTAAAGTTGGGCTGTATTCATAAAGACGTGTTAAAATCCTGTAAAGGTCCATCTTGATAGTCTTCCCTGTGGTGTTACTATATGGAGCTGATAATCTCGTATGAGTGTCCAGTAAATCGGTGCCAGGCAGGGCCGTTGTCTCAAAACAGACTAGATGAGAGGCTTCATTGCCCATATGTTGGTCATTACCCCAAGAAGCTGACAATCCTCCTATTCTCCACATGTTGGTGACCACAGTGCAACATGTCAGACGCGAGCAGACAGGCAGGCAATGAGCCCGGGTTTTTGCATCAGCAGTGCACACTCACAGACAATCTCCCTTTTATAAGCAGCATGATTGATCAGATGTTCCATTTCACCTCTGAAAAGAAGCAGCAATTATTCAATGTCTCAGTGGGTGACATTGTTGCTCCGGTTCAATCAGTAGCCACCTTTATGAACATGTCGTTTGTCTCACAGAGACCAAATTCATGTAATCTGGTGTTTATAGACTGAGGAAGTTATTTTCCTCAACAGCGATTCAGTTGCTGTGCAATGTAAGCATGATCTGGAGTTGTTTTTTTTTTCTGTTTAGGTTTAAATAGCAGAATCAGAATGTAAACAGTCTGTAGGAGTGCAAGAGACGCTGCTGTCAGAGATATAAGATAATCTCAGAGTGTGGGTGAAACTGACAAATTGAAGTATATACACGTGTGTGGGAGGAAGAAGTGGAGAAAAACAGAGTTTAAGAGACAGTTTAGACATAAGAGTGTTTCTGCTGTTACAATAGTCTCTGGCCAATATATGCTCTCTTGGCTGCATCCTTCATCCTTTGGCAGAATCTCATGATCTGCTGCTGCCGCCTACTTTAAATCCACATCTGGACTTTGCCGGGTTATACAATTTCTAAAACCTTATTTCAAGTCTCCAAAAACAAAGATCCGATTAGACACAATATTTATAAAGCAAAGATGAAGCCAAAATGGAAAAGCCATCAGTACACCCGGTGATTCACTAGCAAAAGAAAATTATGGAGGGACTTTTATGCCAATCTGCTTTACAACTTTTCTTCTGTCGTCAACATTTTGAAGCCGTCAGTTTCTGAAAACTGCAGGTTTCTGATAAAAGTGGCTAATTGAAATATCAATGGTCAAGAATAATTTTTTGCTTCATTCTTAATGAACATTGAAGTTAGAAACTGCCCACATATATAAAGCCTGAAAAATAATGAATATAATCTTTAAAGCAATCAACATGTGGGTAAAAGGACTTTCATGTTGTGACAGAGAGAATTCTATAGATCAGCTTGCTGCCTTATCTGGACACATTTAAGAAACATTTCAAAGGTGCATTTTAACTTTTACTTTCTTTTCTGGTTGTGTTTGTTTGGGTGAAGCTGCAGTTGCTAAGATCATTCATTTTCACCCAGGATAAAGGGTTCCTACACCGTTTCATGCAAAAATGTCTTCAAGCTTCAACTTCTCAGAGTAAGCAACTCTTAAAGAGACATTTTGTAAGTTTTTTACTGAAAATATCTCTACCAAAGCCTTTTCATTTCACCCTTCATGACTAAAACGCAGTTTGAGCAGACTGACACCTGAGTAGTTCAGCACAGATGCACCTAAAGTGTGAGCCTGTAGCCTATTTTCTTGAATTAAGTTCGGGTCAAATTGGGGGATGTGACTTCAAGCACACCTATGTTTAATCCGTCCCTCCTAGCAGAAGCGACAGCCATCCAGCTCAACTCAGACTACGATGCCAACTGGACGCAAGGTGAAAAGTAGAAAAAAAAAAAAAAACATGTTAAATACGAGCGTGAGCTACGAGAACAGGCAGAAGACTGCTGCAATTCTGTCTTTTGGCCACAGGAGGCAGCATCATTGGAAGACTCCATAATTTCTCTCTAATGCTTAAATTAAAAGATAAATAGTTAAGAAGTAAAGACTAAGACAGGAAAAAGTACACTGAAGGATTTAAAGAAGAAAAAAAAAAAAAAAAAGAGGGCAGTCCACAAGGGTAAAATGACTATATCGCATAAAAGCAAAGGATTTAATACAGAGAGGTATAACACGAAATGTAACACATGTACCGGTAGATAACACATGTAGATAAATTAAACAACAAAGGTAAAATGGAAAAACTAAACAAGAAGGAAAGAGGAACCAAAGGAAACGTGGAAGTACAGAAGCAGGGGAGGAAAGATGGTAGGAGGAAGACATGGGGAACAACAAAAGAAGAAATAACATAATGGAGGGATGAAGGAAAGAAATGAGAAAAGGGGGGAGTATTAAATAAAGACAGAATTAAAATAAAAAGGTAAAAAAAAAAATGAGACACATTTCAACATTTCTTCTCTTTTTTTCTTTTTGCATACCCGTTCAGACTCTAAAAACCTAAAATCAAAATGAGGACTTCTTCAGATTTAGTAGGAACTTCCAAGCATCACTTTATAACACTGACGTAGAGAGCGTCCGTCTCTACGTCAGTATCACAATTGGAATTTGGATCCAACATTTCCCAGCGTTAGTAATGCGACGTACGCAGCCCTTAGAGATGCTGATGTGTGACCAAAAGAATGAAGAAACACTGAGATTTGAGATATAGATCTGCGCTCCAGGCTGACTGTACAGCTCTGAATCTGTATCTGCTGCCACAGGTTTAGACCTGTCATGTCAGAATACCTGACATAGCAGATGAATGCACCAGTGTTTCATCCGTTGTGAAATCCTCATCTGTGCTATAATATCCACATTAATATTCCATCTTTATGACTGTGCAATGAAACACTGAAGCTGCACAGCCAAACTACTGCACAAGAAAAATGTGCTTTCCTTCCAGAGGCTGCTCATGTGTCAGCTGCTCTGAAACAATCCACCAATTCATCTTTTCTTCACCACCACATGGCTTTTGGTGTAATACTAGGTCACAGCAGAGATAGGAATGGTAAGAGGAGGGGGGCTTTATAACGACGTCTGCATTTCAGAGTGTCTGGAATATCAAACCATTCCCCCTTTTTGAAAATCAAACATAATCAGGGGGAGGACATGTAACACTACACATGCTTCAGCACAGCCTGGGACTTACCCTATATGATTGGTCCGCAACGAAATTTCCAGTTCTCTCAGGACTTGGGTGGACTCCTGTACCCTCCGTCTGAATTTCTGGGAAGGAAAATAAAATTGGGAGGAGGTTAAGTTTCATCAGACCCCAATAAATCAACATGTGGTAGGAACATTGATGAGGGATGCCTTTTTTCTTCAAGAAAAAGTCCAAAAAAGCAAATGTGTGGAAGTGAGCATGCAGAGGGAGTTTAAACTTAGAAACATTACTATTAACTAGGCTATTAAAGATGAAGAGCTGACTCACTGGAAAAAAACTGCAGTCCCCGTCTTTCCCCCTATATTTTACAACTCATACAGTCAAACCCTTGAGTACAGACAACCCTGTTGTGCTGAAAGAACCTTTTTGAAAGTTTGGCTCGAAATTTCATGTTTGATTCATTAAAATTATGAAACATTATAGAAAAAGCAGTCAGAGGAGAAGACAAGACGTCCCTGTAGAATATCATCAGTACTTTGAAGAAGGGCGCCAGGCTCTTGGTGGCCTATTTGACAAAATTCAGTCTTTTCTTTTCATCCTTTTGGACGACTCTTACAGATCTGGCTTGTCACTGCTGTCCCTTTTTTAACCTCAAACTCTTGACTTCTGATGTGGATTTTTTTGCACCCTTCTTCTGACTGATGCTATTATAAAAACATATTTTTTAATAATCTATTACTATATCCAAAAAGGGTTTAATTTGAATTATTAAAATTAATTTATAATAAATTACATTTCCTATAATTGATTTATATTGAAGCTGATACAGAATTAAAAAGATGCTTTAGGAAACTATTAGTTTAAGGATGCACAGGATGTTTCAGGTTTTTAAGTCCTACTTTAAGTCCTATTTTTTAGAATATAGGCCAGCTAAGCATTATTGAATTTAGCATATCGCTTTTCAAGGTCTATTTTTTGCATCACAATACAGGAGCCTCTGTAAGTACATTAAATAAGTCCAACCTTGTTATCTAAGAGCAGTGGATTGTGACTTTAAATAGCGTTAGGATACTCAGCAGCTATATAAACACAGAGAGATTCCTGGGAGTGTTACTGAGGCTACAGCTGCTATAAAAACCTGCAGACATCTAATGGTGCAACGCAGATCCTGATCGAGACAGGGAAAAAAAAAAACTGAGTGCCAAATGTGAAGGAGGGGGGGTTCCTCTGTGTTTTCTTTTCATTCTAGCTAGAGAGTTATTTTCAAAACTGTAAACAAGAGGCTGTTTAGGCTGTTATACAACCACAAGAACAAAACAAGCAGAGCGAATGACCCGTGGCGATCAAATGGGCTGTAGCATAATGGGGAGGGGAAAGTCCCCTGATGAGAGGGACTGAAACCGTTTCATATAGGAGAGCAGGAACCTACAATGAACTTCGCTTTTTACACAAACGTCTCATAATTAGCTTTTCCCTTTATAGACATGCTTACATAAATTATCACTGACATTTAATGATGCAATTGGTTCAGGAGAAGGTAAGATATTGGGGTTCGGATCGATGGGTGCAGATAACGTAAAGAAAATGCTGGTGAATTGGGGGATAATCAACAGGATGTAGAGCTCTGGAGAAGCTGGAGAAGGTTAAAATGGTGCTATAAGAAGTGTGAAAAGACAAGAGAAAAAGAGACAAATCCTCCAATAATTTTCCATGGTGCTTTTTTTTTTATTTATCTGGGAGGGAAGTGAGCCCAGGCCAGTGTCAGCCTGTTATTAATGTCCTCAGAAGAGAGCTGTTCCCACAGCTGATCTCTCAAGTGGACAACTCTGAGACAGGGCGGCGAGCATTTGGAAAATGAGGAGATGAGAAACAGTTTTTTTTTTTTTTTTTTATTGGGGAGGAGTCGTTTCTATCACAAAGCTAGTGGAAAGCAAAGAGTGCCTTTTTGGGGTACTGCGCAGACTCCCTGAGCCCCCACCGAACACCCCACAACTTTAAGTGCTACCAGCTGCATCACAGAGAGCAGGAAGACACGGGGGGAAGAGGGGGTGGAAGGGAGGGAGTGATGAAGAGGAGGCAGCAGTGAGAATGTAAAGGAGGAGAGAGTAGAAAAGTGAGGTTTGAGGAGGTGTTAGCACAGGAGGGGCCGCTCTGGAAGCAAATCAACGGCTGATGCATTCTTGGGGACTAGCCGGAGCGCTGCTCTTCCTCCTTGGCTGCCTATTGGCTGGGAGCTGCTCCGAGGAATGCAAGGGAGCCTGCCTATGGAAAGCAGAGGCAATGACCTCCAGCTCTCTGCAGTGGCACAAAGTGGCAATTGTTTGAGTTAGAAGAAAAGGGGGATGGAGCAGGAATGTAGAAAGAAGCTCATAACTCTTTCTCTTCCTCCATGCCCTCTTGTGCTTCGTTTTTTTTTTTTGTCCCTGCTGCCGTCCGTCCATCTCTCACCCCTCCTTCCTTGATAAACTTTTTAATTCAGCACCTCTCCTTCCCTCCCACCCTGTTGCTCCGCTGGCCTCAGTCCCATTCCTGTGTGCCAGTCTACTTCAAGCTTTCAATCAAGGCAAAGAAAAGGCAGCAGTCTAATGTCAGACAGATTTTACACAGAAAAAAATGTGGCTACCAAAGCTAAAAAAAACAAGGTGGACAAGACTTGAAGTGACATTCAAAACAAATCCTTTATAGACTGTGCCATAAATCAAAACCATGTATTTGATTAATTTAGTGGAGATAATGGCTAAAATGGAGGATCTGCTCATCTGAATGATTACCAATGACAACATTAAATGATTACTTTTAATAAAAACTTTCAAACAGGTAAATTAATTCAAGGGACAGTTTAACATGCTGGAAAATAGCCAGCACATCAAAGGATCATAAACCTGCTTTAATCTATCACTGAAATAAAAAAGTTGGAGCTGAGAGATGACACTTCACCCCAATAGAAACATCTCAAGCTCATTTTTGAACTACAGAGTTTAAGAGCGAATATAATCAGTTAAAAAGCTTTTAAATTAGTGCCTATGTTCTTTTGCATTTAGTGACATTGAACAGTTCATTTATTTCAGTAACACAGGTGAACAGGAGCTCGTGTAGATACAATATAAATACAGAATGATTGACTTAAAGCGTTTACATCTACTAGTTTGGCTAATTATAGATTACAGCTAATGAGCTGAATAGCACAGCTTGGCAGAGTTAAGCAAGATCCAAACAGAAATGGTTATAAAAGGACAAATACAGTATGTCTATTATTGGTGTAAGAAATACACTCAGTGTTTGTTAAGGGCTCCTATTGCATGAGTTTTTGATAAAAAAAATAAAAAACTTAAGAAACTCTTTGGCATTTAATTCAGTGATGAACATCCTGCAGGTCATTAGTTTCAACAGGTTATTATTGCAACATGTTCCAACGTTGAAGTTGACTCGGAGTAAACCAGCTCCACCTTCAGTGAGGTGTTTTAAATCAAACCAGAGGAATCAAATAGATGCTTTAGAACTAGTAAATTGCAAATCGTTTTTACAGGAATCCAAAATGTCTGGGGATTATTCAAGCCGCAAAGAGAACAAGAGAGTAAGATTTTCAGCAACTAACAGGAAGGTTTAATGGATACAGTCCAGTAAGGTTTTACCATTTTATCAATGTGGAATAAATGAACTGAAATTGGTTTTCACAGGTAAAAAAAAAACTTAACAAAAACAGGAGATCAGAATAAGCTGAAACACTCCAATTTTTTTTATCTTTAGTCTGGCAGAAACTATGACTTAACCTCCACACTGCAGGGTCTATATCGTCTACTTCTACATGAGACACTCTGCTAACAATTCTGGTTTTTATCAAATCGCCTGCTCACACAGCAGCTATGGCAACAGCAGCCTAAACTCGATCTGTTATGCACAAAACGCTGCGGGGTTAAAAAGTATTATGGTTATTTTAAAACTAAGATTGTGGAAGAGAATTTTTGGACATATGTTACTAATCATTTGTTGGTATATTTTTCTTTTTCTGTGAGTAATTCTTTTTGTCGAAACTCCAAATTTTCCCACGTCAGAGACGCTTTCAAACATGCACCATTAAAAGTCAGCTGTTTCCCTCTTTTTTTTTACAACCATAATCATGGTTTCAGCTTGCTTTACTTATTTCATGCAGCTCTAGTCATCTTAATGTGGCTGAAAGTTTCAACCACAGCAGCTTCAGATTGAATTATTCAGTGATTTGTTCTCATTTTGGCAGTAGGTGTTTCTTAATTTGTTTATCACAGAGGCAAGTCTCCTGGCGCTCCTCTCTACAGCTTGCACATCCAAGGCCAAAGAAGACTTAATTTTGGCAAATCCTGAGAAGTTTGGCTGTTACTTGCTCACATGAAGCTCCTCCCTCACCTCCCTTTTCCCTCTGCTCCCTTATATGCAGCCAAGGAAAACAGACAAAGCTGGCTGCAACATTACATTTAAATCGTATAGTTAAGGCAGCCTTGATTATTTATTTAAAGTTCCTGGAAACCTGTGAGGAATAATCAATGCTGGAATAAGTCGGACTTGCATTCTCTTGCTCGTTCTTTATACACAAAGATGAAGACTGGACAGAGGTTTCTCCAGCCAGGGCGTTCCTGATAAACAGTTGTCTCACTAATCTGCAGTGTTTTGCAACTCGAGTTCCCGAGCCTTCTCCCAGGGAACTCCTGAGTGCAATCTTTCCTCAGCTGGAAGGATATCCTGAGCAAAAGATAGAAGGTTAGCAGGCTGTGGGGAAGCAGAGGTGGAAGCTGCCAGCCCACCGGAACAGGAAAGCATGCTGGATTGAGCTCTCACCTTTCGTGTGACTGCAGGGTCTAGATAGCTCCTCAGCTTTTGGAGATACGTGTGAGGCGGGTTCTTTACTTGGAATCGCTCCTGTTGAAAGAAGAAAAGAACATAAGAGAGGGGAAATGATGAGGGGAGAACAGAAACCTAAAGAAACACTTCTAGATTTCTGCTGTGAATGTGATGATTCAGATGGCCACGCAAACAAACCAAAAATGCATCCACACCCTCGTTTGTAGGAAATTTTAACTCACACACAGTACCCATCCTTCAGATGGGAACTTGAGAATATCTTCCACTTTAAAAAACCAACCTAAACAGTTCCTCCATTCAGAAGGGCAGACAAACCCTCATATGACTGTTTCCATCATACTTTCAGTCCCAGAATGGAGCAGTTATCTAAGATTTAACTCTTTTTGTGTTTTCTGAAAGTTAAAGAAGTTTGTGTGGTTCTTTAAACGTTTAGCAGCGGTTTAAATAGAAAAAAAAAAGAACCAGGGCAGCAATTAAGGCTTATTTTGCAAATCGATTAATCTGTCGGTTATTTTTTCAATTAATAATCGAATAGCAAAAAGGTTCTTTAAAGACGACTCTTTGAAATTGAACCAGGTGAAACTTTTTTTTTTTTTTGTTTAATCTTCTATCAAAACCCAGCAGGTCGCTGTAACTCAGAATGCATGAAAATTACACTGGTAAAATGTTTACCAAAATAGACATGTTAGACATCATTGGAAAGCTTAGATTCACCACAATTCAACCACCTAGTTCATATTATGGACATAGCTAGCACCACAGCACAATTAACACAGATATACCATTATGTCAAAATGTACCATGACAAAGCAGCCACAACAAGCAAGCATGTCTTTATAACTGAATTAAAAAAGACGTATTATTTTCGAGAATAAAAAAAACAACTTTGAGTCATGTTTGAACTGATGTAGCTTGGGCTTAATGCAGCTTGGGTGTTTACTCAACCAATTTCCATGTACATATTCAGAAACTAGAAGGTGTTAGCTTTCAAATAACGTTTCACACATGTAATTAGGGCTTACAGTTCCTAGGTTATTTGCTTTCCCATTTGGGTATGCAAAGTAGGCGAGCATTTCCCAAAATGAGGTGGATATTAAGAGGTTAAATGCAAAATGTTGAAGTTTTTTTTAAATGCTATTATTACTGCTCTAAGTGGGTTGCTCTGTCAGCTAAAGGCATGTTTTAGAGTCTCTTTACTCAAAATAACTATTAATCAATTACTAAATTAGTTGACAACTATCACAGTAATTGATTTAATCATGATAAATCCGATTAAAAGTTTCAGCCTCAGAAAGACCCTTGAATTATCTATCACAGGACAAATTCATAGTATAAAACCAGACATGTGACTGGCAAATAAAGCACACCACAATGTACTTACTGACAAGAAAAAAGATCCAAGTCAATATAAACGACAAACTAGCTCAACGCCTATGAGATTATAGTCGTTTACTTCTGTCAGCAGCTAGCAGTTAATATTAATGCTGCTAATGTTGATTTCTACATGAAAAAACCTACTGCAGGAAATAGTTAACCTGATTTCAACATTTTAACTTAACCTTAAAACATAAACGATTGCTCGAAAATATCCCAACTTCAACCAGGTTTTAAGATCCTACCATAGTGCTCTAAATATAAACCAGTAGGTTAGTACAGGATTTGCAATTACGTTTGACAAAAAAAATGTGTCTTCTGAATTTAACCAGCAGAGAGCAGCTTTTAAACAGAGAAGTTAAGGGTCTTATTTAGGGAGCCAGAATAGGACTCTAAGGTTTAAAGCAGCGACCTTTTGACCTCTCCAGGATGCAAAAGCCCTGCTTTCTAACCACTAGGCTTCAACTCTCAATAAGAACCCATTGCATCCTCTGTATTCAAACACTATAGGAACACATTCAAAACAGTGGTTGTACAGCGATACGTGTGTGAAGGTTTGCAATTAAGCTGTTTTTCCTTGCAAATATCACTGTGTTTTAAACATGCAGGCTATACAGGATTTTGAGGACAGGTTTTGTAATTGATCCATTTGTATTTGTTAAAAAACAACAACAAACAAATACAACCAACTGTAAGAAGTCTAACTCTGAAGAAACATTAGAACCTGAGTATTTACTGAGCTTGTTCTTGTAAAAGGTTGGAGAGCCACTGGTTTACATGGTCCTGCAACCGTGACCTAATTCCCAGTTGAACACAAAGTGTTGCTTCACATGCCTCCTTGCAAACATGACTAAGTTTGCTGAAGAACATGTCCAGAAACAGGCGTTTCTACCCTCCGTACGCAAATAGTAAGATGAGATCAGCATCACTACATTTCTCGAAGCCAGATAGTCTCTGCAAGAAAAACAGGAAAGACAAGACGAGGAAAGGGACTTGCTCCTTTTTAGAGGACAATAATGGACAGGCACCACGACTCAGCCATGCTGAACTGTAAAAAAACTAAAAATTGACCCATTTCCAAGAAGTTAGCAGATTTGTTACCAGAGCAATCTTTTAATAAACATTAAAAAAATATATAACAAATAAATGGACAGCAGGTTTAACATATATTGTCTTTTTTTCCTTCCTGTATCTTTAGAGAGGGTTCAAATCAAAGAGGCCAACCAATTGTTTACACATTGAGGTTAAACCTTTGGATGTAAAGAACTTGGCATGACTGCAGAGGTGTGAAACTGGTTGGAAAATGCCTCATTAGCAGGAAAATGTCAAAGTAACTGGATCTGGCTGTTGACTTCACTGTGACTTTCTAAATGAAAAAGTCCAAATACTTGCAGCAATATCTGAAAACATCAAGCTAAGGGGAGATGGCTGAAATAAAAGGGTCCTGCTTTTGTTTCGGATCGCTCTGTTACCGTTGCATAGTTACTCTTACCGTAACTATGGACACAGTACAACTTATTCCCAGAGCTGGGTAAGCTGGTGCAAATATAGGCTGGTAGAGAAAGTAACATCAATTAGCAGAACTTCAAACATTAGCTTAGCAACAATAGAAAGCCCTCTCTTCAAAAGGTGCAAACCTCCTTATAGATTTAACTTATAAACTCCTTCACCAGCACTTAAAAAAAACAACTTTACTTTCAGCCTGAACGGTTTCTGAAAAGTTTAGCCCTCATGCTGAGTGAATCTCTGCCAGTCAGTGGTCCAGTTCTCTTTAGGGTCACCAACTTGCAACACAGTTTCAGTGGGAGGGAGGTTTTGATCTGGTCTGTCCTTTTCATGGTTGCTCGAGGAGGCAGAAAAACTCTGGCACAACAGCTGCTGTCAGACCGCAGTTCACTGCTCAGTCTGTGCACTCTGTTATTTCCTACACGCAGAACTGACACCAATAACAGGCTACAAGTTTTTTTAACTGGCTAACTGATCTCTGCACCCTACAGTGCCACTTAACTCACTTGACCAAGAACGCGAAGGCAATCTGTGGGCATAAGGAGGGGCCTGTGGGGTGAAAGCAGGATGGTAGAGAATGTGTCCCCTTGAAAAAAGGATGAGTAGTTTTTGGACTCTTTTACAAATAAAAATCAGTAAGCGTGCATTTGTCTCCATCCGCTTTTACTGATGCTCCTAAATAAGGCATCCCCAAAGCCTACGTTCACACTGCAGCCTGAAGTGACCCAAATCCGATTTTTTGGCCCATATGCAACCTGTATCTGATCTTTTCATGGCAGTCTGAACAACAAAGATCCGATTTTTTCCAATGCGACCCAGGCCACTTGGCTATGTGGTCCTGAATCTGATACAAATCTGATCTTTTCAAATGGGACCTGTGTGTGAACGGCCAGGTCGCATTCATCCAACCTGAACGCCATTAATACCTGACAAAGTTCTCTATTCTGTGTCTTGCTATATAGAAGTGGCAAGAAAAACAACAATCATTGCAGATGATGATATGGAGAGCAGTATTTGGGTTTAATCATCTTGAAATGATTGTGTTTTTATGGTTGAGAAAGGTCGCCAAATTCGCTCCGGCACTACCATCCACGTTTACTTCCGTAAACACAGAGCAAACTGGCTTGTGATGTCATTGCGTCCTCTACTACGCATGTCGGACACTTGCGTTGTATCAATGCAGTTAACACAGGAGATCAAATACAAGTCGCATACATTTGGAAATGTGAACAGCAACGCAAAAAGAAATCGGATTTCACCTAAAAATCTGAATTGATTATCAAGGCATGCAGTGTGCCAAAGTCAGTCCTGAAGGGCTGCTGTCCTGTGGTTTTTAGACATTTCTCTGCTCCAGCACAGCTGATTTTCATTGATAGATGACTCACAGGCTGTTGTTGATTTGCAATTCATCAGAATCAGTTGTGCTAAGAAAGGGAAACCTCTAAAACCTGAAGGACAGAGGCCCTCAAGCACCAAATTATTGGCATGCCTTTCCTACATGAAACCCAGTGCAACCAACTGCTAATAAGTCACTTAGTTCATAAATCTAGTAGGGTCACCTTTATGTAGTCTACCTGAGCGACCAATCATAGCCAATAACCTGTAGTGATGCACCTTCCATTAACTCCATTATGTTCCTTATTTATGTGTGCAGCGGCAGCCGCATGTAGAGCCATGGCAGAGAACCAAACAGAGCAGTTGGTCACTAAGAAAAAACTTTACTTCCATTATGTGGAACTGGCTTGGCTTGTCCCCAAATGACAAGGCACAAACAAAAGTAAAGTTGCTAAGTTTGCTCTGTCACGGTTTGCATGTCTAGGGGCAACAGGTCGCTTGATCCAAACAGACAACATTAACACACGCATTTGATAAAGACACTCTGTCTGAGAAGACAAGCAAGAGGTGGAAAGAGGTTAAAGAAAGCAGTTACTTTTTATCTGGCAAAGGATATGGTTCCTTTCAAAAGAGTTGAAAATGGGGGGTTTAACCCTTTAAAGCCCGATCCAAGAATAAAACAAAACAGAAAATAACTTTTTTTTTTTTTTTTTTATTCCTTATTTGGCCTTTTAACAAAATATGTAAAAAGAAAAAAACAGAAATACATTTTTGATATTAATAATTTATTACTATGTGATAAGTCAAGATTATTTTTTGTGTGGTCTTCTACTGGCTGTTATCAGGTATATCTGATTGTGTACAATAGGATTTTAAGCAAAGTTTTTACCATTAAATTATGCGAAAGGTGTCAGATGCAAAACATTTCAGAAACCGTATGTATCAAATACGATACATTTGGCATTATAGGGTTAAATGCCTGCTCCAGGTAGTTGACCCATAGTACGAGCTGCCCAAGCTTTGAAAATCACACATCTTCAATGCATTGACTGAAAATGGAAAAAAAGGATGACACAGCTCCAAGCCAACCAAGACATGGTTGCATTCCTAAACTGACAGACCAGACAAGGGAAGCATTAATCATAGAAGCAGCTAGGGTAACTTCATGGAAAATGGGCATGAAGAAAATCCAGTTATCCTTCCAGTGCGATGCAGTCCCCAACATACAGCCTAAGATACAATGGAAGTGTTTACACAAAACCATATTTACATTACAGTGGCATAATTTAAAGTCCATACCTATAACTATGTGAAAATCTGTGGCAAGACCAAATCATTTACGTCCAATTTATTGAACCAAGCTTGAACTATAGTGTTTTTAGAACAGATATATACGCCTTTAAGACATCAAAAAAGCATAAGATTCAAGAAGGTTAATAAATACTGAGGTAAATCAATCCGTTTTCTTACCTTTAAAGAGTATGAGCAATGCAAGGCGCTCTATGTTTCATTAGATTTGCATATAAAAGGTCAAACAGTCAATACACTTTGTTTTTTCAAAATGGAGCAATATCTAACTTCACTCAGTATAGATCTAGCATGGCGTTATACTGAGGGGATATAGTCACCTGATCGCAGACCAGTTCCCATTTCTTCTCATTGTCGTACTGTCGCAGCAGTCGAGCCTTGTCTGGAGGGAGATTCATTGAGTTCTAAAAGGGTAGAAAATATCAGAGTTAATTAGCTACATGACATTTTTATAATAATTACAGAATCTAAAGTTTCAATGTCAGAATCCCTGGGAGACAAACTGATGTGAAAACTTTATCCAGCATCATTAAACTTTACTTCTACTTATAATCATACCCGCAGCTTGCAGATAAGTATGTTTACATTTAGAAATTGCAGTGTGGGTGACTACCGAGTAAAATGAGAACAAAAGGTTTGTAAAATCATCTGCAGGAGGAACTGTGTTGAGGTTTGGTGTCAGTGTGGCATTTAAAATGGTCAAATTAAACAGGGAGACTCTGGATGTGAAAATGGGAGAAAAAAATGGCTACAAACTGCAAAAAACAGAATGTTTAACAGATTAAAATTGATTAATTTCTTTCATTTTGTGTTCATTAAAACATTTAAATAAAAACAGCCCGTTTAATTTTGATTTAATTTTTTTTATCCTAATGTTACTATGTTTTCCCCTCTGAAAACAGTGCTTGTTTTCTGGGGAATCAGACAACAGTGTAATTGTTTATTTTTCTGCTCTGGAGGGGAGGTCACATCTGTGGTTTTTACAAATGTTGGACAGTTTATTGGTTCTTGAAATTTCCAGAAGTAAGACTCTATCCAACCTAAATAATGACCCATTGATTACTATATACTATACAGGTCACAGTGCAAAACTGCCCAATGAGTAACAGCATACCTCCATTTTTGTATGCTTTAATTTCTGAATATAATTTTGTACTTAAGAATAATAAAACGTTAATATCAAAATGTTTCCATATAATTAAAAGCAGCATTATGACTTTCTAGATAAAGAGGTTTATTAGAGGGTCATATGCTTTTCTGTTTTTACGAAACATCATGATTTTGAACAAATACAATGCAACAAGTACAAAGTGAAAAGCAGAAAAACTAAAAGTAACTGTTACATAACGTCTTTTAACGTTATTGAGATGTGCTTTAAGAAGAAGCACCTCTGCAGCCTCACAGAACCATGTTTCTTCAAACCGCCCTGGTGGATGGGAAAAACGTAAAGAAATTAAACTCCTGATTTAGTTACCTCCAGCAGAACAGTGCTGTTTTCTTTTGGTGGGGAACATTTTCCACGACAAAGAGAAAGAGAAGAGTAAAGGCTGCTTAGCTTTTTTTCCCTCTTGCTGTATAATCTTACAGAGTCTGTGAGGCGTTAAACTGCTACTTTTCCAGTTTGGGAGATTTATTTCTCTTTTAATCAAGAGGAAAACAAAGAGAGAAGTGGACTATTCTATGACAAAACCCAATTTTTGCTTTTCACAGGCTTGCAAGAGCAATGTTTTATTTTACTGCCTAGCATTTATGAAGTGGCAGGGTAAACTGATTTGTGCATCCATTTTCACTTTGAAAAGGTGCATTTAAAAAAGATAATGCACAGAGCCGCTTTGGAGATGCAGGAATGAGCATAAGACACCCATTGCATCTTAGTAAAAGCCAAACTGAAAATAAAAAGAGAAGGTACTCCACATAATGATAATGACATGAAATATTAAGTGCTTAAGAAAGCTCTGTGGTAATTGATTATTCCATTAACTCTATTATGCATCCCTCTATCTTTTGATAACAGACTTCTTTAACATGATTCTGCATTCATGAACACTTAACACATTTCCAGAGGAAGTTAACTTTTTTCCTCTTTTTTAATCTGGATCCTTCTATCTTGTCTCATATGACAGAACACTACAAGTGATGTCCTGCAAATATTGACAAAGAAATCAAATTGCTGCCCAGAAACTGCAGGTTGATCAATGTGGGATCAATGAGCTCTTAAAGCAGTACTCCAAACCAAAATGAGGAGTCGCAAAAAGTTAAATTTTTTTCCAATCACACACACACACAAAAAAATTATAATGGACATGTGGGTGTTATTTTTTTTTAGTTGTGTTTTCAAATATTTGTGCTTTTATGCACAGATCTTTGGTGTCAGTAAACATCAGTAACGCCAGGTGTAAGGGGTTCCTCAAGCCCCTGTCCTGGAGCCACTTCCCTTCTTAACTTATGTATCTCCAAAAGGCCAAATTACCAAGTACTATAATACTACCTTATATCTTGAGATCTATATGCCGATGCTTCAGAAATTCTCTTGTTTAATTGACCTGCCGAGGAAAATTTATTTTATTTTATTAGTTATTTTCTACATTTTTATTTTATTAGTTAAAACAGAAATAATGAGACTCCGATCACAATCCCTCATAACGTGATTGCAATCATAAAATCAGCACAAAACACAGAAGAGCAAGATTGGTTGCTGTATTTGACAACTGAATGTTGCTTCAGCCTTCTTGAAATTCATTTACGTTTACCTCAATATCATGATTTAGGTTTCTAATTACATAGATTACTTAAGTTTGAAGAAAAAGTATTAACATCTATTCCATTCATTAATTCAATAAACTCTGTCGCTCAGTGCAGTTTTATATAGCAAATCCTCCATTGGGATAAATATTAAAAGTTTGCCTGTATTACATCTCATTTGTTCGATCTGTGTCGCTTGAAGATTCTTTTTTTATATTAATATTATTTTTTATGTTAATTTTACATTGTAGTTTTATTCACTAACTGTAATCTTTAAAATGCAATATAAATGAACTTTACTCCCGTTTGGATTCATTGGTGGTGCTGGGCCTGGCTGGTTCAGGTGATTTACTGAGTCACTTCAGGTTTCCTGCTTGGCGAGCCTCCAGCTAAAGCAAATAACCACGGTCTCTAGCAGTTTTAAGCTCATCGCTAACGAGCTGTGACACCAACTAAGCTTGAGGAGGTTAGATTACTCCAAGTCCACAACCACACCACCCGTGTTTCTGTTATTAATAGAGGAAGCAGCTGAGGTTGGGCAGCTTTTTTTATACCTGATGGCAGACCACCCAGAAGAACATAAGCAAAATCAACTACATTCCGACTGATACGGATGTTTAACAGTAATTGAAGTACGATTGCACTATGAGGTGATAGAAAATACAGAAGTATCTCACAACTGCTATTTAAGACACCAATAGATACACGAAACATAAAAAGTTAATAGAGGTTTACAAACAAAATAAAATGTGATTTTCAAAGCGGAGTCAATGTTTATTGAAATCCCAGCAAAGATGTATAACAAGTCATTGAAATGTTTGGTCTTTATTAACTTATGGCAATAATTTAACTATAAACTAATACTGGAACTTTGAAAAAAATGTACACCCTTGCAAAATATTACTACCTGAATAGTGTAAAGTGCACAATTATTCAAGACCCTGTGTCATTGCATCTCTCAGCTTCACACAAGCACAGAGAGACCATTTAAACATCAACTTCATATCAGGATATCAGGTATGGATAGGGGTGAGTATTGGCATGGGTGCTGCGATACGATATGAGTCTTGATACTTGTGTCACCATACGATATTATCACTGCATTGCAATATCACCATATATTGCGATATTTTCGCTGCTATCAAAATTGAAAGTATAGATAAAAAAAGCTGTTCATCAGATGATATTATTCAATTATTTTGATATCAATGTTGTTTGGTGTTAGAGTCAGTCTACGCTTTCCACTGTGACTGCCTCAACTACAGATATAGCACTGCTCCGCCCAGCAAAAGGTCTCATAGAGACTGCAAACTTTTAGTCTGTTAAATAACCATTGTTTGTTATGAAACATTGTTTTACAGCATTTTTTATAGTTCCCATTTTGTTTCCCTTTAAATCAATTTAAAATCCAAGCAGAGTTGGTTGAAATAGACGCTAGTTTTCAAAAGCAAAATATGCCATTTATAGTTTAATAATATTGACCTTAAGTGGGGGGAAAAAAATCTAAATTGGTGTACCGGTACTTCGAAATACAACTGCTTCTTGTTTACTTGGTGTAACAATATAACATGACACAGATCTCCGATAAAGCCCTGAACAAATCAAATCGGATGAGGTCCGGGCATTTAGTGGTCATTGGAAGTCAATCGCACCAGATACGATTTTCTGCAGGGGGGGCTTGCATAGCTTCGACTGAGAAAGATTCCAGGTGTATGCTAGTTGGACGACGCAGCAATTCAGCTGCAGGAGTAATAATGTGATCATGTCACTGCAATAAAATATAGATTTATTTACTTTTGTCCATCTTTACCAGGAATGGTCCAATAATTTCCAGTAACAGGTTTGGACACATCTTTTAAACTGCAACCTTTTGGAGTTAGGTTTGCAAACTGATCAGACATAATGTGGCGCTTTAAAAACTGGTAAAGCAGGTATGTGTAACAAACTTTTAAGACATGCATCACTTCACAGCAACTATAGGGGTTGCAGTTTAGATTTTGTCTCACAAGTGATGGGTTCTTTTTACAATGAGCATCAATGAGTCTAAAAGTTAAGCAAACTATAGAAAAAGGAACAAGTTATGACCAAGAGACACCTGCTGTCACCAGAAGACAATTTTTTATCCACAGTCCTTTGACAGGTGTGATAAGAATTGCACTAAAGATACAATAAAGTTTATGAGTAATTTTACATTGACAAAGTTATTTCTTCATCTTAAAATTAGAAAAACATAAGCTTGCCTGTACAACCTAGCTGAATTCATTTGATCTAGATTTATCTTAACTTAAAAGAAAAAAAAAAACTGGACCATGATGAAAACTACTTGTTTTTTAAATTAAACTTCTAGATTAATTATAAACTTAATTTCAGAACCAAATTGGAGGAAAAAAAAACCCACCAGAATAACTAGACTTAATCACTATATTTAGAATTTATATCAGAGAAGATGTTTGTCAAACTGGTGGATACCTGACATTAAAAAAACACGTTTGAGAGCAACTTAAGGTTAACTATTATACATCTGAAACAGTAAAGGTGTTAATCTCTTCCAAAGAAAAGCTAACTGTTTAACAGGAAAGGTGCAGTTAGGGTCAGAGCTTTCCCTTTAAGATGAAAGGTTTAGTATGACTCAGCTTTCTACTGTAATCACATTATGCTCCATACTACTGGGAAAGGACTTAATATAGGAAAAATGTTGATCATCTGACAGCTCAGACAGCTACTAAAGCATGAAGCAACAAAACAAGTATGTAATTAACCAGAAAGATAAAAACTGTACCTGACAGCTGCTAAATACATTTGAATAGACGAGTTTTACATTGTGAAAAATGGGTTTGGAGTTTTGAAAATGTTTTCCGATCGTTGCAAAAAACAATTTGTTCAATGATAGTATTATCCTTTATCTGTCCCTCAGTAGTCTTTTCTTTTTCTATCAACAGAAAACTCACAGCAGGTATAGGTGATACGGCTAGCTTCAATTAAAACCGATTATTCATATTTTTTCTTCTCATCATCAAGCAGCTGGAGTCATAAAAGTGGTCAAACAGATGGTTCTTCAGCCACTCGCTATTTTCCAGGAGGTCTAAAAATCCTGGCCACACAGCTGGCTAGAAAACAAACACACAGCCCACATGAAGAGTCGACCCGAGCTGTTAATACTTTAAAAAAGATCCAAACCACAAAGACGAAGTGACCAAAAAAACGCCTTCGGGACTTCAGTGAATTGTTTTACATGGTAAGGTGTTCAAACAGACCTCTTTGAGATGGTGATCTGATGGAAGATCAGTAAACAATAAATCTAGACCAAACATTTTCGCAAAAGCAGTAGGTCTTTAAAACCCAGCTGCAGCTCTAAAGAGCTCTTCAAACAGGTCACAGACTTTCTCCAAAATCACTTGCATGTGTTCAAGCACAGCAGAAGAAAACCTTTCTACAGTCATATAAAAAGCTTTTAAAAAACTATTTTATTAGGTATTAAATATATTTGTATGGATCCCACAATCCTGTATTTAGAAAATTATTTCATTAAGTATTAAGTCGAATCACAAATGTGGTGGTTCAATGGAAGGAAACCCTTCAAATTAACACTAATAAAACCTTAGAAACACATTTTTTAATAAAATTCAAATTTATTTTTGAACTGCATTGTGGGAAATTTAAGGTGATCTTTTGTTGTGAATTGGTGCTGTATAAAGAAACTAACATGTCTTTTCTTCTCTCCATAATGAGGTAAGATGTGATCTCCATTGGCAACCAGCCATTTCACCCCCATATGTTTATCTTTAAGTTTCAAGTTTTGCTTTCTTCAAACCAGACCTTTTCTGGTAAGAAAGCAAAACTCTTCCATGGAACAGGTTGGGACGTGCGATTTCTCAGACCTTTGATTTTGCCTTTTTCAGTGTTCAGTAATTCAATCCAAGTAAAGTTAGTCCCACTGCCCCCTTAGAGCGTTTGGTAGTAGGCACTCAGTGAAGGCCGCATGTTTATCAAATTAGCGTTACACGCCCATCTGCACTCCTTCCCTCCTGCCTGTTCTCTGTCTTACTCTGAAAACTAGCAGAAGAGGAGCTCTGTAATAAAAAGAAATATTTACCACTGCAAGTCTGGATATCATTATTCTGGATTGAATGGTAGTTTATCCATGGGTCTGACACATATAAGAGAAAATCAACCACAGGCTTATATAGAAAAATATGTATATATTCTGTTATGAACATCAACCAGTGTACAATCTTATTTCACTGTTCTATTTAAGTCTATCAGAGCCTGCTATCTGTTAACCATTAGAAAAGCTCAATAGGACATGAGTCCTTCTTTCTAACTTTCCTGCTAATGGAGAAAATTATCCCATCAAATATGTAAAACCATGTGATTGAAGTCATCCAAACTGGTTTCTCAGCCCTGTAAGCAAATAAGACAAAAGGGCTAAAGTCAAACAAATGACCTAACAGACATATATCTCCTAAGCAATTTCCAATCTAGCCTGATTCTGATTTTATCACCTCCTCTTTTTCCTTTTGATGGTAACCGTTTTATATGAATGCATGCCACAACAAGAAAACCTCAGATTACATCAATACTATAAACTTGCCATGCCAAATATTCACAAGTTACTCAAGACTCCGGAAACAAATGACTGTCATACTGTTCTTTCCAACCGCTTGCTTCAAGTAGGTTTAAGCTGCAGGGCACATAAAAAAAAAAAAAATTCATGATTGATTTCTTTATTTTATTTTAACAAGCTCAGAAAAGACACACAAGTATAGGCCTGTAATAGTAACAGGGAGGCGCTTAGATCATTAGGAGCCTACTAGAGGGAGAAATCTGCTGCCTGACTCCGATCCCTGCGTCATCTAAAGAAGGCTGTCCCCTGCTTATTAGCTCAGTGTGGCACCATAATCCTCCGCCTCTTTTTCGGGGGCACAGGTGTCCCCTGTCTGTACCCAGATTAGCATTGTAATCCTCAAGACCTCCCTCGACTCAACTGCGGCTTTCATGTTTGTGAAGCTGTTCGTTGGAATGTTTTGGGAGCAAATGGGGAGATCAGATGGACTTACGCTTCTTTTCCCCCTCATTCTAACGGCCTTCTATCCGTTTAGCTCCGTGTGATGAGTTATAATCTCATGTAGATTCAGTCTATCAAAACCATTTACGAGTAAATACTCTAAAAGGAAAGCTGCAGAGTAAAATAAACATTTTCTTAGATGTGAAGATCACATAAAGGTACGGTATTTCTATGGCTGAAATGAGACTGCTATGAAATATTTTAAAAGCTATAGTTACATATGCACCCATAATTTGTCCTTCCACAAAATTTTCAAACAATCTTCTTGGATACTGTGTAGGTACCAGATCTGCTCGGGTGGTCAGATCTGATTGGAGTCCTGCCCTTTCTTATGATGTCATCATATGGCAACTCCATTCGGACAAACTGTAATGAACCTGTTTATTAAGAATCAAATCTCTCCTGGAGTCTAAACATGTTATTACCCATATTTGCAATTTCATTTTACTTTTCATAGGTGATTTAAGGTAGCCAAAAGTAGAAAACAATCATTCTCAGTCTTGAAGCAAAGCACTGCCTTCTAAGGCATATCTGCCAATCAATAAGGTGACACAAAAAGTCTCAGTGCTTCCTCTTTTGTTTAAGATCGGAGGACAGGGAGGACAAATGGAACATCCTAAAAAAATAACTTTCGTACAGATTTTAGACCAAGAAAACAACAGTTGTTCTACTTATAGAAAACAAAAGGTTGTTGTTGACAAGGTTAAAAGCAGTGGTGCTTAATATGGCAAACTGACCGAGCTAAAAGAGGCTAGCCTGTTAGCTACTGAGCAAGGCTAGCCACAGCGCTACCCAGCTATAGCATGGTTCAGCTTTGTTATTTATCAGGTAAAACTTTATCTGTCATAAGACACGCTAACACTACAGATGCATTTTTATTATCGTTGTCTGGACAACCACAACGTGTTATGTCTTTTTATGTGGCAACATTCAGCCAATCATATAGCGCAATGTCTCTGACAATGCGCAGGGCCCGAGCAGATCTGGTACCTACAACGGCACTTTAAACGGTGGATTAATGTTGTTATTAAGGGAATGGATTAATGTCTGCCAATTGGGTAACTGTCATTTCTGTATTCAACTCCCTTCTGCACCCAAGTATTATATTAAAAAGTCTTCAGAATTTAACTGTGGTGGCAGGAGCCTTCTTAAATGGTGCAGTTTGTCAGAAAACCAGATTTTCTACATCATTGCTTTCACTGTGCGATTTTTCCAGTCGTGCGAGACTTTTCTGATCAGCCCGACTTTCAGCCTGATCGTGCATCTTGTAGTGTACGTGGGGTAACGAGGGGCGATCAGCCTCTTACGACCGCCATCGACCGTCGTGGGCAAATTGCTCAGTGCGTAAACAAAAACAGGTGAGATGGATTTCTTTGTGTGAAATTAACAGACCGTAGTAGTTTGCTCAGCCATGTCTTTGTCCAAATACGTTGTCGCCTTTTCTTTTTAGAGCTTTCAGCACACAAAATTGCACGAATTAACAAGTCAGCGCGTTTCTCTCTAGTAAGCTTCATATTCCTGTTCTAATGGTTTGGCTTCCGGATAGACGAGTCCGAGTAGCGCCATCTCACTGCAGAGCTGAGTCCGATGTGGTTTTTAGACGTACAGTGTGAGCAGGGAGATGGCATCAGAGCGTCGTGCTGCACAGTGGGAGAACATACATCGTGAGCTGTGAACTCACACTGTGCGACGAAACCCTATGGTATCGTCGTAAAGTGTGAGTTGTAGCTGAGCGCAACGATTAAAAAAAAAGAAACACACAGTGTATGCCCGGCTTAAGAAAGCCCACTCTGTCATGCCTTTTTAACTACTCTACATTTTGAAACAGGTCTTTAGTGAGTGTGAAGCTGTTTGCACTCATTTGATGTTTTGCTTGCACAGCTGAATAAACCTGCAGTGGACAATTAAGGATATTTCTATTCTAGTCTAAACAGAATATTCGGCTTTCGTTCGCTGTAAGACAAAAACCTAATTTAACAAAATAAAATGAAATACAGCTCTCTGTACTTAAAGATATACAGAGCAATCTTTTATTTCCAGGTGGATCATGTAAAAAGGTTGTCTTCATTGTCAATCATTCTGGTGATATGTGTACGTAAGACCGTCCTACATGCTCATCCCAATAGCTATCTTTTTCTGCGCATGCGCACCTTCAGGCGTATATCTGTGGTGAGCTACGCTTTCAGACAGTCATTGAAGCTCACCTTTCTCACTGCGGTTCTTCGAAAATGGCTCAGAAAGGGTCAGATATATCCTGGAATCCTCTCCTCACAAAGCATTATGGGATTTGCTGTCACAGCAGCCCACTGTCGCCATCGGCTGCCGCTACCTGACAGCGCCGACTGATAACAAAGATGGCGCAGGCACCGCTCAGTGGACCAACAGGGAAGTGATTATCTGTCCGAACGGTAAGTTGACTGAGTTCACTATATAGTCCCCGCTATATAGAGTGATTGAGGGATTTACCATTTTGTTTTTTTAAGTGTTGAGCGCAGGTCTTTTAAAAAAATTTAAAGAAAACCTCCACAATACCTTTAATGATACTTTATATACTAGTTTCTATATAGCTTATACAGTTTTATATACTAAGCCAAGCTGATCGGACATCCCTTTCCCAAATATTTCACACTTTGTGTGGTGGCCAAATGAACATATGCTGTGAAAAAACAACGACTTTACTCTGATATAATAGCATCATCGCATTGTGTCATCCAAACACCGGAAGAACAGTACAGGGATGGTTTGGAGCAGCGGGGCGCTGTCCAAATAAAACGGGGGATGGAAGGAGACACAGAGGGACAGACCAGATGTTGGAAGGTTGCGAAAGATTCTGAGCTGAGGTGGAGTCCAAACTGGATTCTAGCTACGCAACTGATGAAACAGAAAACTGTTTATCCAAAACAAAACCTTTTTTTTTTTCCCTTTTTCTTTGAGGATAAACAGCAGGGTCAGAAATGTTTTCATCCAAACGCAAACATTTGGATAAAAAAACTTTAGACAGTGCTAAACTTGATCAAATATTCACCTTAACAGGTTTTCAGGGAGGTTTTTATAGTGTTGTTTAATGCTCTGTAGCTGTTTAAAGTGTCAAATTAAAACAACATTTTAAAACACAACACTTAGCTGGCTTTTGTCAGAGCTGACTTTTCGGATAAGGTTTTGTTTTATTAAAGAAGGGTTGGACAATCATTCAATATGAATACATCACAACAGAATCTTATTTAATAGCAGAGATATGGCTTTTCTGTTGTTTTTGTTTTCCATAAATATTACCTTCTATGAATCATCACCGACTGGTTTTCTGGTTTTATAGGCTTTTTTAAAAATGGTAAATATTTTTATTGGAAGATAATTATCATATGTTTGTACAACCAACTGTTGTGGGAACTCCTTAGTGTTTCTAAAGTCCAAACCTACAATAAAGTATTAAACTCTGCATCAAAAGTGCTTTATTTATACTTGGAAGAATACCTGTGGATGTACCATTTTTCCTTTACTCGTCTGTTTTTTATTCAATACTTGTTTGACGGTCTTATTTTCTATTATAAGGGTCATCTCTATTGAAAAACTGCATAAACTTAATGAAATAAATTTCTACTTGGGATTAAACTATTATGGAGCCCCTCTTATGACATGGTCAAAAAAAATGTTTAATTGTGGCCACGAAGTAGTATTTCGTGGCCACGCAATAAGTTTAACGTGCGCACGAAATACTTATTAATAATATCAATAAATCCGCCCCTGTTTGCAGGCTTATGTTAACTGTAATGACTTATCTTGGACAGGCTGCTATGTAAACGGGCCTTTAGTCCTTCGTTTAGCTATGCTGCGGTTGTTTACACTATGCCGTTTCCACCTAAAATAGCGTCTTAGCAACAAATGTCACGTGACTGGCGGAGACCGACTGGGTAAGCAAATCGAGCGCGCCTTAGACCTTAGAGAAGGCGCGCTCGATTTGCTTACCCAGTTGTCCAGGAATGATATTAATATTATTAATAAGTATTTTGTGCGCACGATAAACTTATTGCGTGGCCACGAAGTAGTATTTCGTGGCCACAATAAAACATTTTTTTTGACCATGTCATCAGAGGGGCTCCGTAAACTATAAATTCCCAATGTAAATAAATAAACCATAAGGAATTTTGACAGTCGACATGTTCTTTTTTCCCCACTCCAATAAAACAAGTTTTAACTTATAAAGGTAATATGACATTTTTTATTTTTTAGTTTTGGGGGGGGTTACGACACAACCATGTAGAATACAACCAGCTTAAACGATACATATGCACATAGCTGAAATAAATATGCCTAAATTTACTATTGAAATAAATTAATCTGAAATTAAATAACTAAATAAAATACCATTAACTATCCTTTTAAACAGTTAAGTGGATCATTTATTTATGCAATAAATGATTAATTAATTAAATGTACCATTACTAATGGAATAGGCAACTAGATAATTGCATTCCGCATAAAATAAATAAATGAGCTATAAAATTATAATATGCATTTTAAATAATGACACTTATATATATATTTCATTATTTTACTCTGTATTTATTTATTTCATGGTTTCTGTGCAGCACTCAGATTATGAAACGATTTAGACATTTTCAACTTGAATCATCAAACTCAGTGGGTGGGATTAGTGTAGCTTTGACACTGATCTATGATTGGCTGCTTTGCACTGAGCAAGTCAGGGCACTTTTTCCATGTTTGCTGCAACTCTGAGATCAGAAACTCCAGCCTGTAAATCCATACTTTAGTATAAAATATCACTAGGAAGTTCACAAACTACTCTGAGTTTTTCATTGCATTAAATCATTTTTGCTTTCAATACAAATTTTGAGGGTGCAAGAGAATAAGGACAGGAAGTGGGCCAAATATAGTTGAAAAAGTTTTGGCAGGTCAAAGCTTAAAAAAAAAAAAATCGGCTGCAACTGGAATTAGGGAATCTTTATGAAAAAAATAAAACAAAAAGTGTTGAAGCTTCCTGGTAGAGGTACGGGTTTTGATTCCTACAGGAAATAATGGGATTAGAAGATTATCCCGTTTCCCGAACCAAAGCACACATCCCTAACCTTTATCTGATTTTATCCAACCCAGAAACAGACTATATTAACAAACCTGCTGCTTGCAAAATACGTTTACAGACAAAAAAAAATCATAGATCTCATTATTCACTAACAAAAACTGGATTTTTTTGCTGAATTTCACTCGCAGAGGTAAATTTCTCCAATGTGAGATGAATAAAATTCTATTATTATTATTATTATTGGCTAAGGGAAGATCAACCCACAGCCTTGTAGCTGCAACAGAAAAAGCATGGTCTCCTCTGAGCTTGTGTTTTGTCTTTGGCACCATCAGAAATCAACTGGTCAGCTGATCTATGGGAGCGAGAGGATGTGTAGGGATGAACTCAGACAGGTAGGTAAGTAAATTAAAGGATTTTAAAATCAATCCTAAAATGTACACAGAGAAAGGATGTGTTACTTATTGTATATTAAAAAAAAGGTTGCCACAACTTAATATTTTTAGTAAGATTTTGAGACTAAATACTCAGCTTTAGTTTGTATATTAAAGGTAAAAAAGCATATTATCTGTCCAACAGGTTTGGAAATTAGGCCAAATGGTATAACTATAACTAGAACCCCGTTTCTAGACACTGGCTTCCTGAAACCCTCAAATGAGACTTTATACCTTTATATATAACCTTTTTATAAAAAATAAATCCACCAACTTGTTTCATTGTTGCACCCTTCACCCTATGACTCTAATAATAAAACAACAAACTAAAAGAAACCAAGGTCTTTCAATCAAAAAAACACTGCTCAGATAACGCTGTCCCTGATGCCACAGCCTACTGATTTGTCACAATGACACAGACATTTAAGGATAAATAAAATTAAAGAACAGTTTGAAAGGTCAATAATTCAAAACAAAAGAGTGTATGCAAGGGTTCCCACACATTTCCAAATCTCCAAATTCCCCAGTTTATCAGGATGGGTATAAACCCTGCTCAGTGTACGGGTTCTCTGAGTTGGGTCTCTGTTGGTCTTTTGATCAACTTGAACCAGACTGGTAAACACTACCCATGGACTCTGACACCAACTAAAAGACCCAGACTGGTCTTTTCAAGGCTTTGTAAGCGTACACCTGCAGAAAGAAAAAACCCACTGAGATCGAGATAAATATGGGCAAGTCAAAACACAGCGACTGGGAGTTGAAGTCAAACATGCAAGGACATTTCAGTTGATTGCTTCTTTATTTTTTTTTCTAATCAAAGTTCTGGGAACATGTTTATCAGCAACTGAATGAAGGTTAGATAAACTCAATAATACAAATGCTCATACTGTAATCTAGTGTGTCTGTGGCCAACACAAGGGTGAACTAAACAAAAACCCCAAAATGTCAAAACTAAACTGAGAGTAACAACACTGTCTTCAGTTCAGCAAAGCCCGATAAAGGCAGAATGAAAGCCAATCAGAACTCAGAGTGTTTCAAACAGCAGTTTATCCCTGAATACAGTAGAACCTAACGACCAGTCTAACTTTACGAAAACTATTCCTATCTCACTGTTCCCAGAGCATTTCATGCTTTACTTAGTTGTGGCTAATTGGAGAGTGAGCATCCGGACGCTTCAACACAGCAGAAACCCACCAACACCCACGCACATGCACAGAAGGGTGCAAGCGGCGGTCTTTCATAGCCTGCCGGGTCTGGGTACAGTGCCAGGCTGCGTCTTGGGTCCCCCCTAGAATGAAAAGCAGCTCTGTTCCAGGGAGCTGACGCACGGGCATCAGCCACTGCTCACCCTCTGCGCCCTGGACAACAACCATTGTTCTCCTTTTTAATGAAGACTCGACATGGAAATGAAAAAAAGAAGGTGAATTTAGTGCCTTCCTGCACAAGAACACTTTGCCCAACTCCCTTCTGATAATAAAAAGCGCTTAGTGTTATAACAAGTCCCAATGTTGGAGTGTAAACACACTGATGGATCTTTTTCAATAAACTTTCCTGAATGTTCGGTTCCCCTCATATCTTTCTCTCTATAGCTTTATCCAAAGATCTTCAAGTGTTCAGGTCTAGGGACTACAGAGAACGACATAGTGTCAGACAAATGCAGAGCCAATTTTCATCCCATTCTTAATAAAGTTGTCCTGAAATTTTAAATAACTTCCTGATTCAATGCATTTTAAAGGTGCTGGACCTGAATCTGAACTAAGCCCCGCCCCTTCTCCCATTGAGAAGCTTTGCTCCTACTCTGCATGCAGATGATAACACTCACATCTCATAATAAAAGTAATGTAAGTAATCACTACAGCTGGGTTCAAGGCCAAGTTCAGTCCGAGGCAGTTCTGCAAAGCTTTCCACTATGAGCAGGCTGGTATAAGATTTACATCAGCTTTGTTGCACCTTTGTTCAATTATTTATATACCGGTAGCGCCAATTCACAACACACGTCATCTCAAGGTACTTTACAGTTCACCAGATCATACATTCAAATTGATTCAAAGTTTTCTATGTAAGGAAAACCAGTAGATTGCATCGACTCATTGACTCGGATGCAGTCCCTTACACTAAGCATGCTTGTAGCGACAGTAGAGAGGAAAAGCTCCCTTTTAACAGGAAGAAACCTCCAGCAGAACCAGGCTCAGTGTGAGCGGCCATCTGCCGAGGCCGACTGGGGCTCAAGGAGACAGAAGCAGAGATACAAAAAGCAGCTGTAAAAGGCGGCCCCGTCCAGGAAACACACAGCCAGGCAGACGAGCTCCGAGCCAGCTCCCATGTCAGAGGAATTGTTCATTCTTGCTTTTGAACTTTCTCTTCTCTTCCTCCATTTTGCTATTTTGCTGTATATTCAGTGAGAGCCAAAAGAGGTATTGCAACTTTCCCTTTGTAGGCCACCATGCTTCTCTGTTTACAAGATGCTCTGTGCATGCACTTGGAGATAACCTGCCTCATTGGGAAACGCTGTTAGTGGTGATATGAAATTTGAAGCTCTACAAAATGAACCCATTTGGCAGAGAAAGCTGTCACGTTAAAGTTAAGTTGTGCTAAAAATGCCTAGACTGCTGCATCTGCACAATCAATGAGTAATTTATTTTCATAAAGTGACCTCTTCTGCCACTTAATATGTCTCAAAAATCCCTTTTCTTAGAGATTAGAATAAAGTCAGGTAAATGCCTTTAAAAAGGTTTCCATGCCTTTCAGGAGACAAATGAGCCCAGAGCATCACTAATCCACCAACATGCTTAACAGTTCAAATTGGGTTCTTTTAAACACTTACTTGCATCCTTTCTTTTAATTGGACCCATTCAGATTGCTAACTGCATAAAATATCACTCTTTTTCCCATCTAATTAAAGTGCACAGCTTGAGTCAAAAGTCCCAGAAAAGTAAAGTTAACTTTGAATCTTCATGATTCCTTCTGCGGTGAAATATGGAGATTTTCTTTCTGGAAAGATAGACACGGGGTCTAGTCCCAGCTAGAACTGGGATAACAATTAGGCACCAACGTCTATTCCCCTTTTTTTCCCCCGTTCTTTAAATATGTTATTATCATTATATGTATTTCTCAAAATGTGTTATTATTCTTCCAACAGAATCAATGTTTTTACTTGAAGGAAGGATTTTTTTCCACATTTCAGGAAGATATTTTGCTTCTGAAATAAAAGATCTATTCCTTCTAATAGCTTTTTAAATACATAGCGCCAAAAGATACAGCTGTCAGTGCACATCATTGTACCAGGTAACGGTGTGTGCTGAAACTTCCTGACTTAGTTTGATATTTGGCCATTTGTTTAGTTTCTTATTAATGCCAGGAAGAAAATTCCTTTTAGACATCTCACAGCCGGGTGGTACCTTCATTTGGAAAGTTGTAACACATCATCAGTTGATGCAGCATGCACATCTAACATGAATAAAAAAAGAAAAAACCGATCTGATGTCAGATCTATGACAGCTGAATCAAGCTGGAGATGGTGGAGCCTGGGAGCAGAGCGCAGGTAACCAGCCCAACCATTTTAGACCCGTCAGCTTGACAAATGAGGCTTCAGTTGAACATGAAAGGCCACTCTTTTGATTAATCCAGAGTAGGTTTCAGACGCAGCACCCCACAACGCAAATAACCCCTGGCACTTCAGCCGCCTTCAAAACAAAGCAGCTTAGATGTAATCTGGACAGACTATTGAGAGGAACAACAACAACAGCAGCAGCAGCAGCTAAGCCTGCAGTACCCCATATGGCATTTAAACATGTAACCTCTTTATGTTGCCGATAGCACCAATGATACCCAGCAAACTAAGGGAGCTTTTATTTGTAAACACATAATGGATGTGGGGGCGGTCCATGCAGCAGCATGGCCTGCAACTTTTCCTCAAGCGTGATAACAGCAAACATTCATATTGTGAGAAACAAAAGAATCAGTAACGTTTGTGTATGGTTGAAAACTATTTCACCTGAGCAAAAAGATCAATAGATAGTGTTCTCATAACGTTTGTATATAAACTTATTAGTTTATATACAAACTTTATTATTAGTGTGTATACACAAAATATATATTCTTAGCTTTGCAAGATAAACTAAACTTTAAACAAGTGCGTGACCTATTGATGGTGAATAGTTTGGGTGCTTAGTCCAGACTTCCTTTAAAAGGGTTCTAGCATTAAGTCCATAGAATTTATTTCAAAATATCACACACTATAGTTCACTGTTAATTTGTGATACAGGAACTTTTGTAAATGCAGACAAATCTCTAACTGTTTGAGTGAATGGATGCAATATATAAGGAAAAGTCCTGTGAATAAATGTGTTCTCTGTATTTAACAAGAGCTGCACATAATGAATATTTTCCTTCTTAATATTCGAACGTATATATTTCTGTATAGTTTTGCATTATTTCTGGTCTTAGTTTATTGTTCTTTCTGCAAATGGCATGATTTAGAGTCTGTTTACTCCACTTAATGATTTACTGATTACTAAATTAAAGCGCATTACTAGTAAATTAGTAATACGCTTTGGTCATTATTTTAATAATGGATTTTTTAGCCCCATATTTAATTTTTTTCCCATGCAAAGCAGTGGGCCGACAAAAGGAGTAGCGCCCGAGATGCATTATGGGGTTTAGGGTCTTTCTCAGCTGCAGAGTGATGGTCTGAGTGTCAAACCACAAGTCTTTCAGTCTCCTGAGGACGCCAACTTATTGCCTATTACAAGGCAGCACTCCCCTAGCCTGAATGGATGGATGATCACATGAAATCATGAAAAATGTAATGGATTCAAGGAAGAGATACACTGATTAATAAATGGGAGACAGAATAAACTTTAGGAGTTAATCTATTTCTTACCACTCTGTTGTAAATTTTTACTCAGAACTACAAAAAAAATACATTTGGACAAGCATTTGGGTTTTTAAGACTTTCCAAGGCTGATCAAGATTCCACACAGAAAATAAATGGTCCAAGAAGGAAAGAATAAGAAAAGAAAGTACTGTAGACCGAAAGAAAGATAGAGAGACAGAAAGAAAGATAGAGAGAGAGAGAACGAAAGAAACAGAAAGAAAGAAAGAAAACAGAAATAGTGCATTTTTAAAGGTAATAATAACACAATATAAAGGTTTTTTTCATTCTGTTCACTGAAAGAAGCACTCCACCCTTTCTAGACGTACATCATCCATACTATAGCAACGAAAAATAGTTACAAACTACCATTTAAAGTCTCATATGTTTACCTTAGAGGCCCCATCCAGGCATTAAAGGGAATAATACATCCTCTTTTAAGTTTGCGCTTTAAGGCTGCTGCCCTACTTCTCATTTCATTCTTATTTTGTGCATCATTTAGCTATTTTTTATATGTGAAAACCATAAAAAAAAAAAGTCTGAGTCTTTTTTTAACCCACAGAGGATGTTGCCGTATTTTTACTCTAGACTTTTCTTCCACATCCCCCTAAATGTGAGGCATGAGAACCAGCAAGCTGAACCTTAAAGGAATAGTACTTTTTTGATATCTCAAATGCATCTGGAGATCTGGGAGGCTTCTTGCTGTCTGCTGACATTCAAATAATGGAGGTGCCCAGCGCCCGAGGCAGAAAGGTCCATAAAAGTCCACAAAAACGTGTCAATATTCCTCCATACTGCTCGTCCAATGTATTCCAAGTTTCCTGAGTAGGTAGCATCCAGAATTTACTCGAAACGAAGTCATTTAGAATGTTTTTAGAGCATAAACAGTAGTGTATAGGATTTCCTGAAAGCGCGCACCTGCGCGATCCCGACGCTACGGAAGCCGGCAGACCAAACCAGCGCACTCAGCTCGGCAAAGAACTCATGCTCTTCCTCAACACTGAAGTCCTCAGACATCTTTCTTTCGTTGTTTCTTTCTTTGCACAGGTAAACGGCACATTTCTTCTTCTACGCTTGCATTATTGGAAGAGCAGACGCTGAATGCGCACTTTCATCTGGTTTGGTCTGCCGGCTTCCGTAGCCTCGTGATCGCGCATGTGCGCGCTTTAAGGAAATCCTATACACTACTGTTTATGCTCTAAAAACATTCTAAATGACTTCATTTCGAGTAAATTCTGGATGCTACCCACTTAGGACACTTGGAATACATTGGACGAGCAGTATGGAGAAATATTGACACGTTTTTTGTGGACTTTTATGGACCTTTCTGTCTCGGGCACCATAGACCTCCATTATTTGAATGTCAGCAGACAGCAAGAAGCCTCCCAGATCTCCAGATGCATTTGAGATATCAAAAAAGTACTCCAGAGTGTTGTTCAGCATGGGGGTGAGTAGAAAATGAAGACTAATCATGTTTTGGGTGTACTATTCCTTTAAAACTCTCATGAAATAAATCATAAATGAACAGATCTTCTAACCTTCATTAGAGCAGTTCCAAATGTAAACTGTTCAGGCCGACTGTGTATGTAAATAACAGACTATTTGGGTTAAACCTTTCACTGACTTCATGGCCAAGGTCACGTGTGACTAAAAAACTTTGTCTCTTGCGCTTCACAGAAAAAGGGGAAACTCCAGGGATACAAAAGACTGACTTTAAGGTTTTTTTTTTTTTATTTTGATGAATATGCAGGCTTGAAGAAAATCGTATCCAGGACTGGGTCTGTTAAACTTTAACCTGCTGAAGCTTTTTAGGTGTCCTTTGGAGTTACAAGGCAGAACAGTATCCGTTCCAACGGTTAATACTTTAATTGCTTTTAAAACAAGTTGTGAAAATGTATAAACTGAACTTTAATCGCATATTTAAAAGGCTCCTACTCCCTACTGGTGTCAAAAAATGAGTAGGAAATAAAACTTCAGTGTGACAGACTCAGTCTAAAACTTGGAGCTATTATTACTAAGTTGGTCTAATTTAAACCAAAGTTGTGCAGATATAGACCTGCTGCTTAAGCTAACTGTCTGTGATGTAGCTAAATTATAAAACACCCTTTAAACAGAAACTATTCAGAAGGGAAGAGCCATGATATCCAACATGGATTGTCCATGTTTCTCTTCTATAAAAAAAAAAAAACAAAAGAATATAATAACAGCTAGGGCTGAATGATTTAGCCAAAAACCAAAATAGTGATTATTTTTAACCAATGTTGTAATTTTATTGTGATTTTTATGTACAGGTGCTGGTCATAAAATTAGAATATCATGAAAAAGTAGATTGATTTCAGTAATTCCATTTAAAAAGTGAAACTTGTATATTATATTCATACATTACATACAAACTCATATATTTCAGATGTTTATTTTGTTTAATTTTGATGATTACAAATGACAACAAATGAAAATCTCAAATTCATCATATCAGAAAATTAGAATATTGTGAAAAGGTTCAAAATTGATGGCCCCTGGTGCCACACTCTAATCAGCTAATTAACTCAAACCACCTGCAAAAGCCTTTAAATGGTCTTTCAGTCTAGTTCTATAGGCTACACAATCATGGGGAAGACTGCTGACTTGACAGTTGTCCAAAAGACGACCATCGACACCTTGCACAAGGAGGGCAAGACACAAAAGGTCATCGCTAAAGAGGCTGGCTGTTCACAGAGCTCAGTGTCCAAGCACATTAATAGAGAGGCGAAGGGAAGGAAAAGATGTGGTCGAAAAAAGTGTACAAGCAAGAGAGATAACCGCACCCTGGAGAGGATTGTGAAACAAAACCCATTCAAAAATGTGGGGGAGATTCACAAAGAGTGGACTGCAGCTGGAGTGAGTGCTTCAAGAACCACCACACACAGACGTATGAAAGACATGGGTTTCTGCTGTCGCATTCCTTGTGTCAAGCCACTCTTGAACCACAGACAGCGTCAGAAGCGTCTTGCCTGGGCTAAAGAGAAACAGGACTGGACTGCTGGTGAGTGGTCCAAAGTCATGTTCTCTGATGAAAGTAAATTTTGCATTTCCTTTGGAAATCAAGGTCCCAGAGTCTGGAGGAAAAGAAGAGAGGCACTTCATCCACGTTGCTTGAAGTCCAGTGTAAAGTTTCCACAGTCAGTGATGGTTTGGGGTGCCATGTCATCTGCTGGTGTTGGTCCATTGTGTTTTCTGAGGTCCAGGGTCAACGCAGCCACATACCAGGAAGTTTTAGAGCACTTCATGCTTCCTGCAGCTGACCAACTTTTTGGAGATGCAGATTTCATTTTCCAACAGGATTTGGCACTTGCACACAGTGCCAAAGCTACCAGTACCTGGTTGAAGGACCATGGTATCCCTGTTCTTAATTGGCCAGCAAACTCTCCTGACCTTAACCCCATAGAAAATCTATGGGGTATTGTGAAGAAGAAGATGCAATACACCAGACCCAACAATTCAGAAGAGCTAAAAGCCACTATTAGAGCAACCTGGGCTATCATAACACCTGAGCAGTGCCACAGACTGATCGACTCCATGCCACGCCGCATTGCTGCAGTAATACAGGCCAAAGGAGGCCCAACTAAATACTGAGTGCTGTACATGCTCATACTTTTCATGTTCATACTTTTCAGTTGGCCAACATTTCTATAAATCCTTTGTTTTTATTGGTCTTCAGTAATATTCTAATTTTCTGATATGATGAATTTGAGATTTTCATTTGTTGTCATTTGTAATCATCAAAATTAAACAAAATAAACATCTGAAATATATGAGTTTGTATGTAATGTATGAATATAATATACAAGTTTCACTTTTTAAATGGAATTACTGAAATCAATCTACTTTTTCATGATATTCTAATTTTATGACCAGCACCTGTATAAGCGGCAGTTCGGGTTTTTAACACTGATCTCTATTTATCAAATTATCCGGTTCTTGTTGCAACTGAGAGCAAAAAGCAAAATATGAACCTTGCCTGTTATTTTACCAATTTATCAGATTTTGCTAGTGTAGAAACTGAAGCTCTGTTGAGTTATTAAATTGGTTCATTAATTTAGCTCTTTTGTAAATCTGTCAGATTTAAAGGCTAATGCACAGACATATAAAAGTATATGGCATCATGCATGCACAATCTGCAAATACAAAAATACTATACTATTAACAGACATGTAGTTGTAATTTAGTCTTTATGTAAAACATTAAAATTATACGCAAGATATAATTACCATAACAATGTCATCAATACATGCATATTACATGTACATCATCGATTTAGCACTTTTGGGACATCTGTATTATTACGCTCCATTAACATATTAATTTTATTGTATAATATGTTATATAACATGATTTATTGACTTCATAATGATGATGCAATGTGATGTGCCTTTTCTTTTGTTAATTATAAGTTAAAGTAATCTACTTATGCTATGAAACAGCAAGTGTGTACCAAACTGATGAAATTATCTTTATTTTAAAAATCTTAAAATTCCCCTGAAAATGAGAAAAAACATCATCGTCGTTCGATGCTGTAGGAGACATATTGTTTACATCTAACTAGGGAGTACCAATGTGGCTTCACTTCAACCCCGTACTACAAACGGGCCATCAGTAATCCAGTGAATAAATAGAGATCAGTGGTTTTCAACCTTTGTGTGAAACAGTTCTTCTATCGTACATGGATCTACATCTAGCTGCAACTCTACCCTCTCCTGTGTGTTGGTTAACTCCCTTTAAGTATATTACCACCACTTAATGGGCTGGAGGAAGAAATTTAGTCTTTTATTCTTGTTAAACGTAATGTGACTAAAACTGAGTGCCTCTGCAATTTGTCAATTTTGCTAAATTGTGATAATATTACAAAAGCAATTTCTTGCACAGCTCTATTAACAGGTATAATCAATGACAATATAGCGGCCACTAGTCAGGCAGGCTAATAATGCATTACTCTGCGACATATATCACAGTAAATCATGAGTGAAATTTTTAACGGGAGTGCAAAGATATAGTTATTTAAAGCACCTATCACTAACTTTAAAGATTAGGCAGCCATGTTGGATTTTGGGGTGTAAAACTAAATTAGAATTACCGGTACATTTATTAGAAAAACATATAATCATGCCTTCTGATTAAAAATAATTGTTTCTAAAATAAAGAAAAGTTCACTACAAGTTCAAAAAAGTCTATCTTAAAAGTGTTAAATCAGTGTGAAAATATTTCAAAATCCTAGCTCCATTGGTATCGTTATCGGTCAGAGCTTTATCTGATTTTGTTGATAAATCTGATTGGTGCTTCTCTGAGTCTAAACATCCAAGCACCATCTTTGGGTAATTAAATTATACAGAGAATTTGAGTGTCAAGACTCGAGCTGGGGGAGCCTTTTCACATCATAGTGTGGAAATTCAAATTTAGTGTAGCCTTAATGAGAAATTCAGCAGACCGTTTAAATGTGGCCACATAGAGCTGAAGTCTTTAATCCTGGCAGTTCCCCGCTGTGATGCAAGAGCTTACCAGTTGATCAGACCTATTAGGACTGACGAGTAAACAGTCCTGTCGCTACTCTTTGATCAACAGGTTCCAAGTAGAAAGATTAGAGAATAATGAGACTGATAAAAGTGCAAATGAGTCGGACAGATTATTAATAGCAGGGGAAGACATTAGGAAGACAAGAAGTGAACAACAGCCAATAATAAATGTTCCCTCACCAGAGCTGGAAGCTCTAAGGACAAAGAAGCCTGAGAGGGATCATGCTTATCATCTGCTCTCCGGGTCAGAGTCACACACGCCACTCAAAAGAGCTGCCTGACATCAGCAACAGCTGAGAAACATTAGAGTTTAAAAGGGTGGTAACTAACACTAAACACCCTGATAAGGCTATAAATTCTTCTGACGCTGAATCCTGAGTTTAGGCGGGTTGGTTTGTGTCTGGAAATCCCCATAATGAGGCATTCTCCAAAGAAGACTTTATGGATCCCGACCATTTTAAACCTACAAATTGGAGGAGAAAGAGGAGTTCTTGATGTACAAAATGGAAAGAACAAATAATATTTTTCAAGAAGTGTGTCGTCAAAGCTTTTTGTCACTGCCTCTGGCAATGAAAGACTCATTCACGTCTTACAAGCAGCACTAACACCCTAATCACAGCTCTGAGTGTCAAACAACCATCCCACTTCAACCTCAGAGGTTTTGTTACGTTTTTTGCCAAAGGGGTAATCTGCGTGATGTTCTAAATATTCAAATTTTACCATGAGATCTACAGCTTGCCTTGCAAAACAAAAGACACCCCCCCAACTAAAAAGCTACAAAAACAGTAAAAAAAAAATAAATAAATAAAAAGTTGCTTACTAAAGTTAAATCCTTCCTCTAAACAGCTGATGTATGAGAACAGGAGGCCAGGCAACAATCACGTCTGACCCACATTTTTCCAGCTCTCAAATTTCAACCTCAATGTTCCTTTGCGCAGCTCTATTCAGCAGGAACTGGAGGAATAAAAAAAAAGGGAGACTACTTATCCACATCAATGGCTTACCTAATTATGGGTTGTGAAAAGATTGCAAATAACACTTTTGATCCCAAGCGTGTTGAGAATTTGTGCACACATGCTGCCAATTCAGACTCGCCATTGGCCATATGCAGCGACTGGAGGGGTTTTAAAAGTCCATTCAACCTTGCAAGATAATTGTTGATAGATCAGCTTGCACTTTATGACGTGACAAGAGTTGTTTTTGCAAAGCCCTGACATGCTGGTCACTTAAAACTTTAGAAGTGAGCCAGCGTCTGGACTCATAAAGTTGAAAGAAAAATGGGGCAATAAAGCGCAACTTTTCTTGTTAACGGTACGGTTGTCTGACATAGCTGGGAATTTACAGCATAAGATTTCTTAGGTATCCCCCAACCAACAATATTTGTAATATTTTTGGGGGTTATAGAATAAATTCAACGTTAAAACAAATGCAGCAAAAACAATGTCATATGATGTGCATTGCCTCTAGGGAAAGCAGAAATGTTGGAAAACAATGATGCTACATTTTTTCACTATGGTGACATCATGTGCATGCTCTTCAGTCTCCATTTGAACGTTAGATTCTATAAATGTTTAATAACAGATTTTATCAAAAGGAGATCAGTGTCTATATTACAATCTGCTTTACTGGCCCTTGTTAACCCTGAGGAAACACATGGTTCTTCTAGTGTTAACTGAGTAATGTTTCGACTGATTTTTTTTTTTTAAATGCTTTATCGTTATGTACAAAGTTATACTGAGTAAATCTTATTCCATTTGAGGACATTCCTAGCAACTTTAAAACGCTTGCAATCCTCAAGTTTCCTTTTTTTTAAGAGATAATCAGAATCTTTCAATCTGAACTTGTGCAGTTTTGTTCATAACACATCCAGGTGTTTGTCTCCACTGCAAGTTATGCACTTGAAGAGTTCTGCTGTTGCTGAGAAATCTTGCATTTTACTTAATTTTATTATATATTTTGATAAAAACATCTAAAATTTAAGTTGAAAGTCAAACTTATTTGTTGGTTTTCCTTCAAACAGGATTAACTAAATATAATCATAAAAGAAAAAAATCTAAAGTTAAAAAAGTCAAAATATTTCATCAATTACATTTGACATTTTTCATTATGTGATTTTTTGAAAACTTTTAAGAGAAAATTTAAATGCATTTTTTTTTTATAAAACTGACTAAAATATCTACAGTCCAAAAAAAAACACTTTTATCACATTTAAAAGTTTTCCAAACACAGATCTGATGCACTAACTTTAACATTTGTGTTCTTAAAAGCCACTTTTTCCCCTTAGCAGAGGGAATAGATACCACTTTTTTGTCCATGCGTGCAGGACAAACAGAGGTCCACAGCTGTCCTGTCCCAGAACACTGAAGCGTGGAGAGAACAAAGAGAGGAGACACATGCACACAACTTTTCTTTTCTCCCATTTTCTTACCAAAACGTGTGCGAACCTCTCCTCCAGCTCCCCCGGCTCTGGCATGGGGAGTTTCAGGGGCATGTTGTGTCCCCTCATGTCGCTGTGTTGGTCCATGCTCCCTGCGTTCCCCATGATTTCTCCCTTTTTTATATATATAAACACCAACAGGCAGCAACTTTTTTTTCTTTCCTTCTTCTTTACGCACGAGGAGAAAAAAATCCGCGCACTTTATTAGAAATATCCCACGCGCCCTTTGGTGTTCTGCCTTTTTATGCGGCTCTTATCAGGCTTCTCCGGCTCACTGCTTGTTCTTTAAAATAAAACACATGAGAGGTGGGCGGCATAACGCGGCGGGTCCCTGAAGAGGCATTTTCCACAAGGAAAGAGACCTGGGAGCGAGACTCAGTCCACCTCTCCTCCTCCTCCTGGGATTATCCGTATCTTTCACAATTTCGGCTTCGCTCCCAGTCTGCAAAAATGACGCCGACCATGACTCACGTTTGTTTCGATCTCTAGAATGTGTCTATAATGACTGAGCGGAGGCTGGCTTTCCTAATCCCTGCACTGCTGACCAGTTTGTTAAGGAGGAGGAAGGAGGAGGCTCCCGGAGCCCTTTCAGGGGCCAAACCTCCCACTTCTTATTGAGGCGTAGCTTCTAAGCCCGTAACTAGGGAAATGATACACGCGGTGCATTGTGGTAGTTGGAGTTTGAGGCCCAAAAAAAGCAACATTGGCGCCACAGGTCAAAGGCGCACTTATGCCACCGGTGGAGCTATCATTCCTCACCTTCACTAGACATGGATATACTTTAGTATATTCTGCTGTAAAATGAATCTTATTGGCCTACTTTGAGTTTCAAAGCTCCCCTCCTCACCCACAGAGACGTAGCCAGAAAATATTTATAAGGGTAACCAATGTAGACTGAGGGGTGGCCGAAAGTAGATAGGCACCAACACATCAGGCACCAACACATCAGGGTCAATCTACACTGTTCCAACATGAAAATTAGCGAGCAAAATATCCATATTTTATAAATAAAGACAAACTATACTTTCCCACAGCCTTAGCTAAAAAAGAAAAATAGGTGAATATATTCAAACATCCGCGCTTTCTAGATAAAAGGTATAGTGGATACAATTCTTTCAGGTTTGAGTTTTGGGCAAACATCTTTTCCATTGTCATTACTTACATACTTTTATCAGTAATCATTCTGCATAAAATGTATATTAATAAGTACAAATTTCTACATTAATTGATTATTTAATAAGTTTATATTAAAATGGTTATTTATCTATGATTTCACTAAAGACTCTTTTTTCTCTTTTCCTCATAAAACACAAAATCAATTTCTGCTTGAATTCTGTTTTTATCATCTTTAATGTTCGTATAATGATGTGCATAAGTAACCGTTTTTGTTGTCAAGTAATTGTTGATATATGAAAAATTTAAATGTTTTGAATGTTCCATTTGAGATCGCTGCTGCCACCATCTGCATTAGAGGGAAATAAATGGTAGGGGTGGCCACAGGGGTGGCCAATGATTGGCTAAGGGTGGCCATGGCCATGGCCACCCTTAGCCCAGCCCCTGCTCACCCACACTCTCTCCATTCATCTCCTGGTCGCAATCTTTACTTACTGTAGCAGCAACATCCACCTCTGCCTCTTCGGTTCTTTGAAGATCTTTAAACATCAACAGAGGATTGATGCTCATAACATATCTATGCTGTCTCCTATAAGTACGCCTGTAGGAAAAATCTGTTTATCTAGTTATTCCAGAAATAATAAGTCAGTAAGAACTTTATTTCAATTGAATACAATGTCTTTGCCTCATGCTCTTTCTCATTAGAAGTCATTTGTGGATGATGTGCAATGGAAAAAGGTTGGGCTGATTCCTAATAAATTTCAGATAACAAATAAGATTAAAGAAATCTCCTTTATACTGATCCATAGAATTTACCCAGCTAAAGTCTATCTACAAAATAGATTCAAACTGAACATTGATATACTATGCAGCTTCTGTAAGAACTCCCCTGAAAAAGTGCTCCATTTAATTTGGAACTGCCAATTTGTTCATGGCATGGCAATGTGTTCTGGCAAAAAATATGCAGTCTGATCCAGGATAAAATTGATAATAGTTTTCTTCTGTTCTGGAGAGATGTGTTGTTTGGAATTGTAGCAAAGGATCCCCATGTTAATTCTACTGTGTACCTAATAAATCTGCTTGTTATTATGGCCAAATTTTATATCCATAAATGCCGATTTAGAGGTAGAACGTTATGCTTTATTGCATTTTTTTACGAATTCAAACAATACATCCACTCCATCCAACATTCTGAAAAGCAAAAGGCAATTAAAACACTGTCTGTATGTGATATGTTCAACTTACTGTCATAGATTGCAACCCCCTAGCTTGTTATTTCTTTTCTGTCTTTTCATTCCTAATTGTTGCTTGTCTTGTATTGCACTGTTACTCAGACCAAAACAAGTGTATTTTTCTACATATTTTAGGTTGTTGATCCCATGTATTCAAGACAATGTGTAATTGTCTGTAAAGTCACTAAGTGCAATAAAGATTTCTTAAAAAAGAAAAAAAAAATCTACAGTTCTTTGAAAGAACATGTTTATTTTGGGAAGTTTTTTTCCCTTTTTCCAGCAGCTCTTTGCCTTTTCTTTTCTGGAATCCGCTTAAGTACCTCTTTTTGGCATCCATTGTCGCTAACACATTGTACGTAACGGTTATGGTTTAATCTACCCCCTGGATTACCCATAATTTCAAGCAGTAGCATAAAAAATAAAATACTCAAATACATCCCTTTTAAGATCTTTATTGCGGTTTGAAACATATATTTTTATATTTTACCAACCGTCTAATGAACAATACACAGTTATTAACACTGTAATTAAAAGTACCACTGTCAGCTTTTCAACACCATCATGTTGAAATCTGTCATGTGTTGGGATATAAACAAGGTCCGGTCAGATGAACTACTATCAGGTAGGTTTAAGATGAATTTTTCAGACCACAACGTTTGCAAAGAGACGTCCTAGTCCACAATTACGTAGGGGGCCTACCAGGTGTCAGGGGGCCCCTAAGCAACTGCAGTCTCTGCTTACCGATAGTTAAGCCATTGGCCAAGCCTACCATTTATTTCTCTCAAGTAGAATATTCAAAACATTTTAATTTCATATATATTAACAGTTACTTGACAACAAAAACACTGTTGTTATTATGCACATCAATATACCAACATTAGAGATGATTAGTACAGAATTAATGCTCTTTGAGATCTAGATTTTGTGTTATATGCCATAAAGAGAAAATAATGTGTCTCTGCAAGTCATCTAAGAGTCTTCAGTGAAATCATAGATACTGTAAATAACTATTTTAATAAAAACCTAAAAAAATATCAATTTATGCAGATATTTGTACTTGTAAATATCAATTTAATGTAGAATGATATTGATAAAAGTAGGTAAGTAATGACGATGGAAAAGATGTTTGCTCCAGAATGCAGACTTCACAGAATTGTATCCAATATAGCTTTTATCTAGAAAGATGTTTAAATATATGCATCTATTTGTTAGCAAAGGCTGTAGGAAACTATAGTTTGTCTTTTTTTAGGAATATGGACATTGTGCTTGTTCCTGTTGGAACAGTGTAGCTTGACCCCGAGGTTTTGGTGCCTGTCCACTTACGGCCACCCCTCATTATATATTGGTTATTTCCTGGCCACCCTTATAAACATTTTCTGGCTACGCCTCTGGCTTATGCACCAATGAAATGGTTTATAGTGTCAATAAAATGCATCAAAAATGCAACAAATCATTTTCTTGTTTTCTTTTAATTCCATATAGGAAGCAGCTCTTAAACTCCATTTATATTAACACAAAACCAAAAATGCTAGAACTTCTAGTTTCAGAAGCTGTAAACTTATGACTGAAAAAAATTCTAGATTGCGTGGATTTGTCTTGATTTTTTTTTTCTTATGTCTTATAAATTTCCCATAGAAAGTTTTGTTCTTGAAAGTCTGTTTAGCTCTTTTTTCCTAGTTGAAGACGCTAAGAAGATTCATGTCATCAGGGGCGGAGCTAGATAGGGGGCAGGGGGGGGCATGGACCTTCTCTAGGTTAAATCCTTTTTTTTCCCTTTTTTTTTTTAAAGAAATTGTTTCTCTGCTTGGTTGTCCTGGTTGGTTGTCCTGATGCAACAATTTGATGCAGTTTGAAGCTTCCTTAGAGATGTATTTATAAACTATATTTAAATGAACACATACATTTCTAATTAAAACTGGATTGCATTGAACTGTATGTAAAAAATTAAATACTTTGTCATTTTACCAGGTGGGATTACAACAATAAATTTATATAATAAAATCATTAATCTGGAAGACTTATTTAGCTCCACTAGTTTAAAAGCTGAAATTTTATCTGTTGTAATATTTGATTGTGATTACAAGATAAAATATAACTTCATGAAAGCTTATTAGAGCAAAAATAAGTTTTAAGTTTAAAAAAATGTATTTGCAGCTAAGTTTCGTTTAGTAAGTTCTCCATTTATCTGCAGAGATATATTCCAGGCATTGCCTCTTTCTATAAAGCCTTTTGTGAGGCACTCCAAAGACAAACACTCTTCTTTTGTTATTTGTCTTCAAGATCCATGACATGCATCATGGAGAACTCTGAGCTGTTTTTCAGGGAGGGGTCTGGCTTCTTACTCTAGAACGTGACATCAGCTCACACAGATCTGGAGATAATCCAGAAGTTCTCCAGATGCACAGTGGTTTCATTCAGGCTGTTTGACTGATTCCACAGAGGTGGGCGTCACATCCGAGCTTAGCTCACTGAAGATGGGTAACACAGCTGACTGAGCTCATAAAATCATTACAAGTTCCCGCTCCAAAGGATGTTTACCGACTGAATTCCCATTCCAGCATCATGAGCACTTCATGAACTTTATCAACCTTACATTTAAAATAAAGTAGTTTTTTACAGATGTTACAGAAATGCAGATTTTTTTTATTATTGAGAAAATGAAATTGGTATATTTAGACTAGGACTATTTTAAGAAAAATATTTCTCCAAGTTAAACTGTATAAATCTAATTTCAGAAAATAAGATTAAACTAAAAAAAAAAAAAAACATTTCAGACACGTTAAAATTTTAACAGACTATAAAAAAAAATCACAAATTTAAAAAAATTGTTTTTTAGCTTTTCTCCACCATATGAAACAAGGTGTTGGCAGCATCCTGCTTTAGGGATGATTTTCTTTATTGAGGACAAGGAAACTATGCAGAACTTTCTTAAAGATGGATGGAGCTAAACACAAGAAAATCCACATATTAAACCTATTGGAGTTTGCAAACAATGTAAAAATAGATCAGAGATGTATCTTCCAAAGGAAAGATAGTAATAAGCTACAATGGTCCAGTCAAAGTTCAAACCTAGAGCCTATAGAGAATCTGGTCAGACTTGAAAAAGGCTCTTTTTTTACTCTCTATCCAATCTTTCTTGGACAATTTTAATGAGAATAATAGCCAAATGTAATCATTCTCAAAATAAGGAAAGCCAGTAGACAAAACCACCAAATGAATCTGAGACATCTTTGCAAAGATGTTTTTTAGAAATTCTTATAGAGAACATAGATCTCCTTAAGGGCTTATACCAAAGGCCACACCCGTAAACCAACAAAATATCAGGCAGCTCACATTATGAAAGTCCTTTCAGAGAAAACAGAATAGATATGTACAGTAACATTATTTTTACATTTTAGCATTCAGATTTCAGGGGGTCAAATTTTTGTAAAATCATACATCACTGTCTTTTTTGGATAACAGTATTTTTTTCAAAGACTTTCTACCATTTATTTCTGAAGATTCCAAATATTTTCCATATTCATTCCATAATTTTGCACCACGGTGCCGAAAAGAAAATTGCACTTGAGTTTTAATACTTAACGGTAAATGAAAAGACAAAGCTTGTCTAGTATTATAAGAATGCACTTGGCAGTTCTTAACAAAATATTTCTTGAAAATATCAGGAGACTGACCTTGTTTTATCATAAAAACAAAGGTACATGTTTGATAAATATTAATTTCAAAAATATTCAACAGCTGTAATTTGGAAAAAAGAGGAGCACTAGCTGCATCAACTTTAGAGAATGTTGCTAAGCAAACAAAAGCTTTTTGCAAATGTAGCGTAGTTGAATCTGCGTTGTGTCTTTTTGAGAAACAATAGCCGGACAACAGCTGATCCGATGATACTTTTAATGCTCCTGCATTCAAATAGAAAATAGTATTTCAGAACAGGCTTTTTTGTCACAGTGCTCCACAGCTCCTTCTCCCACGGAATCTGAACAGAAAGAGGCCCGACCGAGAGCGTGTGCGACTTGTGTAACATAATACATTTACCTTACAAAATTAAAATAATTGCAACAATAATTAATAACTAAGCCCAAACATGAGCATAATAATCCGAAACAGTACATGAATAAAAATATAAAAATAAAATAAAATAACCAAAAATAATGAAACATCACATACCTGCATTCAAATAGAAAATAGTATTTCAGAACAGGCTTTTTTGTCACAGTGCTCCACAGCTCCTGTTTAACCATGAACAATACTATTTTCAGCACATAGATGTAGCATTTTCATTAGTAATGTTTCATTAGCATAAACACATCAATTATTATCCTTAAAAACATTGATCAAACACAGAAAACAAAACTTCATACCTTCTCCCACGGAATCTGAACAGAAAGAGCGCGACCGAGAGCGTGGAAAAACCCTTAACAACTATAATGGTATCACCCGTTAACTTGTCTTTTTTTTTAAATGCTAAACTAACACTCGAAACAATAATCTATGAACTCCATATGTTCAACAGTAAAGATGATAATTTGCATTTTCATTCACAAAACATTCAATTTTAATAAAAATAATAATTCTGAAACAGGAAGTTACCTGCTGTTCCGCAATGGATTTGCCGACTTTTCAAAATAAAAGCTGGAAGTTTCCTACCGGAATAGCTTCTCTTTTTACAATCTAGTGTAATAACATCACACTGCTACATTCACCCCCACTGTTTTACACTAGATTGCGGGCATGTTACCCAAATAACAAAGAAAAACAAAAACAAACCAAACAGAAAATAAACAAACAAACAAAAAAAAAAAACTTACAAATCTGACCATAACAATACATGTAACCCAAGTATACCCTCCCATACAAGACCATAATGGTCGACCAGCAAAGAGCTATTCAATGAAGAATTAGGAGAGACGAGGGGTAGCTAAGTCCCCACCTCACCACAGAAGACATGCCATGTACACATCTATCTTAGAGTACACCCAAAATCACCCAAATGTGTCCAATACAATGGACAACCTAAATAAAATTATGGCCAAACCCCAGTGAAAGAAGTCCCAATGAAAAAAAAATAAATCACACATATACCGAAATAAATGGCCCTTAAATGATCTATGACAAAATCTTAACTCGTTGTGTGGACATTGTCTGAATCAACCTGTTAACAGGTTTGATAAGTCTACCCAGTCTTGTCCGTATCCCTTCCCCTTGAACAACCGAAGGAATCCCTGAAGGTACAACTGTAACGACTGAGTCACATCTAGACACTTGTGAGCCACTAATGGCCTTGGCTGAACCTATAGTGTCACTTGGGTGTAAGCCCATGCTTACAGAGTCTACCAGCCGGTCACTACTGTTATCCTCACCGTGTGAGCTCTCCGACCCATGATCCACCCCGCTCCTCTGGTCCCCACAGACAGACAGGGTCCCTCCACCTTGAACACTACCACCATCCCCTCCAATCGCTTCAGATTCACTAGCTACTGTCGCTCCACCTGTAGTCATCACCACACTAGACTCAGGAAGGGAGGAAACCCAGTGAGCCGTTCGAGCATCACTGTCCTGCTCACCTGGAACCACATCATCCGACGACCCGCCTTCTGAAACTGTGTTTGAAAAGGAAGCCTGAGACACAGAGTCATCCCATGATGGCAATGGCAAAAAGTTTACAGGCATGATCAGATTCCTATGAACTGTCCTAACTCGTCCCGTAACAGGATGGCGGATGACATAGGTGTTCAGTTCACTGTTCTTATGGACCACAATGTAAACTGTATCCTTCCAACGATCAGCCAATTTTCTTTTCCCCTGTTCCCCTTTGTTAGCCATCAAAACTCTGTCCCCCTTCTCCAAAGAATGTCCTTTAATCTTTCAGTTATACACCTCAGCTTGTCTCGATTGCTGCTTCTCAGCATGCCGCTGAGCCAAGATCATTGCTTTCCTGAGGTCCGTGCCCAATGACTGAACATATTTGTCCATGTCGGCAGTCTCTCCATCTAAGAGAACACTTCCAAACATCACATCAACGGGTAACCTAGGAGTTCGCCCGAACATTAAAAAGAACGGCGGAAAACCTGTTGTTTCGTGTACCGTGCAATTATAGGCAAAAGTCAGTATGTTCAGCATCTGAGGCCATTTTTCCTTTGCCCGAGGAGGCAAAGCACGGATCATGCTACCCAAAGTCCGGTTTAGACGTTCAGCCTGGCCATTTCCCGCAGGATGATACGGGGTTGTACGGCTCTTACGAACACCAGCCATCTGGAGTAGCTCGGCAATGAGGGAACTCTCGAAATTAGCCCCTCTGTCAGAGTGAATACAAGCTGGAAACCCGTATATGGAAAAGAAATTATTCCATAAAACGCGAGCCACTGACTTGGCAGACTGATTTGGACATGGGTAAGCACATGCGAGCTTGGTAAAATGGTCTGTCACCACTAGAACGTCAACGGACTTGTTATTGACATCCTCTGCTGACCAGAAGTCAATACAAACCAATTCTAGTGGTGCTGATGTGACAACAGAAACAAGTGGAGCCCTGGCCTCAGGTTCGGGTGCTTTGCTCAAAACACATCTCTTGCAATGACTCACATATTCCTTGACATCGTGTTCCATCGAATCCCAGTAAAAACGTTGTCTGGCCAGCCACAGTGTACGCTGCTGACCTTGATGGCCTGCATCATCATGCAGCCCTTTCAACACCTGACCTCTCAACGCAACTGGTACCAGATATTGGAACACTTTCTTCTTGCTCACCACATGTTTAGAAATGCGGTACAACACACCCAGCCGGGTCGTGAGTTTACCCCACTGTCGCAATGTACGATTTGTCTCCCGTGATTCATGAACACGCTCACGGCGGGATGGTCGACGTCCCCTGTTTACATAAAAAGAAACCCGGCTGACCACAGGATCCTGACACTGCTTATCATACAACTCCTCATGAGTGAGGACAGGCAGTGGGCTCTGCCCCACTGGCAACAGTTCCTCCAACTGTTGGGTGTAGCAGGTTGCCCTCATTTTTGCACCTTCACTCCAACAACAGTGAGACTTGAATAAGGCTGACACCTCATCATGAGAAACTCTCCCACCGTTGTCCACAAGGTCCAAACTGCCTGTGGCAGAGTCCTGAATCGAAGGAGAGAGTTTCTGCTTCTCATCCACAGACTCTTCCCGAGAAAGGCGAAACATGTTCTGAACATCTTCCACCAGCAAACCTCTGGCCTCCCCTAACAAAGTGTCATATGGAGTCCTTGTCAACCGGTGCATCATCTTTTGCTGAGCAAATGGTTCCCTGCTCAATGCGTCTGCCACAACATTTCGCGGCCCTGGAATGTATTGAATGTCAAAATCAAAGGGGGCCAGTTTGGCCACCCATCTCTGTTCGCAAGCGTCCAGCCTTGGCTTGGTAAGAATGTACTTCAGAGGATTGTTGTCAGTCCAAACAGTAAACTTATGTCCACGCAGCCAATGACTAAACTTATCATGGATAGCCCATTTCATGGCGAGGAACTCGAGCCTATGAGCCGGGTATTTGGACTGCGCATGATTCAAAGACTTACTTGCAAATGCAATGGGCCTGGCAATGGTTTGGCCAACTTGAACCTGTGACAACACAGCTCCTACTCCAGAAGACGATGCATCAACAGAGAGCAGGAAAGGCTTTGTAAAATCGGGGTGGGCAAGAAGAACCTGCTCGGCCAATGCAGCTTTCAAAGTCTTAAATGCTTCGCTGCATTCCGGGGTCCAGTCAGCCGCGACAAGCTTACGCGATGAAGCTTGCTTCTTTCGGCCCTTTCCCCTCCGTGGCTTGGAAGCCCCAGTAGTCAGTTGGAATAATGGCTTGGCAATCACAGAGCAGTTCTCAATGTAATGCTGATAATACACCACCATTCCAAGAAAAGAACGAATTTTCCTAGAAGAAGGCGTGGTGCCATCAGGTTCCATAAGATCCGCTTCTGACACACCTACCATTGCCTGCACTTTATCCGGATCTGTTGCAATTCCGTCTCTTGTAACAATGTGACCCAAAAACTTGACTGACTTTCTCAAAAACTGACACTTGGATGGAGACAGCTTCAGGTTATGTTCTCTTAACCGCCGAAACACCATCTCCAGTCTCTGCAGGCTTTCCTCCTCAGTCTTGCCAAAAACCAGCAGATCGTCCAAGTAACAAAGAAGGCTTAAAAAGTTCTGGTCACCAAAAATCGTGAGCATCATTCGCATGAAAGTAGCAGGGCTGTTACACAGACCCTGTGGCATGCGGTTATACTCATGCAGTCCGAGAGGAGAGGAGAAAGCAGTGTATTTCTTATCATCCTCATGAAGAGGGACATTGTAATATCCCGAAGTCAAGTCCATTGAGCTAAAGAATGCTTTACCTCCTAACGCTGCAAGGATGTCAGCTTGATGCGGTAAAGGGTGTGCATCCTTGACTGTACGGGCGTTCAAACATCTGAAGTCCGTACACAGCCTCAAGTCACCATTTTTCTTCCAGCAAAGAACGAGCGGAGAAGCATACTCACTACTCGACTTCCTGATAATTTCACGCTCTTCCATGTCATCTAAAGTCTCTCTCAACTTTTGGTAGTGAGCAGGAGAAAGCCTACGATAAGGCAGACGGAAAGGGCGTTCATCGGTAAGTCTGATGCGATGGCAGAATTCAGCAGCCTTGCCGCAGTCCAAGTGATGTCTCGAAAACACATCTTCATACTGTACGACTAAATCAGTCAGCTTCTCTCTCCAATGATCGGAGACTTCGCAGTCACCGACAGACAGATCCTTCAGCCCCAAATCAGCCAATTTGCCAGATCCACCTGTAGTATCAACACTGCAACTTGATTCAACTGTAAGGCTGCCATGGGAACTGCCCACTCTACCCACATTCTGGTGTATCCTCCCCTCCATACCACCATCAAAATCCTCCAAGGCAATGCATGGATACACATCAGCTACCTTAGCGTTCCGTCTCAACACAATCGGCGACATAGTAGGATTGATGATCTTCACAGGAAGCCACCCACCTCCCCAAAGTGGAGTCACTACTCTGCCGACCATCACACTACGGTGCACGCAGCGTGATGTGCTTGGTTCAACAACAACAGTACTCCCCACAGAGAGTTCAGTCTTAGGTGGAAGGCGGCTCCACACAACATGCTCCATCATAGGTTCAAGAGTCACGGCCTTCTTCAGTTTGACGGTCCCAACTTTTTCTGGGATTTCCTCTCCCCTCCACCTGTCAAGATTGGCCAAAAATCTGACAAACTGACTATTCTCATCCAAACAGGTGGAGTCAGGTTTACTCAGTATCCTCCAATAAGCCTCATCAGACTTAAACTGTTTTATGAGCGGTTTCATCACATTTGTGCCAACAATGAGCTCATCAGCCTGACCGTCGACCACCAAGACTGGGACAACATAATCAAACCCAAACAGCTTAAGTTTCAGTTCACATATGCCAATCGGAACGGTCTGCTTGCCACCACACCCAACAAGAACAATGTCATTGGGAGGGATTACATCTCCCATCACCACTCCTGCCTTACGTAGCTGAGGGATCATGTCTGCACGTACAGATGTAGCCATAGACCCACTATCTAACATCCCCCGCAGCGCAATCTTGTTGCCAACTAGCACCGTAGTGAAAAACAGGTCGTCACCGATAGGCAGTTTTGCCACATTTTGGAAAATGACAGTTTTATCATTAGTTACCGTGTTACAAGCCATCATGTATACAGTCTGAATGTCATCATCAAAATTGGGGGAAACACTACAGAGGCCCACACCATCCCCCGCTAAATGAGGGCCATCTAGTTTTCCTGAGGTGAATCAGTCTGTCGCTGACCAATCGGGTGTGTTTGAGGTTTTTGAGTCTGAGTGCAGTGAACACTGATGTGCTCTGGAGAGAAGCATCGAAAGCATAATCTGTGCATCCTACAGTGTGATCTAGTGTCATGTTGCAAGTTGCCACAAACCTGACATTCTCGTGAGCGTCTAGAGATCTGCTTATTGGACCTGTAGTTTATAGCCTGTGTGTTACTGACCAGAGCAGTCTCCAGCAGACTCAAGACCCTGTCCATTGTGGTGTTTTCAAGGACTGCTTTGGAACACTCTTGCTCTGGAACACATTTAGAAGTGGGCAACACAGTTTGTTCATTGACAGCCACCTTCTCTTGTGAAAGCTCGGTAATCGCCACTTTCCGATTCCCACGGCTCCGACCAACCATATGGTCTCTCAGATACTCATCCAAGTGGTCTTGCACTTCACTAGCTGTCCAGTCGCGAGAAGGCTTGGTTTTAAAAACCAACGCCAGCTCTCTGTCCGGACAATGGCGAATAAACATGAGCACCAGATGGGAACTCAGGTCAGTCATTGATTCCCCCTTACTACCCAAGCACCTTTCAGCAACCTCCGCGGCTTTGTTAAGCCGTATCCAGTAATCAAGAGGTCCCTCGTTTGTGTATGGTGTGGTAGCATAGAAGTCAGCTAGAGGCAGATCTGAGTGGACGGTGTCACCAAAATGTTGCCTGAGGATGCTAAAGATAACGGAAACGTCAGTAGCTTTTGCATTACTACGCATCCAAACTTTAGTGATATCTCTTGCCCCCCCATCAATCTGTTCATAACCACTTCAACCTGTTCAGCATTGGTGGAAGATTTCTGTCTAAGGTAGGCCTGCATGAGATCTTCCCACTCAAAAACAGAACATTTATCAGATTTGTCACCCCTGAAATAAGGTGGAACATCAACATCAGAGCGTAACACAAGATTAAGTTTTGATGCATCAATAACAGTAGTGCAACCTTGAAATGACTGAGAAGAGTTCTTGATGTGATCCGGAGTCGAGACGGTTGGAGACTCCGAAGCAGCATTCTGCATCAAGGACATTTTGATGGACTCTCCTATTTCTGACCCAATGGATCTGAGTAGATCAGTCAATTGAGCAGAGGCAGCTTCCCCATCAGGTGAAAACACGTGCGAGGGCGAAAGAGTCACTGGGCTCGAGCCTGGAGCAAAACTAAAAGTTTGATTTGTCAGGTCGTCAAATCCCTTTTCCCTCCCAGACCCAAAAGGTTTTGAGCCCAGAATCCCTGGATTTTCTGGAGTAGACTGCATAGCAGCAGCTAGCCGCAAAACCCCTCTGCCCCTACCCATGGATAATTCCCCATGACTAGGGATTGACAGTTCATTCACATTCTGACCCTCCATGAATAGACCTCACTGTTGCCAACGTCTCCAAGGCGCAGGTGGAACCAGACGATGTCGTTCAGCAGCACCGGCGGTCTGCTTCAGCTGACCAGACGACGGGTCACGGCACCAGTTTTGTAGCGTAGTTGAATCTGCGTTGTGTCTTTTTGAGAAACAATAGCCGGACAACAGCTGATCCGATGATACTTTTAATGCTCCTGCATTCAAATAGAAAATAGTATTTCAGAACAGGCTTTTTTGTCACAGTGCTCCACAGCTCCTTCTCCCACGGAATCTGAATAGAAAGAGGCCCGACCGAGAGCGTGTGCGACTTGTGTAACATAATACTTTTACCTTACAAAATTAAAATAATTGCAACAATAATTAATAACTAAGCCCAAACATGAGCATAATAATCCGAAACAGTACATGAATAAAAAGATAAAAATAAAATAACCAAAAATAATGAAACATCACATACCTGCATTCAAATAGAAAATAGTATTTCAGAACAGGCTTTTTTGTCACAGTGCTCCACAGCTCCTGTTTAACCATGAACAATACTATTTTCAGCACATAGATGTAGCATTTTCATTAGTAATGTTTCATTAGCATAAACACATCAATTATTATCCTTAAAAACATTGATCAAACACAGAAAACAAAACTTCATACCTTCTCCCACGGAATCTGAACAGAAAGAGCGCGACCGAGAGCGTGGAAAAACCCTTAACAACTATAATGGTATTACCCGTTAACTTGTCTTTTTTTTTAATGCTAAACTAACACTCGAAACAATAATCTATGAACTCCATATGTTCAACAGTAAAGATGATAATTTGCATTTTCATTCACAAAACATTCAATTTTAATAAAAATAATAATTCTGAAACAGGAAGTTACCTGCTGTTCCGCAATGGATTTGCCGACTTTTCAAAATAAAAGCTGGAAGTTTCCTACCGGAATAGCTTCTCTTTTTACAATCTAGTGTAATAACATCACACTGCTACACAAAAGTAGTATTTTTTTTAAGATAACTAGGAAATGTACTTGCCCAAACAATATTACAGTATGACAGATATGGATAATGAATAATATAGAGTTAACATCACTTTATTGTGAACAAAATTTCTAATCCTTCTCAAAATACCTAGAGATTTAGTGACTTTTTTGCAGACTGTACCAATTTGTTCTCTCCAAAGGAGTTTGTCGTCAAGTTGGACACCCAAAAAACGAACAGTAGAAACTTTATCAATTTGTTGGTTTTGAATACAAATTCTTATATCATCAAATGTATAATTTTTGTGCCCAGCAAAAACCATGAAATTACATTTTTTCACATTCAAAGATAACTTATTGGCTTGGAACCAGGTTGAAAACTGGGCTAGATCTCTGTTAAATTTCTCTGTAATAGTAGTCAAGTCTTTATGAGAGATTAGAAAATTTGTATCATCTGCAAACAGAATAGGTATTGTAGAACTTGTGACATTAGCAAGATCATTAATGTAAACTAAAAACAATAAAGGTCCTAGGATGGAGCCCTGCGGTACTCCAAATTGTATTGAGTTTTGCTTTGAATCAAGACCATTCATTGATACATACTGATGTCTATTTTTTACATAACTAGTTAACCATTTATGAACAAAACCTTGAAACCCATATTTAAATAACTTTTTCAGTAAAATTTCATGATGAACAGTATCAAATGCTTTAGAGAGATCCAAGAACACTCCTATTGTATATTCATTATTGTTTAACGCAGTTAATATTCTGTCAGTAAGTTCTACAAGTGCCATATAGGTGGAATAATTCTTCCTAAAACCATATTGATACTGATAGATTATATTATGTGTATTTAAATGTTTTAATAATCTTTTATAAATCAATTTTTCTAGAACTTTTGAAAAACATGGTAAAACGGAAACAGGACGGTAATTTGTGAACATACTTGGGTCACCAGTTTTAAATACAGGGATGACTTTAGCTACTTTTAAATCTGCAGGGACAATACCAGTAATCATTGACAGTGCACATACACTATATTGCCAAAAGTATTTGCTCACCCATCCAAATTATTGGAATCAGGTGTTCCAATCACTTCCATGGCCACAGGTGTATAAATTCAAGCACCTAGGCATGCAGACTGTTTTTACAAACATTTGTGAAAGAATGGGTCGCTCTCAGGAGCTCAGTGAATTCCAGCGTGGAACTGTGATAGGATGCCACCTGTGCAACAAATCCAGTCGTGAAATTTCCTCGCTCCTAAATATTCCACAGTCAACTGTCAGCTGTATTATAAGAAAATGGAAGTGTTTGGGAACGACAGCAACTCAGCCACGAAGTGGTAGGCCACGTAAACTGACGGAGCGGGGTCAGCGGATGCTGACGCGCATAGTGCGAAGAGGTCGCCAACTTTCTGCAGAGTCAATCACTACAGACCTCCAAACTTCATGTGGCCTTCAGATTAGCTCAAGAACAGTGCGCAGAGAGCTTCATGGAATGGGTTTCCATGGTCGAGCAGCTGCATCCAAGCCATACATCACCAAGTGCAATGCAAAGCGTCGGATGCGGTGGTGTAAAGCACGCCGCCACTGGACTCTAGAGCAGTAGAGACGCGTTCTCTGGAGTGACGAATCGCGCTTCTCCATCTGGCAATCTGATGGACGGGTCTGGGTTTGGCGGTTGCCAGGAGAACGGTACTTGTCTGACTGCATTGTGCCAAGTGTAAAGTTTGGTGGAGGGGGGATTATGGTGTGAGGTTGTTTTTCAGGAGCTGGGCTTGGCCCCTTAGTTCCAGTGAAAGGAACTCTGAATGCTTCAGCATACCAAGACATTTTGGACAATTTCATGCTCCCAACTTTGTGGGAACAGTTTGGAGCTGGCCCCTTCCTCTTCCAACATGACTGTGCACCAGTGCACAAAGCAAGGTCCATAAAGACATGGATGACAGAGTCTGGTGTGGATGAACTTGACTGGCCTGCACAGAGTCCTGACCTCAACCCGATAGAACACCTTTGGGATGAATTAGAGCGGAGACTGAGAGCCAGGCCTTCTCGTCCAACATCAGTGTGCGACCTCACAAATGCGCTTCTGGAAGAATGGTCAAAAATTCCCATAAACACACTCCTAAACCTTGTGGACAGCCTTCCCAGAAGAGTTGAAGCTGTTCTAGCTGCAAAGGGTGGACCGACGTCATATTGAACCCTATGGATTAGGAACGGGATGTCACTTAAGCTCATATGTGAGTCAAGGCAGGTGAGCAAATACTTTTGGCAATATAGTGTATGTGTGTCAGAGGTTTGCTCAATGGGGTCTGCACATCTTTTATCAGAGATGCTCTAATGCCATCATGCCCTGGAGCTGAGTTTTTTAACTGCATTATAACCTCACACACTTCATTAATGTTTGGAAGATCAAAGCTATCCATTATTGGAAATGAATCTTTAATATAGTCAACTGGATCAATCGTTGTGTTTTGGATCTTGTTGGCAAGTGTGATACCTATACTTGAAAAAAAATTATTAAAATGACAAACAATTTTATATGGATCAGACAGAACAGAGTTTCCATTAACAAAAGTTGAAGGAAACTTTGATGCAGCCTTTTTTCTTTGTAATAATTGGTTAATCATTTTCCAAGTGTTTTTTATATTATTTAAACATTTTCTAAACTGATTGCTGTAATATTTTTTCTTAGATGCTCTCAACAAATGAGCAAATTTATTTTTATATAATTTATATGTAGCCAGATTTAGTGGAGTTGGGCATGTAAGATATTTTTTATATAATTTATTTTTAATTCTAGAAGATTTTTTCAAGCCACTTGTAAACCAAGGGTTATTTTTCCTCACAACTCCATACATTAATGGGAAACATTTATCAAAACAAGAATTAAACAGTTTTATGAACACTTTATAGGCAGAATTTGGTTCATTTTCATTATAAACTTCATCAAAATAAATTTCTCGTATCATTTTTTGAAAATTGATTTTATTTGATTTACTAAAATTTCTAAAGTATTGAGTTTCAACTTGTCTTGTCTTCACATTTTCATTATATTTTGCAAAAAGAAATACTGGTAAATGATCAGTTATGTCTGTAAATAATAGCCCAGACATCGTATCATATGACAAAGTATTAAACAGTACATTGTCGATCAAAGTTGCAGATTGATTAGTTATCCTGGTTGGTTTGTCTATAGCTGGAAAAAAATAATTAGCATGCAGCATATTTAGAAATTCATTTGTCGGACCATGAATTTCACTTTTCAAAATATTAATATTAAAATCTCCCATAATATAACATTTTTTGTCTTGATTTATTTTTCCAAGAACCTTGTTCATTCCATCATTAAATTTAATAATATCAACATCAGGTGGCTTATAAATTTGACCACAATATTTTTGTTTTTTGAAGTCTCAAGCTCGACAAACGTTGATTCTATATTAAATTCTTCATTATTGAGAATTAGATCATCTCGTTGAATAAATTTAAAATTTTGTTTCACAAAAATTGACAGCCCTCCCCCTGTCCGGCTCTGCCTGATAGTATGGACAGAGTTGTATCCTGGCAGTTCATATAAACCAGATTCTTTAGAATTTTCTGTAAGCCATGTTTCACTGAGGCCAACAACCGAAAATGAATGATTTAATGTAGATAAGAATGTGACCAAGTGATCATAATTTTTAGGAAGACTACGTATATTCAAATTAAGAAGAGAAAATACACTATCCTTAGATGCAGACTCCAACAAAAGATTACATTTTTCTTCATTATAATATTTGCAGGAACGATTATTTAGAGCAGTGGTTCCCAAAGTGTGGGGCGCGCCCACTAGGGGGGGCGCAATGCCATTGCAGGGGGGGCGCGGGAAGCGGTATGAGTGAAGGAAAAAAAAAAAAAAAAAAACAGCGCTTGCTTGACTGAGCATAATGGACAGTTGTGACACTGCAACCCAGATTTGAGAAGATCTACAGCAAAAAGCAGGCTCACTACAGCCACTAAAAAGATGGGAGGATTAAAGTACAAAGAAAAAAAACTCTCAGGGAGCTGTTAAATGTTTTCACTCCATTTTGCACAGAGGCTTTTTTATGTATAGATTATAGCACAGTTAAATATTGTTACAAATAAAAAAAAAAGAAATATGTTTAAAATAACACAGACAACAAAGAATCCTCTTCTAATCTACAGTATAGAACTATGAAAAAAATACAGTTACACAAAAGTGTTCCACTGTAAAGATGGTGTAGTTTGTTTTGTTGCAACCTGAAGTGTGAAATAAACTTCAGTGGAGTTTGAAAACAAAATATGTGTATAGGTTTATTATATCTGTTTGAACGATGTGTGTGCCCAGTTGATTCTTTTTTTTTTCTTTTTTTTTTGGGGTCGGGGGGTTATGGTGGGGGGGGGGGGGGGGTTGTTGGGGGGGGGGGGGGGGGGGGGGGGGGGGGGGGGTCGTGGACATCTTATTGTAATCCAAAGGGGGGCACAGAAGAAAATCTTTGGGAACCACTGATTTAGAGTACCATAAAAGAAGTTAATATCAGGATCAAAATCATCATTATAAGAATTGTCAAGATCGTTCAAATCAAAGGGGTGAAATATTAATACATTTTCATCTAAATTTCTATCCATAGTATTTTCGTTATGACTTGAAAGCAAGTTCTCATCATCAAGCATGTAAAAAGGAAACTCAGCAGAGCAGTCTCTACAAAACCAAGAGAGCCAGAGTTTAGAATAATGTCCAGTTATATGAGTACATTTTAAATGAAATCCTCTCTTGCAAATAGAACATAGTACTTGACATTTCATTGCCTTTTGGCATTTAGAACAACTATCTTTGCTGTCCATGTCAAACATAATCAAGTAAAGTCATTCACTTCATGATCATTTACATTATTGTACTTTTGCTTTGTTTGTGGGACGGTGTGTTATGAGCTTATCAAATCTCAGATAAGCTATGTCCCCTCGCTTTCTGGCTTCTTTCATGGCAGGAATAAGTTCTTTGCGCTTTTGTCTCACAGTCTCAGAGTAATCCTTATTGATGTAGATGTTCGATCCTTTGAGGTATCTTGCCTTCTCCAAAACAGTATTTCTGTCTTTGTAACTTTGTAATGTAATGTTCTACAAAGCAAGCATCCAACTGATAAATCCAAGATCAGCAGGAGGTTAAATGTATAGGCGGAGGGGGCATATTACAGCTGCATTCCAGAGCCATTTAGGGAAATATGGTTGATATATAAAACCTGTCTGAGGAAATATAAAATTCAAAGAGAGTGCCAAAAATAAATGGAGCACAATCAGACCTCTATGTGAGCAACCTCAGAGGGGGGGTTCAGTTGGCTGCTGTTCACTAACATCTGTGAAATCAAGTTTGGATAAATAGGATGAGGTTCATGAAGTTTGAGTCCTCAAGAGGAGCAACAAACATGCTTGTTTCATTCCTAAGGCTGCACAATACACAGTTTGAAATGAGTTGAGACGGAATCAACCTGAGACATAATATCGCCCTCTAGTGTTTATCATTTATATTACAGCAAAATTAAATCCACAAATAATAATCTTCATTAGAGTCCTAAATAACCATTCCTGATCATTTACCTGGCCATGGATTATTTTAATTAAGCCCTCATTGATGGCTGCTGAATTCTTATAGAGAACATAGATCTCATAACTGTCTATTTATTGCCCAGCTAGTAGCTAGAATGAGAATACTTATAATTGTGACATTCCATTATTAATATTTAAATTCCCTTTTAAAGACCAAGTGATTCATTTGTAATAGATAATGGGGAAAAATAGAAACACAAATATTTATTTATGGAATCATATCTTGACAGTGGTAGTGGTTTGCACTAATGTCCACCATTTTCCTTTATTAATTACTAATACTTTTTGATGCTGGTGAAGATTCTCAGTCATGCAGGTCATATTCATTTAAAAAAATAAAATAAAAAAAATTCCGCTGGACTTTCCCTTCCCATCCAGGAAGCTTTTTCAATTCAAAATGTGGTGGACCCCTTCGTCTATTTCAATTTGCATGTTTTCAAAGCAAAAACATGGTTTTGATGGGCTACTGTATAAAACCTCGAACTCAACGCTATTCCTAACATTTTGAATTGAAAAAGCCTCAGGGATGAAAGCGAAACATCTTCAAACTTGGAAACAAAGTCCAGTGGATGTTTTTAATTTTTTGATGAACAAAAGGAAATCCCTTTATGGTTTGTAGAAGACTCTGTATGCATTGGCTTTGATTTAAATCACTGCACAGTGTTTGGGATTATCCCAAAAAAAAAAAAAAAAAAAGATTTTCATGGATTTTACATTAGTATTAAAGCATTTTTATAGTATATTTAATTAAGTGGGAATGCTTATGCATTTCAACAATTTTGGTATCAAAACGCTCAGCTTGTTCAGGAGAATTATGCTATGTCTTTTGGTAAAGATATTTTTTGTAGTTTTCGCGATATTCAGCTTTTTCTGCATTTTTTTTTTTTGTCCCATTGAAATGCATGTAGAATTCTTAGATTTCAGCAAAAATCAGCTAAAATCTTTGACCTTTAAATACTTCAGCATACTTTCAGCTAGAAACACCATTCAACTTTTAAAATGTTTCCGTATCTTTCTGCTATTGCTTTTTAACTCAGCTTTTTGATAACTTTTACAGTTTTGCTTCAGTGAAGCTTCAAACTTTAAAAGAAAATTTTAAGATTTTCAGATTTATAATGGAAGTCTATAGACGTAATTCTTCAACTGTCAGCGTGCTCTAGCTTTTAAGCTGTTCTGGTTTTTCCGAACAAATTCTTCTCACTCCCTCATTTTTCACTCAATTGAAATAAATTATACATCAAAGCGTAGGTATTTTTGTCAGGATTCAGGAAATGTTACCCTCATTTGTGTGGCATTTACAGTTTTCCGACAGTGTGACCCAGACCGCGAAGAAGTCCACACTTCCCCAATAGAAATCCAATGAGAGACTTTCCAAAAATCACAGACAAAATCCAAAACGATACATATTTTCGTATCGCTCCCATTTCTTAACTGTACAAACATGAAACTTGGTATACACCATCTCCAGACGCTTCTAGCACTCACATTGAAGGAATTTTTTCAATATAATTTATGGTTTAGCTGTTTAGCTGACTTGTTTGGGCATAGGAAAACGCTGATTCTGAGAAAAATCCTCATACTCAGAAAAAACACATATTTACATCGTCGCCGTGGCCAAATAGTTTTTAGTAGAAACATGAAAGTTGGCACAGTAGAAGCCAAAGGATGGCTGACGCCAACAGTGAAAGAATTTTTTAAATACCTTTTACGGTTTGGCTCAGCGCTCGTTTGTTTGGAGGGGAAGTTTTGCTTTTGAGAGCTATGAGCTACAACCATGAAAGTTACCCCAATCGGAGACAAAGGATACCTGTCGCTTAGACTGAAAGAAGTTTTTAGATACCATTTACGGTTTGTCTTCAGCACTCGTTTGTTCGTAGCTGATTTTCCCATTCAAAAAAGCCTGAGAGGAAAGGAACGAAAGTGAAGCGCGTTTCTCTCTGTCACTGACAGGCTCGTTAAGCGTTGTCAATGTAACCGAGCTTCGAAGGGATTTTACCTCTGCCACTTTAAACAGCACATTTTAATCTAATTTAGGGAGACAACACTGATTTAACATTGGGAAATGGATAATATATGACTACTGGCTATGACCCTTCCCTTGACACGCAACCCTGATAGACTTTCAAAATAAGACTCCGGGGACCCTACAAAATAAAAGCCCCTACATTAAACACATATTTTTTTCCCCAGCATATGGCTCAACATTATGACCCAAACTCAACCACTTTTTTAAAATTAGAGTCACGGGGGGTTTTCAAAACACACCCCACAGCAAATTTCAAAATAAAAGCCTCCCATTGCCACTTCATCTACTGCCCTAATATCAGGGGAAAAGAGTGATTTAACGATTGGAAAGTCATCAAGTATCACTGCTGGGACTGACCCTTTTCTCAACACACAACCCTGATAGAGTTTCAAAACAAGACTCCAGGGACCCTACAAAATAAAAGCCTCTTCATTATACTCATATACTTTTTGCAGCTTAAAGCTCAACATTATGACCCAAACTCAACCACTTAAAAAAAATTAGATCTAGGGGGTTTTCAAAATGCCCCCAATGGCAAATTTCAAAATAAGAGCCTCCCATTGCTACTTCATCTATTGACCTAAAAGGGGGTAAAAGAGCACAAAATAAAAGCCTCTATATTACACTCATGCGTTCATTAATGGAAATGACTCAGCATAATGACTCAAACTCCACCAGTTTGTTTCTATTAGACACTTGGGACCTTTTCAAAACACACCCCAGCAAATTTCACAATAAAAGTCTCCCATTTATGCTCTAATATAGAATCTATTCACCCAAAAACATGGAAAACTCTTTTATATGCACACTCTTTCTTTGTGCCATATTGGTCATAGGTATGACCCGAACTCAACCAATTTATTCAGATTACACTACCAAGGGCTGTTGACATCACACCTAAGTGCACATTTCTTAATGAAGCTCTAACATTTCTACTCTAATAATGCATCAACTAACGTCATAAGCAGATGCTTTGCTTCTGTCAACTTCCAGGTAAACAGATACTTTTAGACTTTTTCTTCTGGTTAATCAACTTTAACTAAAAATGTTTTGCTTTTAAGATGAGGGTGTTTCTGCCATTATTCTGCCAAATGATTCTACCCTACAAAATCTTCAGATGATTCCACTTTTTTCTGTTGTTTGAAGTTTCTGGTTACTTCCTATCACATTTTTTTATATGTTCCTCAGCTAATTTGTGCTTCTTTTCCTTCTTTCAGTTTCTTTAGCTAATTTTCCTTTTCATTCAGCAAAAAAAAAGCATTCCCACTTTGCTGTTTCTCCGAAACAGCTTCTTCTAGTTTATATTAATTTCAATTTATATTTTATTTATATTTTAAGTATAATAATCTTTTATAACAAATAATTTTAACAGTCAACCTCATTTACAGCAGTCTTTGTGGCTTACCTGGCTAGTTTAGGGTTTTCAAGTTGCCTTCCCCATTATTATACCAAAATCAGTTCAGTATTAAAAATCTGTTGTTTTTTATTTGATGGAAAAATTTTCTGAGAAACAAAAAATTTAATTGCAGTAATCCATGTTTATTAAAAAATAAAGGTTCAAAATAGATAATCCTGTAGAATAACTGGAATAACATAAGATATTGTTCTTGACTAAATCTAATCATCAGATAACAAATATAATTCCTTGGTTTGATTGCAAGTAAAGCTGTTAAACTTCCCAAAACCTTAATTTGTGAAGGCATGATATCCACAATGCTTTTGAGATGAAACATAAAAAAGAAGATATTTATTGCTGGCTCTGTAATTACTTTGTTATAAATATTTATACCATTTCCTTTTTGGTTTTCTAGCTTTTTTTCTTACACTTTTAACATTTTAGATCACTGAACCTGAATAAACTCAACAAAAATATAAATGCTACACTTTTGATTTTGCACCCATTGTTTAGGAGATTAACTCAAAGACCTAAAACGTTTCCCTCATATGTGAATAGAATTCCTCTGCAAAGTGCCAAACGCCAGCGAATGTGAGCATTTGCCCATTCTAGTCGGTTACCACGAAGAACTGGAGTCAGGTGGAGACCCTGATGAGAGCGACAAGCATGCAGATGAGCTACCCTGAGACGGTTTCGGATAGTTTGTGCAGAAATTCTTTGGTTATGTAAACCGATTGTTTCAGCAGCTATCCGAGTGGCAGGTCTCAGACGATCTTGGAGGTGAACATGCTGGATGTAGAAGTCCTGGGCTGGTGTGGTGACACATGGTCTGCGATTGTGAGGCCAGTTGCTTGTACTGCCATATTCCCTGAAACACCTTTGGAGACCTTTATGGTAGATAAATGAATATTCATTACACAAGCAACAGCTCTGGTTGACATTCCTGCTGTCAGCATGACAATTGTACACTCCCTAAAATCATGCAACATCTTTGCCATTGTGCTGTGTGATAAAACTGCACCTTTCAGTGGCCTCTTATTGTGGGCAGTCAAAGGCACACCTGTGCACTAATCATGGTGTCTAATGAGCATCTTGACATGGCACACCTGTGAGGTGGGACAGGTTATCTCAGCAAAAAAGTGCTCAATATCACATATTTAGATTGATTTGTGAACCATATATGAGGGAAATGGTGATATTGTGTTGTATTTATATTTTTGTTGAGTGTAGATGTCTAACATTAAGTGGGTAAAATACCTCCAAAAGCTGATCTAAAGAGTCAAAAATCAAGTTAAATCATCTCTACTCTCAGTCTGAAAGTTTTCTAAGCCATGTTCTAGAACTGAAGTGAGAGCAATAATCTCTTTGTGGAGACTCCCAAAGAACCCACAAGAGGAAAAGCACCACCAGTCCTACTTGGCTTGGTTAAGGTCAGTCTTCATGGCTTAATAAAACTCTCCAAAAATGGCATCCATGGGAGAACTGAAGGGCAAGGCCCCTGGGAACATACGGAGCAAGAAAAGAAAGCAAAAAGGATTTCAGATGAACCTCTCCTCAGCAGATATGATGGTAGATTGACTGTCTGGAGCTCAGACAGTTCTATTAACCCAACTCCTGCTTTATATCAGAAAAAAAAAGCATTTTAAAGTGTCTGATTGTGGGTTAAATCAAAGCTCATTTGGAATTTGCAGAACAAAAATCCAAAACTGAGCAGCAGGTCCACCACTAAATGATATTAAACAATAAGGCAGGTTTTAGAACTAATTTAATATATTGTATATTAAAATATGAAGATGTTTGACCTACAGTAAATTTTACTGAATTAAAAACATGCAAAGAAAAGTAGGTTAGAAATGAGGCGATCTAAAAGCAAATCTGTAGTTATAAACCACTGTTTTGTATGTTTTGGCACATATAGCCATGTTGTTATGGGTGGCTTTTATTCCCCAAAAAATATATTTTGTACCTTTTATATCTGATAAAATAATTAAAAGTAACAAAGGAAAAGAAAAATGCAAATAAAATTTTAAATGGCTTAAACTCTGATCCCCAACATACAGCAGACAATTTAACAATCTAAAAATATCAATTTTAATACCCACAAATTAACAGCAGTCAAATGATTCAAGAGGTATCAAACTATATTTATTGTTTACAGATAGGGACAACAAATAATGTACAAATTAGGAAGAAAAGTCAATGTCCCTGGTAGATCTTAAAAGTTACATTTGGAACATCAGAGAAGATTATAAAAAAAAAAAAAAAAAGTGATGAAATCTACAAATTTATGACCGTTTGCATGTTTTTAAAAGCTTACAGATGTCAGTAATGGACCAAAGATGGTGAAGAGTTTTTCCGTATTCTAAAAAGGTTTTGGTAGATATGAAGAAGTCAATTTTAAATCAAGGAAATGGTTTCTCACCTGTAGGACGAACAAACCAACAATCTACAGTAACTTCTAGATCTACAACTCTTAGAGACACACTTTTGGTCCAGCAAACCATTCAACAAACTTCAGATTTTGTTTAAATATAATACAGATATTTAACCCCATCTTTGATCAAGAATTCATCCTGTAGATACTTAAACAGGATCTAAAAAAGAAAAAAAAAAAACGCTACCAGAGATCAGAATCTGGCTCCGATTCACACACAAGCCAAATCAGTATGTCAATCAAAACAATTGAGCCAGATTTATATCTAAATGCTGATAAATTGGAACACAGAATAAGGCAATGAAGCTTAGGATTCTACCCCCCTCCCTCCACCCCCACAATACTTCAGAGCTTCAGACAATTGTTAAATAGTTTCTCAGAGAATAAAACACTTTTAAAAGGGCTCCCCTGCATCATTTTCGGGGTCAGGACGGCCCCTAGAATGTGTGCCATACACATTAGCCTGACATTAAGCCAAGCACAGAAAGATAAAAAGAAACAAAATTTAAAATTGTAGAAATAAACAATACAACATAAGCTGACATTACACCAACACCATTCAGTAGACTCCTCCCGTTTGCTGCTGAAATACATCAATAGTGTCCTCATCTTCCATCTCCAGCTGCAACAGAGAGACATCAGTGAACAGACATACAGAATAAAGTATATCATATACATACCAGATTGATGCGCATACATATATATATATATATATATATATATATATATATATATATATATATATATATATATTTTAGGGCTGTCAGTTTGAAAGCGTTATTAACGCGTTAACTGCTTTAGACTATAACGCAGACATTTTTTTTAACGCAAGTTATTCGCGCATCAAAACAAACGCACCGTGCGCTTTTGTTCTTTATTTTTCCGCAGTGCTCGCTAGGGATGGGAATCGAAAACCGGTTCCTGTTCAGAAGTTGATGCTGATAATCAAACTGTTTGTTCTCCTTTTTTCCCCAAATTGGAATCGAAAAAAGAATCGATAAAGAATCGAATCGTTTCATAGAATCGAAAAGGGAATCGGAATCGTGAAAATCTTTTCAATTCCCAACCCTAGTGCTCGCTGTACTGTTTGTTTTACCCTCGGTGCTTTCCGTAGCTTCAGGAACGCTAAGTTTTGGGAGAGACCGCAGCATAACAGACCCGTGCTTTGAATGAGCAACAATGGCCAGCAGACAAGGTATCCTGAATGATAAGTTTCATTTTAAAGTTATCCCAGAAGGCTGTCTTGACAAAACCTGAGTCCTATGTCTATGTTGTCCAGAAGAAACGAGCGTCTCACTGGCTTAGTGCCAACAAGACAAAGAAATAAATTAAGTCATGTGGAACGCACTGCTGCTGCAATTCCTGTTCAGACCAAAGAATTATTAAAGCATTTTGAAAAAGTTCTACATGTAAAATGTTATGTTGTTGAGATGACTGCAAAGCCCAGTTATTGTAAATTCGTTTGATTTATTTATTATTTTGAGTAACTTCATTTTATTTGAATTAAGTCTGAATTTCATAACATACGGTCAAATAGAATCATTTCCCTTTAGAGATTAAAGACTTTTTTTAATTCTTTTTCCTAATTTATGATTTTCTGTCAGTGTGATGAAGAAGCAGCATTTCCTCTGCCTCAAGTTGGCTTTTACACTTGCTGCCAAATTCCAGTGAGCCTGCACCTTTGCAGAGTCGCTATTTAAGGGCTGAGCGGTCCACTGGCTCTACAGTCTACGTGGTTTTAGACAGCCCTCGATGTGGCGGGTCCTCCATGGAAACACGCCATTGGACGTTTAGTGCTTAGTGTTAGAACTAGTGCTTAGGGGACAGTTTGGGCCTTAGTTTCACCTTTGCCCCTTCTCAGAGATCCACTCCTTGGGAGCCTGGTCACTGAATGAAAGTTACTCATTTGGGAAACTTCAGTTTAAAATTAAACGCAGACATAGCTCAGTTAGCAATAAAGTGTGTGGGGTAGGACTTGTTTGGTACATGCAGACCGGCCTATTGCATCAGCAGTGAGAGGAACTGAAAAAGGTCCTTGCAGGGTTTATGTTCCAGGGGACAGACTCCTCACACCAACAGATAGATGGGATGAAGACCTTACCAATTTTAAGATGCAGCCTAAATACTTTATCATCATGTTTGATATAATTTCCGACTAAGTCTTAAATATTCCAGAAAACTTGGATGTAGACTTAACCGCACAATGAATGACAGTAAACTCATTTCATTTAATATTAAATAAGAGCTTTATGGGGATAGAGTTAAACAGGTTTTAGGTACCATAAAAAGACAATGAATCTACTGAATTAACCAACAGAAGATCTCTGATGTGTATTGGTGCAAAACTTGTTTAAGTTTTCAGCAGTCAATCAAGAATAATAAACCCACTTTAACAAGTTGCACATTTCTAAAGACAAATGCTTGATGGGGAAACCCCTCCCTTCCTGCTGTACAAATCACTTCTACCAAGAACACTGAAATGCACCAGTGAGCAAAGCATCATTAAACTGACTAAACCACTGCTTGCATATAATAGGATTTATGCCGTTGTTATTACTGTAAATTGTTTTGAGTGGAAAAATATCTATAAAGTTGCTTCATCATTCTGCTGTCACCTTAATATTTTCCCTTCCTTTTCTTACAGTGGACTTCCTCTCTTTCCCCCCCAACTCTCCCTTCCTTCCTTACTTATACTTTAATCCTTCAGTCACTCTGGGATACTTTTATTCTAATCTGTGATTATAGTGTATTTCCATGGCTTTATTCGCTGCCTTTTCTGCATCCTTCATAGTCTCCTTCCCTTCTTGCCACCTTCCTACCATCAGCCCCCTAGGTATCCCGAACTACTAATCTAACATCTATAGATATATCCGCCAAAAATCAATTGAAAATGTATGTTTTATATAGATTTTCACATTACATTTAATGAACTGGACTATAAAAATGTAATATGTATATTACTGTCAGGAAGAATGGGAAAGATTTTCATTATTTGGTTACCCAATAGAAAAAAAACATTACTTTAAACTTTACCACATGTATTTGACTGGCAAATTAGATGACTCCATCTTTCTGTTAAAGTTATGAAAAATAGCTCAAGGGGAGGACTTAGTGCATTAAAGATTAAGTTAAAACATTACAGATCTATTTGTAAAACATTTATAGTTTTGACACAAATCAGGAATTAACAACCTTGGTGCCATTCTGAGTTAAACTGAAGTGAAAAGCAGTCTCTTGTTGCAGCATGACACTCTACTGGAAAAGTAGCAGAGGCGCAACCAGAAAGTTTTAATAAGGGTGGCCAGGCAATAACCAAAGTACACTGAGGGGTGGCCAAAAGTAGATATGCACCAAAACCTCAGGGTCAATCCCTACTGTTCCAACAGGAAAATGAAGACAAAGACAAACTATACTTTCCTACAGTCTTTCCTAACAAATAGAGGAATATATTATAATATCCGTGCTTTCTATATAAAAGGTATAGTGGGTAAAATTCTTTTGGGTTTGAGTTTTGGGTGAACATCTTTTCCATTGTCATTACTTACCTACTTTTATCAGTAATTAATCTGAATAAAACTGATATTTACAAGTACTAATATCTACATAAATTGATAATTTAATGTTTTTATTAAAAGTTATTCATCCATGATTTCACTGAAGACTCCCAGATGACTGAAAAGAGCATGAATTCTGTATTTATTATCTTCAATGTTAGTATATTGATGTGCATAATTAACCACAGTGTTTTTGTTGTTAATATATGAAAAAATTAATGTTTTGCCACCATCTGTGTTAGAGGGAAATAAATGGTAGGGGTGGCCAACGATTGGCTAAAGGGCTGGTTATACTCCCAGCAGCGTGTCGTTTGACGCAGACATCTTTGATTTATGCTCAATTGTGAAGCGTGGTCTGTGCCATGTTATATTCCAAGCCACAACACAAGAGGGACAATCTATGGGTCTAGATAAGGCCGAGGCGGTAAAGAAGTGGGGGCTTTTTGTGCGACAACGGAGGGACATGAGGGCGAAAGAGAGCGGGGATCCAGGTGGATAAAGGGCCCCAGCGTTCTCGCCCACCTCCCTCTTCTAGCTGGTCCATCTTCGCGAGTTGTTTTCTGCCATTGCAGTCATAAAAACAAAACAAGCCGGCCTCCTGTCTGCAGTCACCTACAATTTGGGAGAGGTGCAGCAGAGTGTCTGTGGAGGGGGTGTCTTTTTGTTCACTGCGACACCTATGCAGTAGGGGTATAAATAACAATCGTTTTGTATCGATGCATCGATCCAACAGCCGACGATACAATGCATCGACAGGTCCGCAAGAGTATCAATTCATGTTTTTTTTTTTCTCCAGTCTATTTTTATCCATTTGCTCATGGGTGTAATTCTCACTCCCGTGCTGCAGTGGCACTAAACCTATTTTGCCGTCCTACCTCGCTTCCTGCTTATCCTCCCGCAGCAGTGTGTTGCAGCGAGCTTGAAGACATTTTTGATTTATGCCCAATATTAAAGCGTGGTCTGGGCTACACGTACACGCTGTGGGTCTAGATACGGCCGAGGCAGTGAGGAAGTGGAGGCGAGTTTGTCCGACAATGGAGGGACACGAGGGCCAAAAGTGGAAAAAGGGTCCCAGCATTCTCGCGCACCTCGCTCTTCTAGCGGGTTAAACTTCAGAAGCTGTTTTTCTGCAATTTGGTCATAAAAACAAAACAAGCCGGCCTCCTGTTTGCGGCACTGTCTGTGGTCAGCTACAATTTGGGAGAGGTGCAGCAGAATGTCTGCGGAGGGAACGGGGACGCCGACACTCTGGAGCCGAGGTATTGCACTCATTGCACTGATTTTGTGCAGTTTTTTTGTTGCAAAGCCTTTCAGAATCTATAACGCAGGGGGCATTATTATTTTTCAGCGAATGAGGTTTTATGGGAATAGGGAGTACAACTTTTCTACTTCTGTTAGTTTCTGTTTCTCAAATAAAATGCATAACGATAGTACAGCTTTCATTGATTTATTTCAAATTTGAAACATTGTCTAGCCTGTAAGGCTAGACAATGTAAAAAAAAAAAGAAAATTATTCGAATCGAATCGTGGTGTATTCTTGATTATCGAAAACACTTGAATCGTTGGGTCAGGAAATCGATACTGAATCGAATCGCCACGATGGGTGTGATTTACACCCCTACTACGCAGACGACCTAGTTTCAAAGCATAAATTAAGGGTGGCCATGGCCACCCCTGGCCCCCCATCTAACTCCGCCCCTGAAAGTAGAGGTGAACATAGCATGGAAGCAACTGCTTAACAGACTGCTTCCAACATGCAAAATTTTGATCAATCCGAAAAAATAAAACCTTGCTTTATATCAACATGTGAGATGTGTTGAACCAACCTGTGCAGGTGTGTCTGTTTCATTGATCGGCTGTCCATCAAACCTAAACCTTATCTGACGAATTGAAAGCCCCTGGAAAGAGAAACACACAATCCTGATTAGAGTCAGATTTTACATCTTAAGGCAGCTGTTGTGATGACAAGGTTTAAAAAACAGAAAACAAGGATCTCTATTGGAGACAAACAGGGAGTATTTGAGGTGGCTTGCCTGTCTTTCGCAGTAAGCCTTCATGAGTTTGCTGAGCGGAGTGTGCCTCTTGATCTTAAACTGGACCACTGATCCATCCTGACCCGCCACCTTCAGGTTGATGTGGTCGTTCTCTGTCTTCACTCCTTCCTGCAACATAATCAGCCATCATCACCATGAGCGCCTACAGCTGCCATGATCACCGTTCCCCGCATCCATGCCGCTTCTCTGTTCGTCCAGGAGGTTAGCTTAGCATGCTAAGCCCATGCTGAAAACTGGCGCAGAGCTACAATGGCGCAAACACTGAGGGGAAAACGCAAACGGTTAACCCCCCCCTAAACATCCTCTATGCTAGTATCTGGAAACGGAGCTTGCTTCAAACGCAGCTTAGCATGAAAGCCTTCTGATAATCAGTTAGAAAGAGGAAATTTAGGTGGAATATGCGCAAAAATCTAGAATATCCGCAAACCTTTGTTTTCCCCGTCTACCCGCTCAAACAGCATTACCGCAGCCTTCGGGGATAACTTACAGCGGGAATGAAATATTCCCCTTAAACTGGACCTTTCGCGGTTCGGACCCTTTACCAACCTTTGGTTTCTCCTCAGACATTCTGCTACTTTCTCCGGTGTCTAGAAAAAACGTAGAGCCTGCTGTCGATGCTACTGAGGCGGGTTATTCTCACCTCCTACGGCCCGGCTATTTGGTTTGGAGCAGGAGAAATTCTTCATTCTGATTGGTCCTACCGAGGTCACATGATCTGCCGACCTCATGGGCGCGCGGATACATGAACGCGTACGGAGATTTTGCGCACTCCCGCGAGAAAACTGGAACGTGTGTTATAACAAAATCTGTGACCCAAGGGGGCGCTACACTTAGGTTTAGGTATT